>NC_141000.1:90694078-91113930 GCF_052327205.1 Somniosus microcephalus
TGTGAAATCGAAATCCACATGCTGCAGCAGAGAGTGCGCTTTTGAGGTCGAAGGTAAATTCTTGGAGCTTGAAGCGTTACTCTGACCTACTCCTGCTACATCTTGAACTATTTGATGCTAGCACTAGTTGCCAAACAGCGCAAAATGATTTCATTCCCTAGTATTTGCATATCTCACTTTGGTAAGTAAAAACATCACAAGAAAAAGACGTGTCACTAGTAGGAGCATGTGAGCTAAGTCCACCTCTTTCTCTCCTCTTCCCCCGAGGATGCTGGAGTATGGATTGATCTGCATTAATCAACATCCAGTACCTAATGAGTGAATGCTTCAGACTACTTGGCAGCCGAGGTCAATGTTGTACTTAACCAATGTCCACATATGCACTTTCCAACAGACGTCTTTGGGTAATGATCAGGATTGGGAACTTCGGCTAAATTCCCAATGCGGGGGTGGTGAGATCAAATGGTAACAACTCTTCTGCCACCCAGCTGAGATCAGCTAGCTTCCCAGCCAGATCAGGAATCAAGACTGGGACCTTCTGGTTTGTATGAATCGGGTACACACTGCCTTTACCAGCTGAGCCATCAAGGGAGCGTAGTCCACCTCTTCAACCTACAGGAATCCCCTGACACTCGACCCTAATTTGAGCACTGAACAACCCAGGGCCAATGTCTGATATGGGTCATGGCCATTGGTATATTGGTAGAGGTGCAAGACTCTGCGGTACTCGGAGATTCAGAATTCTCTGGTTCCGTCATATTATAAAATAATTTGTCAATTTGGAACCCTCAAGCTAGATCAAGAATGAGTTTCCTCCTCTTGGTGACTAGACTTGCACATTTGCTCAATGCCACTTTTCAAACTGAAGCAAGTACTTTTGCTGATGAAGACCTGAACTATGAGGAAAAGGATTTGGAACGCTGCAATGCACCGGATACCATGATATGTTCACTAGAAATGCTTCACTATTATAGTGGGCTTCATTCCTCTGAATTGAGTCAAAAGTCTCTTTACAGCAGAACATAGACATTTCTTAATTTAAAATATTCAATATTCTAGATGTAAAGGATATTTGTCCTTCCTAGATATAGCTCACTTTCATAAGCATGCAAGCACCAAAAAAACTACAATCACCTGCTTAAAAGAAAAAAGCTTCTGTTTCTTTGAGTGCTTAGTTCCCACCAGACCGAATGACTAATCTTGCAGCCAAGAAAGAGCTGCTCCTGAAAAAAAACATGCATACCCTATTACAGGCTGAATCATCATTATGTTTATATTTTAATAGGTGCATTAACAGGAATTTCTTGTGTAAAGAATATATTTTCCTGCAAGTAAATACAAAACCAATTGAAGGGATGAAGAAATGGAGATTGAAACTGAAATGGTGATAACAACTGAGAGAAACGTATGCAGACAGTAAACCAGAGTGAAAAATTGTATGTAGTGGGATTCCTGCAGACACCAAATGGAATATATTGCCCTACGTATAAAGTCTGTAACTAGTGCTGTTCAGCATTTCTTAATAATCGTAAAAATAAATGTTCCACCCTCTGATTGTGCCAACAAGACTAATATTTGAATTGTCTAGATCTGACAAGTTATTCAACAATGAAGTATGAAGCAGACATGTTTTGATGGACAATTAACAAATTGCTATTAGTAAAGATGAGCGTGCCACTGCAATTCATTTGCTACTTAAAGTGCTTACTTTACAAAATTATAGAACCACAGAATTCCATGTTGCGGTTATTGGACACGAGCAACTGTGGCTGTAAGACAATTCTAAATATAAACAGGTCAAAAATTTAAATACACTGTGAAATTGTGTTTTACAGAACTCCTAGAAAGAACGGCTGTAAGCTCAGTTTATTTTTCAGTTTTTAAATTTACTTTTCTGTGTGCAGTAGACATTTACACAAAATGAACACCTAGCATTTGAACAAAAACAAATGGGGCTGTCAAAAATGTTGTGTGGGTGTGTGCATCTGACAATCAGCTAGTTTCTACAAACTGCTCGACTGATTCTCGTACACACTCAGATTGACATGTTGATCACTTGACAAGGGATAATGCTAATTTATTACAGCACAGCGTATCCATTCTCCGGTTTCTAAATCTTTCAACAGGACATCTGTCCGTGTAACCGGAGGAAACTGTCAGACTTTAATATATAATTTCTGGCTTGTTAGGAATGTTGAAATGGTATCAGATCTAGCCTCACCCTTCTACTGGAAGCTTTCAGATTTTTCACCCTATTAAATACAGCCCCAATTTATCTCTCCTTTGTATCTTAACATCTAATTCTTCAAATTTTTTAGAATGCGTGTGGTGCTTCCTAATCTCAACAACCAGTCTCGGTTTTCTTTCAAATGCATACGACCATATTGCAGATGTTTGCAAGGGGCATCTGTGGGTCCATCAGAACGGTTCTTCAAAAAGCATATAACCTATTCAAAACATTCAAGTAATGAATCAAAGGGAAGAGCCTCCTATTTACAAAGTGTGTAGCATACATGCTAGTCTCCCACAATTATGTACAACACATATACTTTGCAGCAGCTTCAAAAGTGTGATCTTCATATGAAAGGTTACATTGTGCAGGATGCATGATGCCCTGAAACTCCAAACATATCGCAGTGGGCCAGCAGCCAACAATGAATATTTGCACCATAACAGCTTAGACTGTTCCAAGATGTTACTACAATCACTGCTTCCCTAAATTCCATCATGAATCATACATCTGTAAAATTAGTCGGCGCCTTCGGCAGTCCCTCGGAGCCGAGGATGACTTGTTTCCACACTAAAAATGAGTTCTCAGGTGACTGATGAGTCCAATGCGGGACCTACAGTCTGTCACAGGTGGGGTAGACGGTGGTTGAAGGGGTGGGTGGGTGGGGAGCTTGGGTTGACGTGCGCTCCTTCCGCTGTTTGCGCTTGGCTTCCGCTTGCTCCCGACGAAGAGACTCGAGGTGTTCGGCGCCTTCCCAGATGCTTCTCTTCCACTTTGTGTGGTCTTGGGCCAGGGATTCCCAGGTGTCGGTGGGGATGTTGCACTTTTTCCAAGGAGGCTTGGAGGGTGTCCTTGAAGCGTTTCCCCTGCCCACCTGGGGCTCTCTTGCCGTGTCGGAGCTCCTAGTAGAGCGCTTGCTTTGGGAGTCTCGTATTGGGCATGCGGACGATGTGGCCCGTGCATCGGAGCTGATCGAGCGTGGTCAAAGCTTCGATGCGGAGGGCGTTGGCCTGAGCGAGAACACTGATGTTGGTGCACCTATCCTGCCAATGGATTTGCAGAATCTTGCGGAGGCAGCGTTGGTGGTACCTCTCCAGTGCTTGGAGGTCCATGTCTCTGAAGCATGCAGGAGGGCGGGTATCACTACTGCTCTGTAGACCATGAGCTTGGTGCTGGGTTTGAGGTCCTGGTCTTCAAACATTCTCTTCCTCAAATTAGTGATCAGACGCTAATACCCTTTAAAACCAGGTTTCGATTGTTTAGAGGCACCTAAGGCGCATGGCTAGGGTTATTAACCATCCAGTTTTCAACCAGTCCAGTTTCAAGAGTGGCCACTCAGTAATTGTGAGGAAAGATTATCCAACAAAAATCCTGTTTTCAATTGCTTCATTAAAAAAAATTGCGCATGCACAGGTGTGTTTTGCATTTTCAAGATGTTTGAGTGGCCGATATCGCGGGCAATTGGACCCGTTGGTCACATTCACAACCAGGTATCTTTCACAAGTACCCATAGACTGTTTTTTTCAATGCCTTTCCATCCGTAAGTAGACTGGGGAAAGATGGCCATCGTAATCAAGGGATCAGCACCGATGCCATGGCAACTCCAAGGCACCAACCCTCATGGGAATGTTAATATGTAGGATATGTGCAGTGAACTCCCACAGCCAGGTGTAATAATTATCTCTCTCCTCAATCCGTGCTCACAATTGGAGCTTTCTCCCCTGCCCACAAGGAGTAAAAGAATAAAAGAGAAAAAGGAAATAGGGACAGGAAATTAGAAAAAGAAACACTACATGGAGAAATAGCTGAGAAAGACCAGCAAAAAAGAAAAGTGAAAGTAAAAGAAAAGAAAACAAAAATAGTAATGAAAAAAAATGAAGAAAGAATTCGGAGTTCACACCAGATAATACAATTTGACAACTATATCCTGTCTACAACCAGATGGGGCCGGCATTGAATAAAGCTGGTGCATTTGTACAAAAGATGTTTGATTGTAAATGCACGTTAACAGGCCCGGTTACGCATCCACATAGTTGGCCACCCAAACATCTGAGGACAGGAAACAGGCCCACCAATGTATGCACACATCCTTATAAGAGGAACTGAACTGGGAAAAGGCCATTTGGTTGATCTCATCATGGCACTGCAGTGTTTTACCTCTCGAGAGGAATGGAAGCACTAAAATCATTTATCACACTCCCATTGCAAGCTCGCAACCTGGCAACCTACTCAAAGCAACACTGTAGGGTTCAGACAGGAGCTGCACTCTTACCTGATGGAGGATGTCTGGGAGGTAGTTGTTCACATGTTACAAAACAAAAGGAAATGAAAGTAAAATTTATAAATCATACTTAAGGTGATTAGAGAAAAAGCTGTGCGATTAGTATGGCTCAAACCAAAGATTTCATTCTGAATACTTCTAATGCAGGTTTTTAGAATCATAGAATGGTTACAGCACAGGAGGCCATTCGGCCCGTCGAGCCCGTGCCAGCTCTCTGCAAGAACACTTCAGCTAGTCCCACTTCCTCACCCTTTCCTCGAAGCCCTGGAATTTTTTTTCCTTCAGGTACTTATCCAATTCCCTTTTGAAAGCCATGATTCAATCTGCCTCCACCACCCTTTTAGGCAGTGCATTCCAGATCATAACCACTCACTGAATAAAAAAGTTTTTCCTGATGTCGCCTTTGGTTCTTTTGCCAATCACCTTAAATCTGTGTCCTCTGGTTCTCAACCCTTCTGCCAATGGGAACAGTTTCTCTCTATTTGCTCTCTCTCTAGACCCCTCATGATTTTGAACACCTCGATCAAATCTCCTCTCAACCTTCTCTGCTCCAAGGAGAACAACCCCAGCTTCTCCAGTCTATCCACGTAACTGAAGTCCCTCATCGCTAGAACCATTCTTGTAAATCTTTTCTGCACCCTCTAAGGCCTTCAACATCTTCCCTAAAGTGCGGTGCCCAGAATTGGACAATACTCCAGTTGAGGTCGGACCAGTGTTTTATAAAAGGTTCATCATAACCTCCTTGCTTTTGTACTCTATGCCTCTATTTATGAAGCCCAGGATCCCGTATGCTTTTTTAACCGCTTTCTCAGCCTGCCCTGACACCTTCAACGATTTGTGCACATACACCCCCAGGTCTGTCTGTTCGTACACCCACTTTAGCATTGTACCCTTTAGTTTATATTGCCTCTCCTCGTTCTTCCTATCAAAATGTATCACTTTGCACTTTTCTGCATTAAATTTCATCTGCCATGTGTCCGCCCATTTTCCCAGCCTGTTTATGTCTTCCTGAAGTCGATCACTATCCTCCTCACTGTTCACTATACTTCCAAGTTTTGTGTCATCTGCAAATTTTGAAATTGTGCCCTACACAACACAGTCTAACTCATTTATATATCAAGAAAAGCAGTGGCCCTAGTACCGACCCCTGGGGAACACCGCTGTATACCTTCCTCCAGTCTGAAAAGCAACCGTTCACCACTACTCTCTGTTTCCTGTCACTTAGCCAATTTTGTATCCATGCTGCCACTGTCTTTTATTCCATGGGCTTCAACTTTGATAAAGTGCCACATAATAGGCTTGCCAACAAACACCTTTTCGAAATCCATGTAGACCACATCAACCGCATTTCCCTCATCACCCCTCTGTTACCTCATCAAAAAACTCAATCAAGTTAGTTAAACACAATTTGCCTTTAACAAATTCATGCTGGTGTTCCTTAATTAATCCACACTTGTCCAAGTGACTTAATTTTGTCCTGAATTATCATTTATAAAAGCCTCCCCACCAGAGGTTAAACTGACTGGCCTGTAGTTGCTGAGTTTTTCCTTACACCCTTTTTTGAACAAGGGAGTAACATTTGCAATTCTCCAGTCCTCTGGCACTACCCCCGTATCTAAGGAGGATTGGAAGATTATGGCCAGTACCTCCGCAATTTCCACATTTGCTTTCCTCAGCATCCTAGGATGCATCCCATCCAGCCCTGGTGACTTATCTAGTCTTTCTAGTACCTCCTCTATCAATTTTTAGTCCATCCAGTATCTCAACTACCTTTGTTCACTATGACTTTGGCAGCATCTTCTTCCTTGATGAAGACAGATACAAAGTACTCATTTAGTACCTCAGCCTCCATGCGTAGGTCTCCTTTTTGGTCCCACCCCTCCTCTTACCATCCATTTACTATTTATATGCCTATAGAAGACTTTTGAATTCCCTTTTATGTTGGCTGCCATTCTATTCATACTCTCTCTTTGCCCCTCTTATTTCCGTTTTCACTTCCCCTCTGAACTTACTAACTTTTAGTAATGTTTTATTTATATATCTATACAAAATTGATAAAATTGTTGCAGGAAGTATGTGCGGTGTCCGTCATACTTCAGGTATCAAACCCACACGGACAGCCACATACACGTGCAAATTTGCATATCAAACTTCACATGATTGGCTCAAATTTTGTATTCATTAAACTACAACAAATCACGACTGAAGTGATAGGTCATACATGACCCAAATGCAAGGAATTGTAGGCGAGTACCTTCCAATGATAACCCACTATGATGCATGAAAACAATGACCCATAATTTGCTGTGGCAGGGCAAAAAACGGCATCTGCCATTAGTTAGACTTGCTGTTGCACGTTTAATTGCGACGATATTATGTGCCGTCCGTTACTGAAAGTGCGAGCTGGTAACGTCGCAGCGAGGGAAACAGAACATCTGGGACCCGAGTGAACAGTGCAAGCAACTGTGTATCTCCTTAACCAATCGGATTGTGAAAATAACAGCGCAAGGGAAGGAGGAAGTGTAAATTAGAGTGAGTGAATTCAGTGTCAAATCAGGTACAGAAAGAGAAATAGAGGGAAAGAAAGCTTAGATTGAGAAAAAAGAAAGGAAGTTAAAAAAATATTTTTTAATTTTAACATTTTTAAAATACCCAACAAATAAAACCTGAAGGAATAAGACTTCACACTTCTAATAGTTAATTTTCAGTGCTAGAGAGGTTCATTGGCAGTAATAAACACTTAGCACATCATTAAACGAATCTCTGACAGCTAATCCAGGCTTAATTAAATATGTACAGACCTTAAGTGGCTCCAAAACAGGCTTCTTGTGTCACTTCAGACCAGCTCCAACTTTCTGTGGCGAGTTTAGTTCGTATCTACCGCACACGGACGCTGTTCAATGCATTTCAATAGTATGACAGCGAGATGCCGTTTTCACGAAGCTAATGGCGGAGCGGTGCCTCTCGGACAGCAACTTTTGGATTTCCGCGATTAACTGCGCATCTGCCCTCACCTGAAGTTGCTGTAGCATTTGTGCATAGATAACAGCAAGCGTTATTCGCCTCGCTGTTAATTTAGCAACAAATTATGGGCCAGTGAATCAACCATGCACAGTCAACAAAAGCCACCAATAAATGAATGGACAAGATGAACCAATCAAATTGCTTCAAAAAAAAAAGAAGCGACATTGGTTTGAGCAACCATTTTGAATTTTCCTCCAACTGAAAAAAGTAATATTGGTAAGAATTCTAAATAAAATGTTTTACCAACAAACAAACAAGGCTCGAAGGGCCAAATGGCCTACTCCTTCTCCTATTTCTTATATATCATCCAACTTAATTTGGGAAATGCCATAAAAGATCTGCTTATTAGTATAAACATGAAAGTACACCATTTAGACACTGAATCAACAAGCCTACAATCATATCTGTCCAAAATATTATCCAAGATTAAACAGTGACCCAACACCAATATTTATCAAATTAGTTGTGTAAACAGATACATTTAATAAATTACAAAAGTAAAATACTGCAGATGCTGGAAATCTGAAATAAAAACAGAAAATGCTGGAAATACTCAGCCGGTCAGGCAGCATCTGTGGAGAGAGAAAGAGTTAACATTTCAGGTCGGTGACCCTTCGTCAGAACTGGCATTACATCAGCCTTCTCAAATTCTCTGCTCCCCTCACCCACTCTAACCTACCTCCCTCTGAACTTGCAGCACTCCATTCTCAGATCCAACCCCGACATTGTCAATAAACCTGCTGATAAGGGTGGTGCTGTTGTTGTTTGGCAAACCGACCTCTACCTAGCGGAGGCTGAACGCCAACTCTCCGACACCTCCTCCTACCTCCGCCTGGACCATGACCCCACTAGAGAACATCAAGCCGCCGTTTCCAAGACCATCACTGACCTCATCTCCTCTGGAGATCTTCCCTCCACGACCACCGACCTCAGTTCTCCAACCCCGCTTCTACCTCCTTCCCAAGATCCACAAACAGGACTGCCCTGGTAGACCCATCGTTTCAGTCTGTTCTTGCCCCACAGAACTCATCTCTTCCTATCTCGACTATTTTTTCCTCCCCTTGTCCAGTCTCTTCCCACCTACAGCCGCGACTCTGCCAACGCCCTACGCCACTAACAGTTTCCAGGCCCCAACCATTTTCTTTTCACTATGGACGTCCAATCCCTCTACACCTCCATCACCCACCAGGATGGCCTGAGGGCGCTCCGCTTCTTCCTTGAACAGAGGCCCAACCAGTCCCCATCCATCACCACCCTCCGCCTGGCTGAACAACTTTTCCTTTGACTCCACTCACTTCCTCCAAATTAAAGGTGTTGCTATGGGAACCCACATGGAGTCCTAGCTATGCCTGCCTTTCGTGGGATATGTGGAACAGTCTTTGTTCCAGTCCTACTCAGGTCCCCTCCCTCACCTCTTTTTCCGGTAAATTGATGACTGTATCGGAGCTGTTTCCTGCTCTCGCCCTGAACATTTAATAAATTGCTAGTTAAATACTGAACACAAACCATGCCTTGAATCCAGGGTTAGACGCTTAACACCATCCCCTATTCCTCTCCACATTACAGAGATGGGATGCCCTATGGCACCGTGGGACTATAATTAGGCTAAAAAGATGGCGCATAATGACTCAAACATGCAGAAATTGTTAAGCAATTTCAGCATCATCAGGCTAGAAGGGGGAAAGTTAAATTCTTACAAGGTCAAGGGACAGTCTGTACTGCTTTGCAACTGGATTTCACAATAAGGGTTTGTAGCAGGGCTGATAGCTCATCTATCTAGAAAACAAAATAGTGCCTCCCACCAGAGCATTCAACTGTCTCTTAAATGACCAAGATATTTGCCTCAACAACCCTACCAGAAATGTTGATCATTCTTTGTGTGATCTTGTCCTAAATTATTCTGTATGGGTGGTCAGCATAATGGCAGTATTGGATGAGCCCTTAACTCATCTCAGAAAAGGCCTGATGATTTAATCTAGACTAGTCAAACAGCTCTGACGGAAGGTCACAGACCTGAAACGTTAACTCTGTTTCTCTCTCCACAGATGCTGCCTGACCTGCTGAGTATTTCCTGCATTTTCTGTTCAGATTTCAGATTTCCAGCATCTGCAGTATTTTGCCTTTTGTGGAAGATTCCAGGTTGTAAATTAGTTGAACTCAACTCGGGCAGCAACGGAGTGCTACCCTTGACCTTAGACCCCTGGGCTAAAGAGGGGAAAACCAGTGTTCCCATCTCAAAACAGTAACCAGTGAATCTTGTTGGAAAGTAGACAACGCGTGTGTAGACATCGGGCAAGAATAGGATTGGCCTGCCTGCCAACACACATTAAAGTTAGATTTGAATGGATTTGGATGAGCTACCAGGTGGTGACTATGAAACTGTATTAAAAAGCTAATGTCAGTAATGGTGAAACAAGAGAGAAAGGAAGAAATTAAAAAATGTAAAACATTTTTCATTGCAATCTGTTCCATAGGTATTATGAGCCGTACATCTTTCCAACTGTGATGAACATCCACAGCTTAGTGAAGACGTACCACCAGGTTACCATAATTTTTTTTAAATTTTCATTTATGGGATGTAGGCATCGCCGGCATTTATTGCCCATCCCTAATTGCCCTCAAGAAGGTGGTACTGGGCTTCTTGAACCGCTACAATCCACAATACTTCTTTGTAGCTAGCGGTTTGGTACATCTGAGTGGCTTGCTAGGCCATTTAAGAGTCAACCACATTGCTCTGGAGTCACATATTTCAGCCAGACCGGGCAAGGACGGTAGATTTCCTTCCCTAAAAGGACACAAGTGAACCAGATGGGTTTTTACAACAATCCAGTCGTTTCACCATTACTGACATTAGCTTTTTAATTCCAGAATTATTTTTATTGAATTAACTGAATTTAAGTTCCCCAGCTGCTATGGTGGGATTGGAACTTGCATTTCTGGATCATTAGATCCAGGCCTCTGGATTACTAGTCCAGTAACATGACCACTATGCTACCATACCCTTCTTGGGTACTTTGTGGCTATTGCTTCTATTACTAACATGGTCATGGGATTTACAGGTACAGCGTACTATGGAATTGAAAAGGTGTTGCATCACCTAAAAAATATTTTGTACATTATTATAGAACCACCAAACGATGTTTGGACTTGAAAAAAATGTTTCTACACTACATGCTACAACACATCAATTCAATCAATCTATGCACATGATTCACATCAATATGTTTCCACTCAGTGCATCCAAAGCTGCTTCTTTAATGTAAATTATTTTTGATGTACGTACCCTGTTCTTTAATGTGAGTTTACAGCTCATTTTTTTCCCTTTCAATTAAGTTTTTTTTCTCTACCAATTTGCTGCCCTTCTTTCATGAAGATGTTAAGTCCTTGCTGGGGTACAGTGCTACAAGTGCCAGTTGCCCACCTATACCTCATCAAAGTGACCATTATTCATGTATGTGCACCTTGGCAATGAGTGCTAGCAGGCTACGTGACATTATGTGGCATCCTGTCCTCATTCAACAATCACATACTTGTAACATCAGTCTAAATAGCTATCTAGAGAGATCTCAAACCAATTTTGTCCCTCCCCCTTAGCCAAGGGGGCTGAGGCTCAGCACAGACCAGGGATTGAACCTGGGACATTTCTGATTTACTTGGCCCAGTTAGATGAACTCACTGAGCCTGCGGGGTGCTAAAAAGGTGTTTTTTGACAGCATAGCCAACCCTTCAGTAGTAGTTTATGGCTTAAAGTAACCTTCATGGGAAAAATGTGTGTGTTAGGTCATTCTAGTTATTTCCTCCTCAGGCGATTATATAAATTTGGGAGTGCAAATGATTGTAGACATGTATATGAGCCACTGTAAGGAGCAGGCTCAGTGGAATCCAAAATCACAAGATAATTACAGATGCGGAAGGCCACTTTAATTCATCCATCCAGAGAGGTCCTAAAGTGCCCCCATTACAGTATCCAATTGCTTCTTAAATGATTACACAGTTTTTGCTTCCACTACTCTATCTGAAAGATTATTCGTACATTGAGCACTCTTGCCCGAGTCAGAAGGTTGTGGGTTCAAGCCCCACTCCAGAGACGTGAGCACATAATCTAGGCAGACACTTCAGTGCAGCACTGAAGAAGTGCGGCACTGTCATGGTTGCCATCTTTTGGATGAGATGTTAAACCAAGGCTCAGGCAGTGTAAAAGATCCCAAAGGGCAAGGACATTCTCCCAATGTCCTGGCCAACATTTATCTCTCAGCCAACAATGCTGTTTGTGGAACCTTGCTGTGAGCAAATTGGTTATTACATTTCCCTACTTTACAACAGTAACTACACTTCAAAAGTACTTCACTGGCTGTGAAGAACTTTGGGATGTCCTGTAGTTATGAGAGAAAATATATAAATGCAAGTTTTTTCATTGTATGAAGAATTTCCTGGTATTTGTCCGAAATTTACTTTTCACTGGTTTGAACCAATTTAAAGTAATATTTTTGGATTTACTTTTTTCTTTCTTATATACCTTTATAAGATCATTTATCAGATGGCTCCTTTCCAGGCTGTAAAGCCCATGTTTCTCTAGCCTTTCCTCCTAACTCAGACCTTTGATACAAAGAATTGACTTCGTGGCTTTTGTCTGCACTCCTGCACTTTTATTCATTAGAGCAAAGGAGGTTGAGGGGTGATTTGATAGAGGTGTACAAGATTATGACAGGTTTGGATAAGCTAGACGGGGAAAGGCTGTTCCCACTAGTTGATTGTACAAGGACTAGGGGACACAGATTTAAGGTTTTGGGCAAGAGATACAGGGGGGATGTGAGGAAAAACTTTTACACGCAGCGAGTGGTGAGGACCGGGAACTCGCTGCCGACGGAAGTGGTGGAAGTGGACACACTCAATGTTTTCAAGGGGAGACTGAATAGGCACTTGAGGGAAATAAACTTGCAGGGCTACGGGGATAGAGCGGGGGAATGGGACTGACTGGATTGATGTAGAGCGCTGGCACGGGCTTGATGGGCTGAATGGCCTCCTTCTGTGCCATTATGACTATGACTTGAATGTCTCCCTTGTGTTTCAATGACCGGAACTGGATGGAATATTTAAGTTCCCGTCTCAGAGTGCCACACAGTTTGATCATGACTTCCTCTGACTTATACTCTGTTTTGGCTTATAGTTCAGCATTCTACTGGCTTTGTTAATGCTGCTCTGCATTGGCTGGGCACACTCCAGCTCTATTTCAGCTTCATTCTTTGCTATTTCAACACCCTTCATGGAGTACCTATGTCACTTATTTTTCCTTTGTGTGTGCAGTAATTTTTCACTTGTCTGCATTAAATTTCACCTGTCATTGTTTTATTCACATATTATTTTGTCCACCTCACTGTGCAATTTATGAGCGGACTCTTCCAATTCCACTGCCCCGCCTAGTTTGAGATCAGCAGCAAATTTGGCCAGTTTGCAGTGTTTCTAAATCAGTTATTTATGTAAATTAGAAATAGTGGCCCCAACAGCGAGTCCTGGGGCACCCGACTTAGTACTACCTCCCATCCAGCGGAACTCCTCTAATGAGTAGTTGTTTTCTACCCTTCAACCAGTTTCTTGTCCATTCCCGAGGTTTACCCCGAATTCCCAGTTTTGAACTTGACCTTTTGGTAGTTTACATACACCCCATTTTAGGGTTTTCTACAGTCCATTTGAGTTATCACTTCTCAAAAGAAGTTAAGGTGGTTGGTTAAGCATGCCCTTTTGAATCCATATTGACTGCCATTTACTAGGTTATTAGTATACAGATATTCCTCAAGTTTACCCCTGATAATCAATTCTATTATTTTACACAAAATCCATAGGAGACTAGAATGCAATTGCCTGTGCCTGTTTTGTCGTGCTTTTTGAATATGGGCACCACATATCCTGTTTCCAATCTACTGGTACCTTCCCAGCAACTCCTCATGATGATTGTCAGTGCCTCACAATCTTTCTAGACTTGCACATTATTCTAGCTTCTACCTTTGGGGATTTATTTGTTTTGAGTCCTTTTATCTCGTCTAGGACTTCCAATTTAATTTATATTGAAGTAATTGATTTTGCTTAGGTCATCTCTGTTTGGGAAGTGTAATTTGCTCTCATCGTCCCTTATGAATACATGGCAAAAGTAATAATTCAGAACATTGACTATTTTGCGCTCATCCTCACTTGAATCTGTTTTTTCTGACTAACCTCTTGCTGCTGAATTTCTGACTGTTATGTTCAGCCTCAGCTGCTATGTTCTTAATCTTTGCCCCTCTGCTCAATCTTTTAACATGTTGCTGCATTTTAATGTATTCATTACAGTGAACCCCTTGCCCTGTCTATAGGATTTGCAGAGACGGTTTGAATCTGTCCTATTATCATATATGAATCTGAAATAATGCTCCATATTTACCTTTCCTTTACCTATTACTTTTTAACGTTACCTCCCAGTTGCCTTTTCCGATAGCTGAGAAACTCAACTTTCTCCATAACTCAATTCTCAGACATTAGGAATCAGTCTTATGGCTCTTCTCTTCATCACCCCCATGCCTTAACTATCTCATATACAGGAAACTTTCGATTTACCGGCACCTAAATAACCGGAAACCTCGGTTAACCGGCAAAATTCAGGAGTAGGTTTTACTTCATATTGACTTGCGTTCCTCCATCTGTTGCTGTGCAAGGGTGTGGCTGCAGCTGTTGCTAAGCTACAGAGACGCTTGCAACTTGTGGCCATTGTTCTGAACTTGTTGCTAAGCAACAGGGTTTGTTGCTTTATACGGAGCGGTCAGCTCTCCGTATCTTTTACAATAGCGTTCAGTTATCCGGAATTTTTGATGAACCGGCACCACGTCGGTCCCGTCCGTGCCGGATAAAAAAAAGTTTCCTGTATGTCTCCGTGCCAGTAGTGACTGGAGGTGCTGTCTTTCGGATGAGCTGTTAAACCGATGCCCTATCTTCCCTTACAGGTGGATGTGAAAGATCCCATGGCTGAAAAAGAGCAGGGGAGTATCCCCACCCAGTGTCCTGACCAACATTTATCTCTTAATCGACATCACCATAACAGATTATCTGATTGTTGTTTATGGAGCCTTGCTGTGTGCAAATTGCCTGCAGCATTTCCCTATAACAGTGACTGCAGATCTAAAAGTTTTCCATTGTCTGTGAAGCGCGTCCGGGCGTCATGAAAAGCTGCTATATAAATGCAAGTTCTTCCATGAAGATTCTTCTATAGCCACCCTCGTTCTATGACATTACAGCCTGGTAAAAGCAGCCCGCTGGCAAATGCAAACTGTCTACATTTTCACAAATTAACAGACCAAAAATGATCAAGTTTCCTGGCTTCAAGTAGCACTTTGCTACATTTCTTCTCCCCAACAACCCCATCCGCACTCGTCACTGGATTACAGCGATTTACTTGTACTTCTTGCAATTTAGTATACTGTATTCGCTGCTCACGATGCAGTCTCCTCTACATTAGGGAGACCAAATGCAGATTGGGTGACCGCTTTGCGGAACACCTCCGTTCAGTCCATAAGCGTGACCCCGAGCTTCCGATTGCCTGTCACTTTGATTCTCCTCTCCACTCTGACCTCTCTGTCCTCGGCCTCTTACACTGTTTCAACGAAGCTCGAGGAACAGCACCTCACCTTTTGATTAGTCACTTTACAGCCCTCTGGACTCAACATCGAGTTCAACAATTTCAGACCATAACCTCTGCCCCTACTTTTTCCAGATGGCAGCTGTTGCTGATTCTGATATTCCCATTTACACCTCTTCTAGACCCATCTTTTGTTTCTTTATTTGTCACATTACCATCTCCTTTTGTCATCTCCTGTACAATCATCCCTTTTGTCATTTAATATCTTCTGCCTTCCACCCTATCACAGACCCTTTTTGTTCTCTCCTCCCCTCCCCCCTTTCCCTGCCTCACACTTGCTTAAAATCTGTTACAGCTCTAACTTTTTCCAGTTCTGACGAAAGGTCATCAGCCTGAAACGTTAACTCTGTTTCTCTCTCCACAGATGCTGCCTGACCTGCTGAGTATTTCCAGCATTTTCGGTTTTTATATTAACATTTTATATTCAAATCTGACTAAGTTGCTCCATTCTGTATAACCGAGCCTTAGTAGGGTTTTGAATTGCGGGTGCTCCTCAATGTTTTTGGGTTGTTATCCTGTAGTGTATGTACCTTTAAGAGGAACTATGTTTTTTTGAGGCCCCTGTGTACTGTAGTACCGGTAGTGACCACTCGGGTATATAAGCCTGTATAGCGTCTTGTATAGTTAGTTCACCTCCAGACTTTGTTCAGTAAACACTTGTTAAATCAACTCCTGCATTCCGTGTCTCCATTAACACACGGATTCAACAGTGGCGACGAGTTAGAAACGAACTTACCTGCAATTCGGCAGCACCTCAAGGAGATTGATTCCTCAGACGAAGGTAGAAGAAGAAAAAAAACTGTGGTTTCACCAGCTAAACGGGCTGGTGGCAGGTAGTGCACTGATCCTTCCTGGGCGGCAGGCTGGGGCTCGATCGGGTGGCTCTGCACCGGGGCCGGGCAGCGAGTCAGAAAGCAGAAGCAAACAGTCAGAGGGTGGAGCACTCAGGAGACGGCCGGCGCTGCAAAGCAGGTCGGTGTTCGGACCGAGCAGAGGGAGGGGAAAGTCCCAGAGGGTCCGACGGGAACGATTCTCCAAGTGACGGAGAAACTGTTTAAAATATAGGTGCAAATAAAAAAATTAAAAAAATAAAAAATAGAAATACCGCGAAAAGCTGCAGATCGCAACGGGAACCGCGGAGAACAGCATTGGCAGCAGCGGCAGCGGCGGGAAAGCGCGGGAGGCGCCATCTTGACTCGGCAGGGAAGAAGGAAAAGCGCGGGAGGCGCCATTTTTGATTTTCAGGTGCCTAAGACTGGCAATATTACTGCTTTCGATAGTGATATAGAGGATTGGACCACATGTGGAAAGAGTGGAGGTATATTGCAAGGCGAATGAAGTAGCGGATGATAAAAAGGCATCGGTACTTCTCAATCTGATGGGCGCAAGGACATACGGGCTGTTACGAAACTTGATCACTCCAGCCAAACCGATGGACAAGAATTTTAAGGAGATTGTTGATACCCTACAGGAGCACTTAAACCCAACACCGCTGCTGATAGCGGAACGATTCAAATTCTTCAGGAGGAATCAGCACAAGAATGAAAGTAACGCTGATTACCTCACCGAATTACAAAAGCTGTCAAAGCACTGCCAATTCGGGGCAGGACTGGCAGATTCTCTACGAGACAAATTCATCTGCGGCCTCCTAAGCGAAGGAACACAGAAAAGACTACTTTCTGAGAAAGATTTGACACTGGACAAGGCATTCAGTGTGGCTGTATCATACGAAGCAGCAGCAAGAGGAGCTGCAGAGATACAGCAAAAGCCACAGGACTTCGGCACCCATGAAATGACACGGGGTTTCGAGAGATGTTATCGCTGCGGCAGATCCACCCATGACCAGAGGGACTGCTGGTTCAAGGACAAAGCATGCAGGCAATGCGGAAAGATGGGACATATTGCACGTGTATGCAGATCTGAAAAAAAATCCGCTGACAGCAAAAAGGTCAATAAGGAAAAGTACAGAAAGGTACAAATGATGACGGACAGTAGCTCCGAAGACCAGAAGAGCAATAGCGACTCCGGAAACAAGAGACTAAGCTGTCTCAAATTACATAATGTAATTGCCAAAGAAGATTACCAGGCCATTTGAGTAACCCTCACGATAGCGGGGTCCCCAGTTAAAATGGAGCTAGATACAGGATCAGCTCTGACCGTCATAAATCGACAGGATTACGAGCGGCTATTTCCGCATATACCTTTGAAAGACACATCCATTATCTTGAAGACATATACGGGGCAGAAAGTATACCCCAGAGGGAAAATAAGGGTGCCTGTTGTATACAACGGCAAGGAAATACAGAAGTTGTATTTATACGTTCTGCAAGATGGTGGTCCACCGTTGTTGGGACGTGAATGGATCAGAAAGATACGTTTAGACTGGCACTCCATTCAGGCACTGACGGTGACCAGTAAGAAAAAAAAATGATGATGACGTCATACCAGGACGATTAAAAGAAATCTTGGCTAATGCCAAAGAAGTGTTTCAACAGGAACTAGGAACCCTGAAAGGCGCCGCCGCCTCAATAAAAGTGGAAGATGCGGCAATTCCCAAGTTTTTTAAGGCAAGGCCGGTGCCATACGCAATTCGTCCAGCAGTCGAGGCAGAGCTGGAGAATTTGGAAAAAGCAGGCGTGTTATCCAAGGTAGATTGGAGCGAGTGGGCAACACCCATCGTCCCGGTCATGAAGAAAACGTTGAATAATGATAAATCTGAAGAACAGAGAAAAATTCGCATCTGTGGGGACTTCAAGGTAACTGTAAACCCGGTTCTTCACACGGTACAGTATCCTCTTCCGAGTATGGAAGATATTTTCGCCTCACTATCCGGAGGGAAACGTTTCACCAAAATTGACTTGGCACAGGCATATCTATAGATGGAGGTTGAGGAGGCCTCTAAAAAGTATCTCACGATAAACACACACAAAGGCCTGTACCAGTACAATCGACTGGTTTTTGGAGTAGCATCAGCTCCAGCTATCTAGCAAAGAGCTATGGAGCAAGTCCTGCAAGGGATTCCGGGGACTCAATGCTACCTAGACGACATCCTTGTAACAGGAGAAAATGACAACGAGCACCGTGCCAATTTGGAGCAGGTGCTCACGAGGCTGAGAGAACGGGGCCTACGAGCAAATCGCCCCAAGTGCGAATTTTTCCAGAAACAAATATCATATTGTGGCCATGTCATTAACGAAGAAGGGTTGCATAAGTCACCTGAAAAAATTGAAGCGGTCGTAAAAGCCCCCGCGCCTGAAAATGTCTCACAATTAAGGTCGTTCCTGGGATTAATAAATTACGATCATAAATTTTTACCGAACTTGTCAACGGTTCTGCACCCTCTTAACGCACTGCTACAAACGGGAGTAATTTGGAAATGGAGCGAAGACTGTAAACGTGCCTTCCATAAATGCAAAGGCTTGATCACATCCAAGGAAGTGTTGGCTCATTACAACCCATCACTGCCAATCAGACTGGCGTGCGATGCATCCCCTTACGGCGTGGGAGCGGTATTATCGCATAGATTCCCTGATGGCTCGGAGCGGCCGATAGCTTTTGCGTCACGCTCATTGAACTCAGCTGAGCGTAACTATGCCCAGATTGACAGGGAGGCACTCAGCCTGGTGTGGGGTGTGAAGAAATTCAACCATTACCTACACGGACAAAAATTTACCTTGTTGACTGACCATCAACCCCTCGTCTCCATATTCAACACTAAAAAGGGCGATCCCATTATGACAGCGCAAAGGCTACAGAGGTGGTCCCTTTTCCTAGGGGCACACCAATATGACATAGAATACAAAGGAACAAAACAGCATGGAAATGCTGACGGGTTATCGCGCCTACCGTTGCCAACGGTAGAAGAGGCGCCTACAGTGGACCCAGTGGAGGTGTTCCACTCGACCATAGTGGAATGTCTACCAGTGACAAATTCTAACATTGAAAAGGAAACGAGAAATGACCCGACTCTCTCACGAGTCTACGATTTAACGGTGAAGGGATGGCCAGCACATGGCGAACCACTGTTGCCAGCATTCTCGCAAAGAAGAGAACAGCTGTCAGTGTGCCGAGGAACCTTGATGTGTGGATCCAGAGTGGTGATTCCACCCAAACTCCAGGATAAAGTGCTAAAGGAGCTTCACGAGGGGCATCTGGGTGGAGTGAAAATGAAGAACTTAGCCAGAGCGTTTGTGTGGTGGCCAGGTATCGATGGAGACATCGAAGAAATGACCAAGAGCTGTCTAGGATGGCAGAAGGTCCAAAACGCCCCACCACAAGCCCCTCTACATCCATGGGAGTGGCCCTCATCTCCATGGCAAAGGGTACATATCGACTTTGCTGGTCCATTTATGGACTCAATGTTCTTAATCGCGGTGGATGCACACTCCAAGTGGCCGGAGGTAATAAAGATGTCCTCCACCAGCTCGGAAAAAACCATCACAGTATTAAGGACCATATTCGCCAGGAATGGGCTGCCTGAACAGATCTGTTCTGATAATGGACCGCAATTTGTATCCGAAGAATTCAGGAAGTTCTTAAAAAACAATGAGGTTAAGCACTACACGTCCGCCCCATACCATCCCGCCACCAATGGATTGGCTGAAAGGTTTGTCCAGACCTTCAAGAAGGCCATAAAGGCCATGGGTAATGAAGACATAAATCTACAACATAAGGTAGATAACTTCTTGTTTGCGTACAGAAATGCAACACATGTGGTTACAAACCAAACCCCCGCCATGATGTTTTTCAATAGAAGACTAAGATGCCGGCTGGATTTGATCAAGCCAAACATCAGGAGGGACGTAGAGAACCGGCAATTTCAAAGCATGAATGAAAGGCCAACTAGAACCTTCCAGATAGGTCAACAAGTTTTGGCCCGGGACTACCGTACCGAGAAATGGCAGCCTGGAACTATTTGCACACGACTAGGACCGCTGATGTATACCGTGGACATTGGAGAAAGCATAATAAGGCGCCATGCTGACCAGATCATAGAGTCATCCGAAAAGGGACAACCTACACCACAACTCTATACGCCTAGTGATGAAGCAGAGATACCCATAGTATCTACCTCCGATCCGGTGATACTGGAACCAGATGAACCCGACACTGGCATTCAAGCCGAATCGACCTTGCCAAAAGAACCTACTACACCACCGAGGCGTTATCCGGACCGAGTCAGGAAGCCTCCAGAGAGACTGAATTTGTAATTGATTAACGTCAGCAAATGTGTAGATGACTGTTCTTGTAAAAATGTTATTTAATGATTACTTAAAATGTTATGTACTATTTATCTAAAAGGGGAGGAATTGTAGTGTATGTACCTTTAAGAGGAACTATGTTTTTTTGAGGCCCCTGTGTACTGTAGTACCGGTAGTGACCACTCGGGTATATAAGCCTGTATAGCGTCTTGTATAGTTAGTTCACCTCCAGACTTTGTTCAGTAAACACTTGTTAAATCAACTCCTGCATTCCGTGTCTCCATTAACACACGGATTCAACATATCCGAATCTAACTAAAATTAAATTGGGAAACTACATTAAAAGGTGTGACAGTAGGCAAGCAATGGCTAGCATTTAAAGAATTAATACATGATTTACAAGAAATATTCATTCCTCTAAGGTACAAAAACCCCACAGGAAAAGTGGTCCTACCGTGGCTAACAAGAGAAGTTAAAGATAGTATTAGATCAAAGGAAGAGGCTTATAATGTTGCCAAAAAGAGCAGTAAGCCTGAGGATTGGGAGGATTTTAGAATTCAGCAAAGGAGGACCAAGAACTTGATAAAGAAAGGGAAAATAGAATATGAGCGTAAACTAGCAAGAGACATAAACACAGACTGTAAAAACTTCTATAGGTATGTAAAAAGGAAGCGATTAGTGAAAGTAAATGTGGGTCCCATACAGGCTGAGACAGGAGAAATTATAATGGGGAATAAGAAAACTGCAGAGAAATTAAACAAATACTTTGTGTCTGTCTTCATGGACAGAGACGCAAAAAACCTCCCGGAAATAGTGGAGAACGAAGGGTCTAGCGAGAATGAGGAACTGAAAGAAATTAGTATTCATTAAAAAAAAGTACTGGAGAAATTAAAGGACTGAAAGCTGATAAAGCCCCTGGGTCTGATGGCCTACATCCTAGGGTTTTGAAAGAGGTGGCTATAGAGATAGTAGATGCATTGGTTGTCATCTTCCAAAATTCCATTGATTCTAGAACGGTTCCCACGGATTGGAAGGTAGCAAATGTAACCCCACTATTTAAGAAAGGAGGGAAGAGAGAAAATGGGGAGCTACAGACCAGTTAGCCTGACATCAGTAGTAGGGAAAATGCTAGAATCTTATTAATAAGGATGTGGTAACAGGGCACTTAGAAAATAATAATAGGATTGGGCAGAGTCAATGCGGATTTATGAAAGGGAAATTATGTTTGACAAATCTGTTCGTGTTTTTTAAGGTTGTAACTAGCAGAATAGATAAGGGGGCACCAGTGGATGTGATGTATTTGGTTTCCAGAAGCCATTCGATAAAGTGCCACACAAGAGGTTATTAAACAAAATTAGGGCTCATGAGATTGGGGGTAATATACTACAGGAAACTTTCTGGTATCCGGCACGGACGGGACCGACGTGTTGCCGGTTCATCAACAATTCCGGATAACCGAACGCTATAGTAAAAGATACAGAGCTCAGTATAAAGCAACAAACCCTGTTGCTTGCTTCAAAACAATCGGCACAAGTTGCAAGCGTCTCTGTAGCTTAGCAACAGCTTCAGCTACACCCTTGCACAGCAACAAATGGAATAAAAAAGTAACTAAAAGTAAAAAAAGTTACCTGAACCGACACCTGAATTTTGCCGGTGGATAGAGCGTTTGTTATTTAGGGGCCGGTTAATCGAAAGTTTCCTGTAGTATGGATTGAGGACTGGTTAACGAACAGAAAACAGAGAGTAGGAATAAACAGGTCATTTTCAGGTTGGCAGGCTGTAACTAGTGGGGTACCGCAAGGATCAGTGCTTGGGCCTCAACTATTCACAATCTATATCAAATGATTTGGATGAGGGAACCAAATATAATATATCCAAGTTTACTGATGATACAAAGCAGGGTAGGAATGTAAGTTGTGAGAAGGATGCAAAAAGGCTTCAAGAGGATATAGACAGGCTAAGTGAGTGGGCAAGAACATGGCAAATGGAATATAATGTGGAGAAATGTGAAGTTATCCACTTTGGTACGAAAAATAGAAAAGTAGAGTATTTTTGATTGGGAAATGTTGGTGTTCAGAGGAACCTGGGTGTCCTTGTACACGAATCACTGAAAGTTAACATGCAGGTACAGCAAGCAATTAGGAAAGCAAATGGTATGTTGGCCTTTATTACAAGAAGATTTGAGTACAAGAGTAAAGACGTCTTATTGCAATTATATAGGGCCCTGGTGAGACCACACCTGGAGTATGGTGTATAGTTTTGGTCTCCTTACCTAAGGAAGGATATACTTGCCATAGAGGGAGTGCAACAAAGGTTCACCAGACTGATTTCTGGGATGGGGGGGATTGTCCTATGAGGAGAGATTGAGTAGACCAGGCCTATATTCTCTAGAGTTTAGAAGAATGAGAGGTGATCTCATTGAAACATACAAAATTCTTACAGGGCTTGACAGGGTAGATGCAGGGAAGATGTTTCCCCTGGCTGGAGAGTCTAGAACCAGGGGTCACAGTCTCAGAATAAGGGGTCAGCCATTTAGGACTGAGATGAGGAGAAATTTCTTCACTCAGGAGAGTGGTGAATCTTTGGAATTCTCTATCCCACGGGGCTGTGGAGTCTCAGTTGTTGAGTATATTCAAGACTGAGATCGATAGATTTTTGGATATTAAGGGAATAGTTCAGGAAAGTGTAGTTGAGGTAGAAGATCAGCCTTGATCTCATTGAATGGCGGAGCAGGCTCAAGGGGGCGAATGGCCCACTCCTGCTCCTATTTCTTATGTTTTTATCAAAGTAAATGATTCCCTTTTTAATACTTGGAATGCTGCCTTGCCTCACATGGAGAGTTTTACCTACTCGACGGTGTTTATTTTGTTGCTAAATTATATGCTGGATTATATTACATGATTGTTCATCCCTTATTGCCTTTTCCACAGATATCCTGAGGTCTGGAGCAATATTGTGATGTTTTAGCTGCTAACCTGGCCTATGCCATTCAGGTCATTGCACAGCTACTCCCAGTGTACTGGGGTCAATAAGGGGGTAATTGCTGTTGCTTTGGAAGTTTCTCTACATTGGCAGCTGCTTAGCCACTCTCTGGAGAGGCCAGCTTATCCGAAGGTCAGAAAAACAGCAAGAAAAGACTAACTTTCTTTCTCTTGCTGCATATATTTATCGATCGATCTATATGAACAACCTTTTGTTTACGCACAGTTCCTGACTGCATCATTAGACTTCCTGTTGTCACATTTTTGTTGCACTTTTTGTGTCAACTTTTTCCAGTATAAATTTCTATGTCCATACGTATAATTGACCTGCCTATGTAAAATTGTCACGCTAACTGCACAATTGCAGATGATTAGAGGAGATTTAAGATCAGTTTGTGTCAGCTCAGCCGCCATCATGATTTCTTTTTTCCTCGAGAGTGATTTTTCCCCAGCAGGCAATTGCTTTAAACTTCACATTTTACGATTTTTGTTTCTTATACTGAATTTGTTGTCGTCTTTGGAATGACGCCTCTCACACTGACGGGCTTGCCTTTTCCCCCCCCCCCCCCACCCGCTGCTTCAGGTAAGCAGCTCCACTCTGCCTCTCGCTCACCCCATCTCTTCAACCCAGTCGGGACTCCGCCCATCCCCACCATCAGCCGTTGAGAACCATTTTAATTAATATTTTTATTAATTTCATAAGCCTGTTCTCAGCTACTACTGATCTCAGCCCCTCACCGGTGGCAATTTCACTGGCCAGTTCGTTTCCACCACTACTGGTTTCCCATGCCTGCTGATCAGTCACTCCATGGCCCACTGTGGGAAATATTTTATTGAAAGTCTATGGCCTCTTTTTGGCCACTAACTGTTCCCCACCCCCACTAGTTAGCGTTTGTGTGGCCTATTCTCAGCGACAGCCCCTGGTCCCCAAGTGCTAAAGTATGACAGGATAGCTGCATTCTTTAGTTTGCCACTCTGAAGCAAACTGCACTGTATAGCTGCCTGCTCCTTTTAAAAGCCCACTTCACTGTCCTCCCTGTCCTCCTCTCCCTCTCCACCCACTTCTCCCCTCTTTCTGCCCATCCCTTCCTTTTTCCTCACCTCTCCTCCTCTTCCTTCCCTCCTCCTCCTTTGCCTTCTCTTTTTCATCCTCTCCAGCTTTTATCCCTCCCTCTCGTCCCCTGTTCCTCCCCTTGTTCCCCCTGGTATTTCAGAGAAACACCTACGCGCCAACCAACTCTGCTTCCTCATATATCGGTTTTCTTTTTTTTTAAACAAGCTCATATAAAATCGAAGTACTATATAAGAAAATAAGGAAGGAATGTAAAATGGGGGTTAAATTATATCTGCAAACCGTACTCTAACCCTGCTTTATCTGAAGAATACACTTGGTGTACTCCTGGTGTACAATACCACAGGTAATTAACAAGTAGTTATTAAAAATCTTGTGCTGGGTGTACACTTTGCCCACAAACCTTACTTCCTGATTTCACAATTTTTGGTCACACTTTGTCAACATTTACCATTGCAAATTGCTATGTCAAAATTTCCCATTTTTTTGTTAAGCAGCTGACAAAATGCAGTTGCATACTCTGGCCACTAGGTGCCTCTGTTGAGCCTGTTCAAGTCTCTTCAAACTGATATACAGGTAAAAAAAAAAGTTATACTGTCAATTACTACATGGGTAGTCTGCTCTTCTACCAAGCAAAAATTCCTGGCAGATTCATAAAAACTGGTAATTTAACAGCGACATTGATCATATTACATACATTCAAAAGCTTCGGGTGTTGGGAGAGCTTAAACCTTTCACTTAAACTCAGAAAATTTCAGTCACCCTTCAGTTCTCAATTAATCTAACTCAAACGATGATAATTCATGTGTCAAAAGCATTGCTAAGCCACCAAGAATATATTATGTTTAAACTAAAGACGTGTTGGGGAGGGGGGGGGTACTAATTGCAAGCATTTCATCCTACCCATGGACTTTGTCAAGATTAATTCAATTAAGGACTATCCTGCTACTCGTAATTCAACAGCTATGGAGAGTTTCAGCCATCCAATTAAGCACTAATCACTTTCCTACTGTTACTAAAGCTCTGACTGAGCAAGCAATGAAATCTTAACAAATATCAATCAAAGGTTAACAGTGAGGTGCAGCTTGGCTGTACAGGCAGAGAAAACACTAATTAAGCATCTGTCATTTACAATTAAAGGAATGAATAAGCATCTGTCAATTACAATTAACAAGAGCAAATTGTGTAGAACCCCAAAAGGTCAATAAATGCAGTGAGTGCCAATAAATGGCTGATTTAAAAGAAATAGTTGTTCATTCATCCCTTGTGCATTCTATGGTGCCTGTTCAGTGGTAATGACTGGATAAAGGGACTGTTTGCTTGCCACAGGGGTGCTAAGCAGTTTCCACACCTATTTAAATTTGACAGAACTTCAACTATAAAAGAAATCAATTTCATGTTACTCTGATGTTGAAGCACTTTCCTGTGCAATGTTATTTTTTTCCCATATACCCAACATTTCATAAAAAGCTAAATAATGATATGATTTAATCTTGATAAATACATAAATAATTTGCTAAGAAATGCTAAATTTGGATCAGGACTTTGTTTAATGGATGTGAATGGGAACAAGTTGCAACTCTATGCTTTTATGAGAGGTATTTATAGATGGACTTCTCCGAATTCCACTAATAACTGTTACTGCACCTGTGGTTTCTGAAAACCATCATTTAAAAGAATAGGACCTTTTTCCAAACGCACACGGTTTGACATTCCTCTGTACTGCTTTTAGAGAACTGGTTAATGTGCTTCTGCAATGCTGCTCTATGTTCCTAACTTATTTATTTGAAATAATTAAATTTTATATGGGTTAAAATATCACACACAGGCATTTCAGAGAAGCGTGTTCCACTGCACACACAGGAATTTCAACCCCAAAGCCAATTAAATTACTATTATTCCAAGCATACAAATCTTTTGTTTCCATTTATTTTTTCTTTCCCACTGTAGAGAAGTACTTAACATCTGCTCAGCGCTTTCTCACAGCAGGGAGGCTTAGATTGGGAATGGGTGTAAGCTGTTAGACTTAGTACATGCCTTTTCACAGAAAATTTACTTAAATCATAACTAGAGGAAATGACTGGAAGAAAGATTAAACTCCACCTTTGATAGAGAGAGAGCTGGCCAATGGAGTATGTAACAGCTACATCAGGCCATTGGAACAACTTCTTTAACTTTATGAAGAGGTGAAATCTCAAGTAGACTGTGGCAAGTCTTCTAATGTGATGAGCATAGACTTCTAGTAAGCTTTTGATAATTCGAAGAATGCAAATATACCTGGAAATGAATGACAAATTGGCTGAAGCAAAGGAAGCACTGGGTACAGGGGAGTGATATTAGGATGGGGGAGTACAGGGTGGTATTTTCCAGGGATTTGTACTGGGACTCCGACTGTAATTTAGATTAAATAAATTGTAATCAGAAATTCAACACAAAAATCAGCAAATTTATAGACAATACTAAACTAGGAAGTGGCAATGAAGTCTGATGAAATGGCCAATTTGAGCTAGATAAAATATTAAGTGTGGGCAGAGCAGTAGCAGACTAAATTCAACACAGCAAGTATAGGGCATTGCCCACCAAGAAGAAATGGGCAGCATTCAAACACTAGAAAAGGTGTTGAAGTAGCTACGAGTGAAGTTGGAGATCTAGCTGTGTGTCAGTACACTCAGCGTGTCTAATCACTGCTATAGAACTTTGTACAAATGGCAAAATACTACAGATACTGGAAATCTGAAATATAAACAGAAAATGCTGGAAAAAGATGCTGTCTGGCCTGCTGAGTATTTCCAGCATTTTCTGTTTATAACTCTGTACAATATAGCTAGACCAGTAGTGTAAGTCAGAGGATGTTATGCTGAAATTATCAGTCCTCCAGTCAGATTGTACCCCGAGTATTATGTCCAGTTTTGGTTACTGAGCTACAAAGAACACATTCAAGCTCTGGAAGTGGTAAACAGAAGAGTAACATTGCATTAGATTATTGAGTGGTTTAGGATGTTTATACTTGAAAGGAGATGGCCAAGAAGGACTCTGCGGTAAGAAGATAGTAAACAGTATCGAAAAGGTCAATCTGGATCATGGCTTCAAAATGAGTAATGATAGTAGCACAAGTGACACAGATGGAAAGGTAAATCCAGAAGATTTCTTCAAACTAAACGGAGAATAGCACACAGGCTCAAACTAGCAAGAGGCAAATTTAGGATTGATGCTGGAAAGTAGTTCTTAGTGCACAGAGTGATCAACACATGAAATGGGCTTCTGGATAAGGTAAAAGCCCAAAACCCTGGAATTATATATATATTTTTTTATTCATTGATGGGATGTGAGCGTCGCTGGCTAGGCCTGCATTTAGTGCCCATCCCTAATTGCCCTCGAGAAGATGGTGGTGAGCCGCCTTCTTGAACCGCTGCAGTCCATATGGTGTAGGTACACCCACAATGCTGTTAGGAAGGGAGTTCCAGGATTTTGGCCCAGCGACAGTGAAGGAACGGCGATACAGGTCCAAGTCAGGATGGTGTGTGGCTTGGAGGGGAACTTGTAGGTGGTGATGTTCCCATGCGTCTGCTGCCCTTGTCCTTCTAAGTGGTAGAGGTCGCGGGTTTGGAAGGTGCTGTTGAAGGAGCTTTGGCGAGTTGCTGCAGTGCATCTTGTAGATGGTACACACTGCAGCCACAGTGTGCCGGTGGTGGAGGGAGTGAATGTTGAAGGTGGTGGATGGAGTGCCAATCAAGCGGGCTGCTTTATCCTGAATGGTGTCGAGCTTCTTGAGTGTTGTTGGAGCTGCACTCATCCAGGCAAGTGGAGAGTATTCCATCACACTCCTGACTTGTGCCTTGTAGATGGTGGAAAGGCTTTGGGGAGTCAGGAGGTGAGGCACTCGCCATAGAATTCCCAGCCTCTGGCCTGCTCTTGTAGCCACCGTTCAGTTTCTGATCAATGGTAACCCCCAGGATGTTGATAGTGGGGGATTCAGCGATGGTGACCTTGTGTTGGGTGTGGGTGGAGAGGAGGGAGTGGTGCAGAGGTGGAGTGTTGAGAATTGTTTTACTGATGGAGGTAGAAACATTTTGATGCCAATTGCTTTGTTTATCAGCTCACCCAGTGCAAGAAGTAACTTGCCTCAAGTTATTGGAAATTCCAACCTTGCACTGGATGAGTGCAGCTCCAACAACACTCAGTAAGCTCGACACCATTCAGGACAAAGCAGCCCGCTTGATTGGCACTCCATCCTCCACCTTAAACATTCACTCCCTCCACCACCGACGCACCATGGCTGCAGTGTGTACCATCTACAAGATGCACTGCAGCAACTCACCAAGGCTTCAACAGCACCTCCCAGACCCGCGACTTCTACCACCTAGAAGGGCAAGGGCAGCAAGCGTATGGGAACACCACCACCTCCAGGTTCCCCTCCAAGTGAGACACCATCCTGACTTGGAAATATATCGCCGTTCCTTCATCACTGCTGAGTCAAAATCCTAGAACTCCCTAACAGCATTGTGGGAGTACCTTCACCACTGGACTGCAGCGATTCAAGGCAGCTCACCACCACCTTCTCAATGGCAATTAGCGATGGGCAATAAATGCTGGCCTTGCAAGCAATGCCCACATCCCATTCATTTTTTTTTAAGTAAACAATTAGTTTCCATTTTAAAAAAAAATCAGTAATCACATCTATCACGCTGGATCACTGATCTCTCAGTCCATGCTGAATGAGTGCTGCTACCAAAGCTAAAAGGAGGTACCACCCTTCAAAGAGGACCAATTGAGCGTGATCAGTTGTTGCTAATGTGCTTCAACCTGAAGATAGGAAGTACAGAGTATGAAACAGAAGTGACAGATGGAAGGTAGAAGAGATAGGAATTGATTATTTAATATCCATCTTTTCAAACTAGTTTCAAAAAAGCAACATTCCAATTCTCTTCGTCACCGCCCCCCCAACTCCAGTGAAAAGATAATTTTGAGGGTCATAAAATATTGGCAGTAAATATACTGCAGTAAAATTCCAGAGAAATTGGACAATGCAGGCTATCATAACTAAGTCTGACATAACCATTACACACCATCCACAACTTGCAGTGATCAGCTCTGGGAACACTGATTTTTTCCCCTTCCCAATCCCTGCCCCTGGGATCTGAATTCAATTACAGTATCCTCACCACTACCCCCAGATGAGATCAGTGAACTCAACACAAACCAGGGATTTAATTTACGAACTTCCTGCTTTGTCTGGTTCATTTACATACTCTGTGGGGCCTTTGATTATTTTCCTTGATAAATTATCCATTTAAACATTAAAGTCATGTGTGCTTGTTTAAAGGGGAAGATAGCAAAGGAAGAATGTCCTTATACTATGGCTCCTCAGTGGCCCAGTGGGTAAATTCACCATGATGTATTGAGTCACACAAAGTAGGTTTGATCCCTGCTCTTTGCCACGTCAGTCAATCACAGTTGGAGCAATGAGAGGTACTACAATTGGCCGTAGCCTTTTCAAACTGAGAAAAGAAAAACTGACAGGATTCTTGCTCTTGATCATGACTAGAGATTCCTGCTGGAAGCATATTTGTGAAGATGTCACATGAGCACATGAAAAGCTCAACTATGATATAGAATAACCAGCAACATCCAAGTCTGGATTGGCCTTGAGCCTACAGCCTTCATACTCTGAGGCAAGAGTGCTACCATTTGTACTCTATAAGCATTAGCAGGCACAACCTACATACATCCAACATAAACAAACTTTAATAATAAAGGCATTAAAAGAGAAAAGTCAATGGAAGTTTTTTCCATTATTGTGAAAAATGTAACAAATTTCAGTTGTTGAGGGAAAAAAAGGGCAATAAAATGTTTTCAGAAAGCATTTTGAAAGATTTATGGGAAAAGATAATATAGCATTGCCTAATAGCCAGAGCCTGTATTTACATAGTAACAGGAATTAGTTGACATAGGAAAATTAAATGGGAAATGTGGACATCGGAATTTACAATACGAAACGTTGACAAAGGGGTCACCAAAAGACATGACATAGAAGCATAGAAGATAGGAGCAGGAGTAGGCCATTCGGCCCCTCGAGCCTGCTCCGCCATTCAATGAGACCATGGCTGATCATCCAAACTCAGTACCCTGTCCCTGCCGTCTCTCCATATCCCTTGATCCCTTTAGCCTCAAGAAATATATCCAACTCCTTCTTGAATATATTTAATGAATTGGCCTCTACTGCCTTCTTTGGCAGAGAATTCCACAGGTTCACCACTCTCTGGGTGAAGAAATTCCTCCTCATCTCTGTCCTAAATGGCTTACCCCTTATCCTTAGACTGTGACCCCTGGTTCTGGACTCCCCGACCATCGGGAACATCCTTCCAGCATCTAGTCTGTCTCGTCCTGTTAGAATTTTATAAGTTTCGATGAGATCCCCTCTCATCCTTCTAAACTCCAGCGAGTACAAGCCCAATCGACCCAATCTCTCCTCATACGTCATTCCTGCCATCGCAGGTATCAGCCTGGTGAATCTTCGCTGCACTCCTTCCAAGAACATCTTTCCTCAGATAAGGTGACCAAAACTGCACACAATACTCAAGGTGTGGCCTCACCAAGGCCCTGTACAACTGCAGCAAGACATCCTTGTTCCTGTACTCAAACCCTCTCGCTACGAAGGCCAACATACCATTTGCCTTCTTTACCGCCTGCTGCACCTGCATGCTTACTTTCAGTGACTGGTGCACAAGGACACCCAGGTCTCGTTGCACTTCCCCTTCTCCCAATCTATTGCCATTTAGATAATAATCTGCCTTCCTGTTTTTGACATTTATCCACGTTATATTGCATCTGCCATGCTTCTGCCCAATCACCCTGGAGTTTCTCGGCATCCTCCTCACAGCACACACGCCCACCCAGCTTTGTGTCGTTTGCAAACTTGGAGATATTACATCTAGTTCCCTCGTCCAGATCATTAATATATATTGTGAATAGCTGGGGTCCAAGGACCGATCCCTGCGGTACCCCACTAGTCACTGCCTGCCACTCGGAAAAAGAGCCATTTATTCCAACTCTTTGCTTTCTGTCTGCCAACCAGTTCTCTATCCAAGTCAATACCTTGCCCCCAATCCCATGTGCCTTAATTTTACACGCTAATCTCTTATGCAGGACCTTATCGAAAGCCTTTTGAAAATCCAAATACACCACATCCACTGGTTCTCCCTTATCTATTTTACCAGTTACATCCTCAAAAAATTCCAGTAGATTAGTCAAGCATGATTTACCTTTTGTCCGATCCGGTCACTTTTTTTCCACTTTATAATGGACTCTAGCATTTTCCCCATGACTGATGTCAGGCTTACCGGTCTGTAATTCCCTGTTTTCTCTCTACCACCCTTTTTGAACAGTGGGGTAACATTAGCTACCTGCCAATCCATGGGTACTGTTCCAGAGTCTATCGAATGTTGGAAGACGACCACCAATGCATCTACTATTTCTAGGGCCACTTCCTTAAGTACCCTAGGATGTAGATTATCAGGCCCTGGGTATTTATCGGCCCTCAATCCCATCAATTTCCCTAACACCATTTCCCTACAAATACTGATTTCTACCAGTTCCTCCCTTTCATTAGACCCTATGTTCCCCAACATCTCTGGGAGGTTATTTGTGTCCTCCTTTGTGAAGACAGAACCAAAGTATGTATTTAATTGGTCTCCCATTTCTTTGTTCCCCATTATAAATTCCCCTGATTCTGACTGCAAGGGACCTACGCTTGACTTCACCAATCTTTTTCTCTTCACATATCTACAAAAGCTTTTACAGTCAGTTTTTATGTTCCCTGCAAGCTTACTCTCATACTCTATTTTCCCCCTCTTAATTAATCCCTTTGTCCTCCTTTGTTGGATCCTAAACTGCTCCCAATCCTCAGGTTTACTGCTTTTTCTGGCCAATTTATATGTCGTCTCCTTGGATCTTATGCTATCCCTAATTTCCCTTGTTAGCCACGGTTGAGTCACCTTTTTTGTTTTATTTTTATGCCGAACTGGGATGAACATAAGGTTTATAGACAGGAAGTGAATGGCATTGCAAAATATTTAATATAATAAATATGTAGATGATAAAACACTGGTCCTAAAACACCACTAATAATCGACTCCCAGCCAGATGTCTTCCCATGTACAACTGCTTTCTTTCAACTAAACATTATTTTATTCAAATAAGTGCGTTCGTTATCTCTTACATGCCTGAACTTTGTACTGTAGTCTTTTATGTGGGACAGTGCCAAATGTCTTTATAAAATCCAGCTAAATAACATTATTAGCAGCAGTCACTGCCTTCAGGAGCGGAGCAAATGAGAAAATTGGCATGAAAAACTTTTTTTTTTTTTTAAAGTTGAGAAATTGTGCTTTGTAATAACTGTGGCCTTGAGCTATGAAATGAGATACATGCACACTACAAATGTGCCATTCAGGGCTTAGTCACAGGATTGCAGAGAAACTGATCATGCTCAATTGGTCCTCTTTGAAGGGTGGTATCTCCTTTTAGTTTTGGTAGCAGCACTCATTCAGCATGGACTGAGCGATCAGTGATCCAGGGTGATAGATGTGATTACTGATTATTTTTAAAAAATGGAAACCTATTGTTTGGATTAATTGGGTTTACTTTTTTTTTTAATTCATTCATGGGATGTGGGCATTGCTTGCAAGGCCAGCATTTATTGCCCATCGCTAATTGCCATTGAGAAGGTGGTGGTGAGCCGCCTTGAACCACTGCAGTCCGTGTGGCGAAGGTACTCCCACAATGCTGTTAAGGAGGGAGTTCCAGGATTTTGACCCAGCGGTGATGAAAGAACGGCGATATATTTCCAAGTCAGGATAGTGTCACTTGGAGGGGAACCTGGAGGTGGTGGTGTTCCCATACGCTTGCTGCCCTTGCCCTTCTAGGTGATAGAAGTCGCGGGTCTGGGAGGTGCTGTTGAAGCCTTGGTGAGTTGCTGCTGTGCATCTTGTAGATGGTACACACTGCAGCCACGGTACACCGATGGTGGAGGGAGTGAATGTTTAAGGTGGAGGATGAGATGCCGATTAAGCGGGCTGCTTTGTTCTGGATGGTGTTGAGCTTCCAGTGCTGTTGGAGCTGCACTCATGTCAATAACTTTGAGGCAAGTTACAGTACTTCTTACACTGGTGAGCTGATAAACAAAGCAAGTAGCATCAATGTGTTTCTACCTCCATCAGTAAAACAATTCTCAACACTCCACCTCTCTCTCTCTCTCTCCCCCCCCACCACCAACCCAACACAAGGTCACAGGATAAATGTGTTTGAGAAAGGGCACTCAGCCCATCATAACTCATCCATTTAGAAAAACCCAGTCTGCGCATCATAGCACCCAAATATCTCTTATATAATTCCAGGGTTTTGAGTTTTTAACCTTATCCAGAAGCCCATTTCATGTGTTGATCACTCTGTGCACTAAGAACTACTTTCCAGCATCAATCCTAAATTTGTCTTTTGCTAGTTTGAGCCTGTGTGCTATTCTCCGTTTAGTTTGAAGAAATCGTCTGAATTTACCTTTCCATCTGTGCTGCTATCATTACTCATTTTGAAGCCATGATCCAGATTGACCTTTTCTATACTGTTTACTATCTTCTTACCGCAGAGTCCTTCTTGGCCATCTCCTTTCAAGTATAAACATCCTAAACCACCCAATAATCTAATGCAATGTTACTCTTCTGTTTACCACTTCCAGAGCTTGAATGTGTTCTTTGTAGCTCAGTAACCAAAACTGGACATAATACTCGGGGTACAATCTGACTGGACCATAGAACCATAGAAACTTACAGCACAGGAGGCCATTCGGCCCATCATGCCTGTGCTGGCTCTTTGAAAGAGCAGTCGTGCTCAGTCCCACACCCTCCGCTTTTTGTCCGTAACCCTGCAAGTTCCTCATCCTCAAGAACCTGTCCAACTCCCTTTTAAAATTATTTATGGAATCAGCTTCCACCTCCTTTTCAGGTAGAGCATTCCAAATCCCGAAAACTCTGAGTGAAAACATTTCTCCTCAGGACTGATAATTTCAGCATAACATCCTCTGATTTACACTACTGGTCTAGCTACAGTATATTGTACAGCGTTATAAACAGAAAATGCTGGAAATACTCAGCAGGCCAGACAGCATCTTTTTCCAGCATTTTCTGTTTATATTTCAGATTTCCAGCATCTGCAGTATTTTGCCTTTTGTACAAAGTTCTATTTGCTATGTTGGTTGCTACTCCACAGTGATTGGACACGCTGAGTGTACTGACACACAGCTAGATCTCCAACTTCACTCGTAGCTACTTCAACACCATTTCTAGTGTTTGAATGCTGCCCATTTCTTCTTGGTGGGCAATGCCCTATACTTGCTGTGTTGAATTTAGTCTGCCACTGCTCTGCCCACACTTACATATTTTATCTAGCTCAAATTGGCCATTTCATCAGACTTCATTGCCTTCCTAGTTTAGTATTGTCTATAAATTTGCTGATTTTGTGTTGAATTTCTGATTACAATTTAATCTAAATTACAGTCGGAGTCCCAGTGCCAATCTACCAGGTTTCTCCCACGTGTAAAAAAAAAAGCCAAAATTCAGGCCAAGGATGGGCCGGAACAGGCAAGCCTTCTGCCCATGCTTCTATGCCCTAGGACTGCTTTGGGGATGTGCCTAGAGTGTTCCTGGGCTTTATGCTTGCTCTTGGCCCAGCAGAACTCTTGCCAGCTGAGAGTTGGCTTAAGTGCCAATATAGGCCTGATAAAGTCCCCAAGACTAAGAGAGGCACTGAATTACATTGGGGCTCAAATACTTTGAGGCCTGCTGTATTGTCCTGTCAGGGCAAAGAAATAAAAATAAAACTACCATTTGCCTAGTTAGCGTTATAAGAGCTTCTTCCTTCCCATCAAAGCAGCAATGTTCCTGGACTCATTATTATAAAGTCACCTCAGAATGTATGGGCTTGAACCAACTTAAAGTTTGAGTGCTCATGAAAATCCTCCTCTCCCCCATTTGAAAACGTGAGCACTGACTGTCATCTCCTGCGACGTGATTTAAAAAAAATTCCCCCTTTACTTGGCTACTGTGTAGAAGACACTGCTGAAATTATGGTACTGTGGCAAAACCATTAAGTGACTTACATAATTGTCTGTAACCAATGTTATTACCTTTCAAGTTGGCTCTGGTTAAACAGAGCTAGATCGACAACATCGCGATCTGACGTGATGACGTCATCACGTGGGTCACGTGACGTCCCCTTCGGCGGGAAACGTCATGACGTCAGAGGTAGAGGGCGGGACCAGCCAGTCCTCGTGTGGATTGAAAGAGAAAAGACCAGTTTTGAGCTTCTCCTGTAGTTTCTTGTTTTGTAAAGTTCTTAGACAATAAATTCAGTTTGTTAACTTCCAGTAAGTTATAGATTCTTTGTTAGGAGTGCAGAGACTCCTACATTGGTGACCCCGATTCCTCGATCGTTTTTCGCGGTGAACGCCGAACACAGGCCAGTGATGGAGGCTAATGCAGTGGCCTTGAAGCTCCCCCAATTCTGGGAACAACAGGCAGCCTCTTGGTTTGTGCAAGCCGAGGTGCAATTTGAGCTCCGCAACATCGTTCAGGATCAGACCAGATATCTCCACGTGGTCTCCGCCCTCGAGAGCTCGACGGCGTCGAGAATCATCAGCCTGCTGGAGAGTCCTCCGACTGCTGACAAGTATGTCACCATCAAGACACGATTACTGCAGGTACTTGGTCTCACCAAAGCGGAGCGCGCTCGCCGTTTACTGACTCTACCAGGGTTAGGAGACTCCAAACCCTCGGAAATGATGAGTCATATGCTGACTCTCCTGGGGTCCGAGCCCCAGTGCTTTCTGTTTCGCGAACTGTTCCTTACTCAACTTCCTGAGCAAGTACAGGCATCCCTCGCCCGAGCAGAAACCGCAGACTGCGTCGCGCTCGCCGAAGAGGCGGATAAGATTTACGCGGTCCGGCAACAATACTGCGCCCTCGCGCAACGCACCGCCACGAAGAGCCCGGCCCCGGCTCCGACAAAGGCGCCTCCGACGACCGGTTTCTGCTACTACCACGCTCGTTTCGGCCCGAAGACCCGCTGCTGCCGCTCGCCGTGCACTTTCGTTACCAGACCGTCGAATAGACCGCCGCGAGTCATGCACGCCGGTCCCGGTACTTCCCCCACTGCCGCGATGGCGATCGGTGCTTCCGGGAATTTCGGCGTCGGTCCAACAGACTTGTCCGACCTCCTCAGCAATTGACTCTTTTCGTTAAAGACAATTCTGGGGGGGTGTATGTGGCAAAACCACTAAGTGACTTACATAATTGTCTGTAACCAATGTTATTACCTCTAGCATTAATTGTCTGTAACCAATGTTATTACCTTTCAAGTTGGCTCTGGTTAAGCAGAGCTAGATCGACAACATCACGATCTGACGCGATGACGTCATCACGCGGGTCACGTGACGTCCCCTTTGGCGGGAAACGTGATGACGTCATGATGTCAGAGGTAGAGGGCGGGACCACCCAGTCCTCGTGTGGATTGAAAGAGAAAAGACCTGTTTTGAGCTTCTCCTGTAGTTTCTTGTTTTGTAAAGTTCTTAGACAATAAATTCAGTTTGTTAACTTCCAGTAAGTTATAGATTCTTTGTTAGGAGTGCAGAGACTCCTATAGTACAGATTATATATAGAGTCAACGATATCAGATACTTCGCCCAAGTGGTCTCGTTTGCTCTCTCTAATCCAAGTGTGAACTAATATTTTGCATGTCAATTATTTTTCTTCGCAAACCTAAGCTCTTGGCAGCTAACTCTGCTCACACAGACAGCGGTGAGCTCTGCCTTGAAAAGCTCAGTGAAAAAAGTCTCACTACAAAAGTAAATGAGTAACCAGCTTAATTTGTAACCTTTTGACTTCAGGTCAACAGGTGACAAAACACTGGCACACTTTGCTGTCTGTTTAAATTCTCACTTTTCCTTCCAGTATTACTTCTGTGTTATCCACGGAAGCTCAGTGTAAGCTCGAGGAACAGCACCTCATCTTCCGATTAGGCACTTTACAGCCTTCCGGACTCAATACATCGAGTTCAACAATTTCAGATCATAACCTCGGCCCCTATTACATTTTTATATATTTTGTTTTGTGCCCTTCCCCCCTTTTTTTCTCTCCCACATGGCAGCTGTCTCTCATTCTGCCAGTGCACTTCACACCTAATCTAGAGCCGTCATTTGTCTCTTTACTAGTCCTATCACCATCTCGTCTCGTTTTGAATACCTCTTAATGTCTCGTCACTTCTCTTTTGTTCTTTCATCCCCATTTCCCAGCCTCCAAACTGGCCTTTTAATCGGTTTCATTTCCTGTGTTTTTTCAGTCTTGACGAAGGGTTTCCACCTGAAACACTGACTCTATTTCTCTCTCCACGGATGTTGCCTGGCCTGCTGAGTTTTGCCAGCATTTTCTGTTTTTACTTCTCGGTTTGTTTTGTTGGGTTTTATTACTGGAATTGCTCATTCTGTGTGCCATTTCCACGCTAGTCTATTGGCTGGCAGCTGCTGTAAAAAATATATTTTCTTGTGTTTGTGTCTCTGGAGGACAGTGTTCTGGCTCGACTGCTGAAAGAGCAGAATGCTTATTTGTAAATCTTTTGTTAGCGTATGCTGCTGTTATGGGGAATGTGCAGCATGGTCACTGGTAATTTCACAAATAATAAATATTAAAACTTTACTTTTTGAAATCTCTGAATCTCTAATTCTTGTTGACATGCTCAATGTGCCTCAAACTTTATTCTGCAGTCATTTCTTTCTATTTTGTCCCCACCAAATCCAACCCTACCCAAGTTAACTCTTTCAAATTCACTTTATTTTCAATACCTGCTCCAGGGATATCTCCAGAATTGCTGTGAAATGCCCCTTTTGGCTGACCTGTAAGGAATGTCTCCTCAGCCAGTTTCCTTCTGCCAGGCAGTCCAACGAGATAGTAAACCAATTCCTCTTGGGTAAGAGCCGGATACAAATAACAATCAAGCAGAGGCTTCCAGTTTGGAATTCATAGTTGAGATTTCAGAAACACTGCTGTATAAAGCACACTTTGTATGTAGCTAATGTACAGCCCTAAAACCTGGGATTCTCGATCACATATAGATATAATGCCCTAAGCAATGGTCTTCAGCTTTGACACGATCATCTTTTTACTTATTTCATGCCATCGCTACCATAGTGGTAAAAAGAAATCACAAATTTACATTTTTTGGGCAAAGCAGATTCACTAGGATGTTGCCTGATATGAGGAAATACAGATACAAAGAAATACTTAAAAAAAAAGTTCTTTTTTCATTAGAACAATGCAGATTACGAGACGATATAAGCGTTTACAATTTTGAATGGATAGGACAGGGTAAATAGAAGGAGACTGTTTCCAGTAGTTGAGGGGTCTAGAATGAAGGGCCATAAATACAAGATTAAATGCAAGATCGAGAACTGAGGGCAAGAGGAACTTCACAGAGTTGCGAGGCTGTGAAATTCATTTCCAGGGTTAGTGGTTGAAGCAAAAACTATGTCAAGGTTCAAGATTAAATTGGATAGGGGGATGAAGTAAAAGAGGTTGAAGGGATAGGAGAACAAGTTGGATAAATGTGATTGGAACCATTTGTTCATGTTGAGGGGTAAATGCCGACAGGCTGTTGGGGCCATTTCCATGTTGTAATTTCTAGTACTTCTAGGTCTATGTTTTCTAACAGTAGCCACAGGGACTCGGATTCGGTTTGAGCCAGGGAAGCAGCGTTCCCTCTAAGCCGCGCAGCCGTATGCCAGTCCCGTGCAGCCCGGGACCAGCTTTTCCAATGTTTCCCTTAAAGGGGCAGTGCACCCAAAAACAATTAGGGGTAACATTTCAGGGAAGGTGCGAGGATCTTGGACGATGCAACTGAGCTTGGGCCAATGGCAGCTTGGGGTCTGATTGTGGGAGGGAGAAGATAAGGTACAGCAGTCAAGTCAGAAATCTCAGCAGCTTGACATGGTAATATAAAATATCAAGACCTGTGAAGAAATGTAATCCTTGGTCTGGTCCTGTCTGGCCTCCAGGCTGCCCAGCGTTCTTTGGGCAAAAGTTGCAATGCGAGAGGGAGAGCGACAATATTAGGAGTCATTTTTCTTCATTTTCTTTTTTGTTTTTTTCCACTGTAGCTAGGTTCTCATGAGCCTTTGTGACATTTGTTTTTTAAATTTATATTTTTCCCCCACAGCACCACTGCAGCCATCAACAGATTTCACAATGCAAATCCCGTAAGGTGCAGTACTGGAAATAGGCAAATCCCAAAGGGATGCCAGGCAGATTGCAATTCATGACAGTGCTGTACCTACCTGCACACCTGCTTCTGCATTCGGTAGCTGGGAACAAAGCAATAATTAGCTGACCTCAATTTTAATGGCAAAGGTAGAAAGAAAGACAAAGAAAGTTTGCATTTATATAGCGCCTTCACAACCTCAGGACATCCCAAAGTGTTTACGGCCGATTAAGTACTTTTGAAGTGTAGTCGCTGTTGTAATGTAGAAAACGCAGCAGCCAATTTGTGCACAAGATCCCACAAACAGCAATGTGATAATGACCAGATAATCAGATGAAAATTTTTTTTTTTTTTTTTTTTTTAAATAAAAAAGTGATGTTGGTTGAGGGATAAATATTGGCCACAACACCGGGGAGATCTCCCCAACTCCTCTTCGAAATAGTGCCATGGGATTTATGTCCACCCAAAAGGGCAGACAGGATCTCGGTTTAACGTCTCATCCGAAAGACGGCATCTCAGACAGTGCAGCATGCCCCAAGTACTGCGCTGGAGTGTCAGCTTAGATTTGTGCTCAAGTCTCTGGAGTGGGACTTGAACCTACAAACTTCTGACTCAGAAGCGAGAATGCTACCACTGAGCCACGGCTGACAATTCAACTCTCAATGCAAGTCGTGACAGGAGCACGAAGACGCACATATCTGTGAAGGCCTGACTAACTTATGCTGGATGGCTCTTCAGAAGTACCCAATCAGTGAATGTCAAGGTTTATCTGGTACAGTGTGGCAAAGCCACCAAGGGACTCCTGTATATGACTATATAACTGCCTTTAACAGAGTGCTACAGCACCTATGTTTGTTTACTGTTTGTAAATAACCCGTTCTCGGTAAGTTCCAGAACCAGCGCGATGACGTCATCACGTTGGTCACGTGACGTCCCGAACGGCGGGAAACGCGATGACGTCAGGCTGGAAGGTTCCCAGGTCAGACCTCATGAAGCCAGCCTTAAGAAAAGACCTGTTGATTGGAATGCAGGAGAAACATTGTTTGTTCTTCAGTTTACATTAAACTTCGTTTAATTATCGGACTGACTCGACCTCAGTACAGGTAGACTACCCTTTATCCGAACTTCCGAAAACCGAAACCCTCTAAAAACCGAAGGTTTTTTCGTTCAGCGTAAGTCGTGCGCACGACCCCGACCCCCGCCGACCCCCACCCCTGACCCCCCGCCGACCCCGACCCCCGCCGCCGACCCCCAACCCCCCGCCAAATTTCCCAGTCTTATAAAATACCTTCTGAAATCCGAAATTTTCCAAAAAACGAAACACGGCTGGTCCCGAGATTTTCGGATAAAGGATAGTCTACCTGTATTTCAGCTAGGGATCTGACGATTCCTACAGTGGTGACCCTGAAGCTTCGCGGACGTTTTTCGCGGAGGAAGCGCGACGCAGCACGATGGATGTTAATGCAGTGACCTTGAAGCTCCCTCAATTTTGGGAACAACAGGCGGCCTCCTGGTTCGTCCAAGCGGAGGCTCAGTTCCAACTTCGGAACATCGTGCTGGATCAGACCAGTTATCTTTACGTGGTCTCCGCACTGGACAGCTCGACGGCTTCGAGGATCATCAGCCTGCTGGAAAACCCGTCCGTGGATAACAAGTATGATACGCTTAAGGCGCGACTAACGCAGGTTTTCGGCCTCACGAAAGCGGAGCGCGCGCGACGTTTACTCACACTGCCCGGGTTAGGCGACGCCAAGCCGTCTGAGTTGATGAGCCAGATGCTCACGCTCCTTGATTCTGAGCCGCAGTGTTTTCTGTTCCGGGAACTGTTCCTGAGCCAGCTCCCCGAGCAGGTGCAAGCAGCCTTCGCCAGGTCGAAGGCTACGGACGGTGTAGCGCATGCGGCCGAAGCCGACACTATTTATGCGGTGATGCAGCAGTACTGCGCCACCTCGAAGCGTCCCGCCCCGAAGAACCCCGCCTTGGCGCCTCCACCATCTGGTCTCTGTTACTATTACGCCCGTTTCGGCCCAAAAGCCAGATGCTGCCGTCCTCCCTGTAGTTTTGTGCCTAATGCAATGAGAAAGCAACAGCACCGACTGCGTGAACGGAAGAACGACCCCGAGGTCGGTTTCGCATCTACGATGGCGGTTGGAGATTCCGGGAAGTTACTTTATATCACCGACTCCATTTCGGGCCGGCGGTTTTTGTGTGACACGGGCGCCCAGTGCAGCATCCTCCCCGCTACGCTCCTCGACGTCAGGGCCGGGAAGCGCGGTTCTCCACTCCAGGCCGCCAACGGCAGTGCTATTCGTACGTTCGGGAAGTGGCGGATCCAGGTGTGTTTCGGCGGGCAACGTTTCCTATGGGAGTTTATCACCGCCCAAATCGCACAGGCAATCCTCGGCGCTGACTTCTTCTGTGCCAATGGCCTATTGGTTGATTTACGAAATCGCCGTCTGATTCACGCCGCCACATTTGCCTCCATCCCTTGCTTTCGGGGCTTATGCGCGACTCACACGGTTTCCTGCACTGTGCCGGCGCCCGACGACTTCTTCCGCCTTCTCGGGGAATTTCTGGATCTAACTCGGCCCACCTTCTCGGCAACGACCGCTAAACATGGTGTGGAGCACCACATCGCGACGACCGGCCCTCCGGTCTATGCCCGGGCTCGGCAGCTGGAACCCAGTAAACTCGAGGCCGCAAAGGCAGAGTTCACCACCATGGAGCGGCTGGGGATTGTTCGCCGGCCGGATAGTCCCTGGTCTTCGCCACTTCATATCAACCCTAAGCCCGGCGGTGGCTGGCGGCCCTGCGGCGATTATCGGTGCCTCAATGAGGCCACGACGCCCAACCGGTACCCAATACCGTACATCCAAGATTTCTCCGCACATTTGGCGGGCAATTTGTTTTTTTCCAAAATCGACCTCGTCCGGGGGTGCCATCAAGTGCCCGTCCACCCCCAGGACATCCAGAAGACGGCGGTCATTACCCCGTTCGGACTGTTTGAATTCCTCCGAATGCCGTTCGGGCTCAAGAATGCGGCGCAGGCGTTCCAGCGCCTTATGGATTCAGTGCTGCAGGATCTTAAGTTCCTGTTTGTGTATCTCGATGACATCCTGGTCGCCAGTACTTCGAAAGCGGAACATCTCAGCCACCTGCGCCTCCTTTTTCGCCGCCATCATCAGCATGGCCTCATAATTAACCCGGCCAAATGCCAATTCTGGCTGCGACAGATCGACTTTTTGGGCCACCGCATCACTGCGGAAGGAGCAGTGCCACTTCGGTCGAAGGTGGAGGCGATTGCTGCTTTTCCACGCCTGCAATCCGTTAAAGCGCTCCAGGAGTTCCTCGGTATGGTAAATTTTTACCATCGGTTTGTTCCCCGGGCCGCGCAGCTTATGCAGCCACTCTACGAGGCACTCAGAGGGAAACCGGGGAAGGAACCTGTGGTCTGGACACCAGAGATGGATTGCGCTTTTGTGGACACGAAAGATGCTCTCGCAAACGCAACGACGTTGGCGCACCCGCTGCCTGGCGCCACCATCGCGCTTACGACTGACGCTTCGGACTACGCCGTAGGCGCCGTGCAGGAGCAATGGGTCGATGGGATGTGGCAACCGCTGGCGTTTTTTAGTCGCCAATTGCGTCGTAACGAACGCAGCTACAGCATGTTCGACGGAGTTGTTGGCTTTGTTTTTGGCCATCCGCCATTTTTGTCTTCTGTTGGAGGGGCGCCAATTCACCGCGTTTGTGGATCACAAGCCCCTGACGTTTACCATGGCCAAGACGGCTGAGCCGTGGTCGGCTCGACAGCAACGACAGCTCACCTTTATTTCTGAGTTCACCACCAACATCCAGCACGTGGCCGGCAAGGACAACATGGTCGCCGATTGCCTCTCGCGTGCGACGGTCCAGGCCGTCCAGCTGGGACTCGATTATTTACTCATGGCTGCTGACCAAGCGGCTGATCCGGAAACGCAAGCTTTCCGTACCGACTCCTCCTGCCTTCAGCCAGCGGATGTGCTTTTCCACTCGGCCGGCACCTCCTTGCTCTGCGACGTCTCCTTCGGGGACCCCCGCCCGATCGTTCCGCTGTCCTGGCGTAGGAACGTTTTCGATGCCATCCACGGGCTTGCGCACCCTGGCGTGAGGGCTTCACAAAAACTACCGGCATCCAAGTTCGTCTGGAGAGGGATGCGCAAGGATGTCCGCGACTGGGCCAACACCTGTGTCGTGTGCCAGCGGGTTACGGTGCAGCGGCATGTCAAAGCTCCCGTAGCCATTTTCGAAGTACCGGAGCGGCGTTTCGATCACGTCCACCTCGTTGGCCCACTACCGCCATCACAGGGTTTCACACATCTCTTGACTATTGTCGACCGTACCACCAGGTGGCCGGAGGCCATTCCTTTGACGTCCACCACCTCCGCGGATGTCGCCCGGGCTTTTCTTTCCTCCTGGGTTGCACGTTTCGGCGTTCCGTCTGATATTTCATTGGGCCACAATTCTCGTCTGCACTGTGGAACGCCGTAGCCTTAGGTTTGGGCACCAAGCTCCATCGGACCACGGCTTACCATCCGCAGGCAAATGGACTATGTGAGCGCTTTCATCGGTCCTTGAAGGCGTTGCTGCGGGCCAGCCTCCAGGGGGCCGCATGGATAGACAGGCTGCCTTGGGTGATGCTCGGGTTATGCACAGTGCCCAAAGAGGACCTGCAGGCATCGGCCGCCGAGCTGGTTTATGGACAGCCACTCCGGGTGACGGGTGAGTTTCTTCCGTCACCAACGCGACCTTGGTCGGCAGCCAAACAACTGGAGGCCCACCAGGACGCAGCTCAATCTTTTAGGCCAATTCCGACGTCACATCACGGTTTGCCCGCGTCACACGTTCCGCCGGAGCTTATGCAGGCTAAATTAGTTTTTGTCAGGCATGACGCCCACCGTAGTCCTCTCACCTCCATATACAGGCCCTTTCCAGGTACTGCAGGCAGGTGCCAAGAGTTTTTTAGTGGACGTCGGGGGCAAGCCTGACCACATTTCCATGGACCGCCTCAAGGCCGCACACCTGGACCTCGAGCGACCGGTCGAGGCAGCGCAGCCACCGCATCGTGGGCGGCCGCCCGCTGCCGCCACACCTGACCGGACTGTTCTGCAGGCCAGCTCATCGTCTGCCCAGCCCATTCCTCTCCGGGAATATCGGAGTCGTTCGAACAGGCTTGTCCGATCTCCTCTGCCATTGACTTTGGTGGTTAAAGACACTTCTGCGGGGGGGGGGGGGGGCGCATGTGGCAAAGCCACCAAGGGACTCCTGTATGACTATATAACTGCCTTTAACAGAGTGCTACAGCACCTATGTTTGTTTACTGTTTGTAAATAACCCGTTCTCGGTAAGTTCCAGAACCAGCGCGATGACGTCATCACGCTACGTCCCGAACGGCGGGAAACGCGACGTCAGGCTGGAAGGTTCCCAGGTCAGACCTCGTGAAGCCAGCCTTAAGAAAAGACCTGTTGATTGTTTCTCCTGCATTCCATTGTTTGTTCTTTAGTTTACATTAAACTTCGTTTAATTATCGGACTGACTCGACCTCAGTATTTCAGCTAGGGATCTGACGATTCCTACAACAGCATGAAAGAAGGCATGCCAGGGCAATCATCACCTGCTAAGATACCATTGACCATATTTGTAGGCATTGCCACAAAGACTTGGTAGTAAAGTATCTCCACAGGGTCTGGGTGTCAGATATAGAGCTATTCCATATAGTTGTAAGGAGACCTGTTGCTAATATGCAGGATAGGACTGGCACAGCAATTGATAGAACTGGTCAGCGGTGGCCTCAAATCTGTACATGGGACTTCCTTTGTCTTCATTTTTATCTGACACTTCTTAATTTCCTACTCCTTGGCGAAGACTATTAATGGGGTGAGATGTCTTTTGAGCCTTCGTCAAGGTTTTCAGAATTTCAGTCCCCCTAATTGTGATACTCCTCCCTTTAGATTTCACTTACACATACATTTCTTCTCGTACTACTGGTGTCATAGAGTCATAGAGTCATAGAGTAATACAGCACGGATAGAGGCCCTTCGGCCCATCGTGTCCGCGCCAGCCATCAAGCCCTGCCTAATCTAATCCCATATTCCAGCATTTGGCCCGTAGCCTTGTATGCTATGGCATTTCAAGTGCACATCCAAATGCTTCTTAAATGTTGCGAGGGTTTCTGCCTCCACAACCCTTTCAGGCAGTGAGTTCCAGACTCCAACTACCCTCTGGGTGAAAAAGTTCTTTCTCAAATCCCCTCTAAACCTCCCGCCCTTTACCTTGAATCTATGCCCCCTAGTTATTGACCCCTCTACTAAGGGAAAAAGCTCCTCAGCATCCATCCTATCTATGCCCCTCATAATTTTGTACACCTCAATCATGTCCCCCCTCAGCCTCCTCTGCTCCAAGGAAAACAAACCCAATCTGCCCAGCCTCTCTTCATAGCCGAAGCGCTCCAGCCCTGGTAACATCCTGGTGAACCTCCTCTGCACCCTCTCTAACGCGATCACATCCTTCCTGTGGTGTGGCGACCAGAACTGCACACAGTATTCCAGCTGTGGCCTAACCAGTGTTTTATACAGCTCCATCATAACCTCCTTGCTCTTATATTCAATGCCTCGGCTAATGAAGGCAAGTATCCCATATGCCTTTTTTACCACCTTATCCACCTGTTCCGCCGCCTTCAGGGATCTGTGTACTTGCACACCCAGATCCCTCTGACCCTCCGTCTTGCCTAGGGTCTTTCCATTCATTGTGTATTCCTTTGCCTTGTTAGTCCCCCCAAAGTGCATCACCTCGCACTTTTCCGGGTTAAATTCCATTTGCCACTGTTCCGCCCATCTGACCAACCCATCTATATCGTCCTGCAGACTGAGGCTACCCTCCTCGCTATTTACCACCCTACCAATTTTTGTATCATCTGCGAACTTACTGATCATACCCTTTACATTCATATCCAAGTCATTAATGTAGACCACAAACAGCAAGGGACCCAGCACCGATCCCTGTGGTACCCCACTGGCCACAGGCTTCCAGTCACAAAAACAACCTTCGACCATCACCCTCTGCCTTCTGCCACTAAGCCAGTTTTGTATCCAATGTGCCAAGGCACCCTGGATTCCATGGGCTCTTACCTTCTTGACCAGTCTCCTGTGCGGGACTTTATCGAAGGCCTTACTGAAATCCATGTATACCACATCCACTGCGTTACCCTCATCCACACACCTAGTCACCCCCTCAAAAAATTCAATCAAATTAGTCAGACATGATCTTCCCTTGACAAAGCCATGTTGACTATCCCTGATTAATCCTTGCCTCTCCAAGTGGAGACAAATTTTGTCCCTCAGGATTTTTTCCAATAATTTTCCTACCACTGATGTTAGGCTCACTGGCCTGTAGTTCCCCGGTTTTTCCCTACTACCCTTCTTGAATAATGGTACTACATTAGCGGTTCTCCAGTCCTCTGGCACATCCCCTGTGGCCAGAGAGGTCCTGAATATATGTGTTAGAGCCCCCGCAATCTCCTCCTTTGCCTCACACAGCAGCCTGGGATACATTTCATCCGGGCCTGGGGATTTATCCATTTTTAGGCCAGCTAAAACCGCCAATACCTCCTCCCTCTCGATGTTAATATGTTCGAGCATATCACAGTCCCCCCGCCCTATTTCTATGTCTACATCGTCCTTCTCCATAGTGAAAACAGATGCAAAAAATTCATTTAGAACCCCTCCTACATCTTCCGGCTCCACACACAGATTGCCACTTTTGTCCCTAATGGGCCCTATTTTTTCCCTAGTTATCCTCTTACCCTTAATATACTTATAAAACATCTTCGGATTTTCCTTTATTTTGCTCGCCAGTGTTATTTCATGGCCCCTCCTTGATCTCCTAATTTCTTTTTTAAGTATCCCCCTGTACTTTTTGTACTCCTCTAGGGCTTCCTCCGTCTTTAGCCTTTTGTATCTACCAAAAGCCCTCCTTTTTTTCCTAATCCATTCTCGTATATCCCCTGACATCCAAGGTTCCCTGTGGTTTTTGGAACCACCCTTGACCTTTACGGGAACATGTTGCCATTGTATGATCTCAATCTCCCTTCTGAAAGCCTCCCATTGCTCCGATGCGGATTTTCCTACAAGTAGCTGATCCCAGTCCATTTTGGCCAGATCCTGCCTTATCCTATTAAAATCGGCCTTCCCCCAATTTAGAACCTTTATTTCCGGCCCATCCCTGTCCTTTTCCATGACCACCTTAAATCTTACCATATTATGGTCACTATCACCAAAGTGCTCACCTACTAGCACTTTTTCCACTTGGCCGGCCACATTCCCTAGAATTAGGTCCAGTACCGCCCCCTCTCTTGTAGGACTTTCTACATGCTGGCTCAAAAAGCTCTCCTGGATGCCTTTTAAGAATTCCGCACCCTCTAAGCCTTTCACACTCTGACTATTCCAGTTAATATTGGGGAAGTTGAAATCCCCCATTATTATTACCCTATTATTTGCACATTTCTCTGAGATTTGCCTACATATCTGTTCCTCTATCTCCCCCTGACTGTTTGGAGGCCTATAGTACACTCCCAGCAAAGTGCTTGCCCCCTTTTTGTTTTTAAGCTCCACCCATATGGCCTCATTAGAGGACCCTGCTAATATATCATCCCTCCTTATTGCAGTAATTGACTCCTTAATTAATATTGCGACACCCCCTCCTCTTATACCTCCCCCTCTGTCTCACCTGAAGATTCTGTACCCCGGAATATTGAGCTGCCAATCTTGCCCTTCCCTCAACCATGTCTCCGTGATAGCAACAATATCATACTCCCATGTGTTTATCAACACCTTCAGTTCATCCACCTTATTTGCAAGACTCCTTGCATTAAAATAGATGCCATCCAGCCTTGCCCTTATATATTTGCCCTGTCTACCAAGCTGACTTGTTTTTTTCTCTATAATTGGCAGCACATCCCCCCCTATTTCAGCTCCCCTCTGTATCCTCACTACACTTAACCCACTCCTTACCTGGATCTATGAATAACAATGCATATGGGCCGACTCAAGAAATTTGAGTAAAATTAACACATTACAGTAAACTCTTTCGTATCCGGCACCTACGGGACCAGGATGGTGCCGGTTGATGAAAAATTCTGGGTAACAGAGAGGTAGGCCATTTGTAACACAAAAAAAATAAAAACCACTGACTAGCTCGGCCACCGCGGGAAACTCGGACTCGGAAAAACAAGTGCTGGATGGATTCGGCAAGATTACCGGTTATCTATTTTGCCGGTTATTGAAGAATTCTGGATGATTAAGTGCTGTTTAAACAAGAGTTTACTGTACTAACAAAACTAGTCCAGGTGATCATATTAGCCCTGATTTACGTTACTGGCCACTTACCTCTTATACAAGATGTGCTCCACCCCAGTCAGAAACCGGTCCAGCTTTCACATACAGCAAATCACCATTCACCACATAAGCCGTCAACCTGTTCCACAGGTCCACTATTCTCTAGAGAAAGAACTGCCCAACATCCATCCCACTTCTGCTTTTACATAGCGTATAAGCGTGACCCCTGGCCCTCGCTAACCTATTCAGTTGAAATAATTGGTCTACACAAGCACAATCTAGTCCCTTCATTATTTTAAACATCTAACCACCCCCAAGTCTACGCTTCTCCAGTATAGAGATCCAGCTCGTTAGCCTATTTGGGTAACTAGGCCTAGAAATTCAGTTGGGCGCGCCAGCCATTAGCGCCTTAGGAGGAGTAGATCTCGAGCGCTAGGCGCTTAGCGCCCGGGCGCAGCGCGATCTGCGCCTCGCCCCAACTTCAGTACACATTTAGCGCCGGCGCAAAGTCTTAGCGCGCGCAGATCATGACGTCATTTACTAGTGCAACGCCCTTTGTGCGCCCCGAACCGGAACTTCACTCGCGCCGGGCCATTGTGAAGTGGAACGGTACACAGCCGAGGCGGGGAGCGCTAATTAAAGGGCACTTACCCTGCACTATAAAGGCCAGCCATTTTGCAGCATTCACTCTTGTGCAACGGTTTTTTGGAGAGAGACCAAGGAGGAGAGCTTACTGGTTTGGACCAACACTAGGACAGGTATTTTTGGCTCAGGCCAGAGCTTAGCAATTATCTTTGCCTTCATTGAGAGCTCAGTGTTTGCCAGCATATAATGGGGGCTGCATTGGGTGCCAACGCTGACTTTCAGCCTTATGCCAGAAGGGCTTACAGACGCCCTGAGAGAGTGGCAGCCCTGGCTAGACGCAGAGGGGGCAACAGGCGTCGCCAACTGAGGCCTTACCCACCCAGGGTATACCGCCAGCAGTTCTCCTATCTGACCATGTCTGCCGCGATGTGTGTAAGGAGGCTGCGATTCAGAAGGGAGGTGGTTGCAGACATCTGCCAGCTGCTTCACAGAGATCTGCAGCCACAGCTGATGCGCAGGACGTCTCTGTCGGTGGCAGTGAAGGTGACGGTGGCTCTCAACTTCTATGCCACCGGCTCCTTCCAATCCGCTGCTGGGGACATCGCTAACATCTCCCAGTTCGCCGTGCATTGCTGCATCCGCCAGGTGACCGAAGCCCTTTTCAGAAGGAGACATCAATTCATCTCCTTCCCCATGACCCTGGACAAGCAGCAGCAGCGTGCAGTGGGATTTGCAAGAATAGCGGGCTTCCCCATGGTGCAGGGCGCCATTGACTGCACGCATGTGGCTTTGTGGGCACCTCTGGAGCATGCCGAGGATTACCGCAACCGGAAGGGCTACCATTCCCTCAACGTACAGCTGGTGTGTGACCACAGGCAGCGCATCCTAGCTGTCAATGCCCGCTTTTCAGGCAGCAGCCACGATGCCTTTATCCTGCGACAGACAACTGTGGCTGACATGTTCCAGGCACAGCCTCACCCAAGAGGATGGCTTATCGGAGACAAAGGCTATCCTTTGTGTACCTGGCTCATGACCCCGCTCCGCGCGCCCACGACCCCTGCTGAAGAGGCATACAACGAGAGCCATCAAGCGACTAGGAACATCATAGAACAAACAATCGGCGTCCTCAAGCAACGGTTCCGCTGTCTCGATCGCTCCAGGGGAGCCCTCCAGTATTCGCAGGAGCGAGTCTCCCAATTCGTCGTCGTTTGCTGCATGCTGCACAACCTGGCTATCCGCAGGACTCAGGCACTGCCACCTCACGTTGGACCCCCACCTCAGGAGGAGGAGCAGGAGGAGGACGAGGAGTACCAGCCTAGGAGGGAGGCAGAAGGTCCAAGGGCCGCCCGTCGGCGGCTTATTGAACGTCACTTCTAGGCCCCCTGTCAGGGAATGGCTTGTGCCAATGAAAGAACATGATTGCAGCCGCTCCGCAAGCCCTCAGGCGGTTAAGGCAACAAACACTTCAAAGATCAAACATGGACAATGTTAATAAATAAAATGCTTTATTGTACAAACTCAGGGCCCTACCCACATGAAAACCAAAAACAGACGAAACCCCCAAAAAACACTCAAACACATTATTCGCTCCCACAACCTGGAGAGGATTAACAAAACAGTGCAACTAAAATGGCCGTCATCCTCGGCCTTCGTAAAAAACAAACATCACATCCTCGGCCTTCAAAAAACAAACATCCAATTCTCAGCCTCAAAAAACAAACATCCAATTCTCGGCCTCAAAAAACAAACACAACTGGCCACACATTTGACTTTTTGGCCCGCTAGGGTGATGCCTTGGCCATCTTTGTGTGGCCCCTGCCCGCCCTGCTGCTCCTCCTCAAAGTAAGGCCATTGGCTGCTACAAGGCTGGGGGCAGGCTCCAGAGGGGCACATGTCGTGACGGCAGATGCCCTTGGGGGTCGGCCTAGTCGAGGTCTGGCCGCTGAGCGGGCGGCTGTTGAATGCTGCAGCTGTGGCTGGCCAGCATCAGTCGCTGCAGCAGCTCCTGGCAGCTCCACTGGGGGAGTGGCAGTGGCGGCTGGAGGAATGGGGGCAAGCTGGCGGATGGCAGGCGCTCGCTGGTCGCCTGAGACACTGGCACTCGCCCGAGCCAGCACTGCAGCATGCGCACCAATCTGCCGAGGGACAGACTGCTGTGCTGCTGCAGCGAGCTGGGTGCCCTGGCGATGCCTGGCTAACACAGCGAGTGTGGCAGCAGTGAGTGACCGTGTTGACCTGTTCAGTGACCTCATCAGAGCACCCAGTGACTGCACGGCACCACTGATCAGCTGCCCACTCGCTGCCTGAGCTGCCCCGAATGCCGCCCGACTCGCTGCCTGCTCTGCCCCGAATTCCGCCAAACTGATGGCCTGTGAGGCCCCGACGTCGGTGACACTCCGAGAGGGACTCGATGGCCTCAAGCAACCGTGCCACTACCCCCATGCGCTCCGTGTGCCGGCGCTCCGAGTCCGCGGACAAGTCCTCGAGGCGTTCCATCTCCTCGGCGAAGACCATCTCCGGACTGGAGGCCGGACTCTCCCTCTGGGGAGAAGGCCGCCGAGCTGGCCGACCCTTCCTGCGTTGCTGGACGCCGCTGGGCCCAGCAATTGGACTCCCCTCCGACCCTTCCCCCCTCTGGGGAGAAGGCCGCCGAGCTGGCACCCCCCTCCCGCGTTTCTGCAGGCCGCAGGTCCCATGAGCTCCCCTCCCCTCCGACACTTCCACCACGCTCCCCTCCAGGGAAGACGTGTCCCCTACATTTGCATGGGTTGCCACGGCTGAGGGTTCCCCTGATGGGCCGCCTTCCTCTTGCTCCTCCTCCTCCTCCTCTTCTGAGGGGCTGTCACTGGCAAGTTCAGGGACCTCCTCCTCACCATCTGAAAGCAGGAAGGCACAAGAGTAGCTTTAGAGTGAGGAGAGGGCGTCAGCGAGGGATGCATGAGTGGTGGCATTCAGTGCATTGGTCGGACAGTGGCAAAGGATGTAGATCTGATGCGCAAGTGGGACGAGAGAGGTCCAAACGTTGATGTCCTTACCATTGGTGCCCAGAACAGGGTCGGCATCTCCACATGCAACGGGGCCAATCACCCGGCCACCCATGATGCGCTCCACGCGATGTTGCAGCTCGGTGAGCGGCTGGATCTGGGGTCGGCCTCCCCCGGTCGCAGTCCGGCTCTTCCTATTATTGGCCAGCTTGGCCTGCAAGAGAAAGGACGGCCTATAAGTACAGTGTGTAGCCCTGATCTTGTGTGCACTGCCTCCCATGGTGGAATAGCTTGGCCAGTGTGTTAAGTGCAGAATGTGCAATTGATGTTCATGCCTGTCCCATAGCTGCTGGATGAGGGCTGGCCATTAGGGCTTTCGGGTCCCTTTGCCCATAATGTGAGGTGCACATGCAAGGATGAGGAGGTCACTGGAAAGGGTACTCACCCTGACAATCCGCGTGAGGTCATTAAACTTTTTGCGGCATTGGACACCGGTCCTGGGGACCTCGCTGTTGGCTGACACCTTGCTGGCGACATGCCTCCAGGCTCTCCGGTAGGCGCGGACCGGCGCCTTCCTGCCATTGTCCGGGTACAAAATATGGCGCCTCTTCTCCACACCACCAACCAGCACACTCAGATCACGCTCTGAGAAGCGCTGCGCTCGTTCACGGGCCTTCTGCATGGCTTCAGGCGCTATTTGGGTCCAGCAGCAGTGTTCAGGCCTAGCTGGAGGGCTCCACTGTCCAGGGCGTGGCAGCAGACCAAGTCGACCCTTCGCCCTTAAGAGCTGGCCGGCGCCAGGGTGTCTGCTGTCAATCACGAGATGGCCGCACCTGCGCTGCGCCCGGCCTCGGCGCTCTCGCTCAGCACCTCCGGCTTAGCGCCTAAAGAGAGGCGTCCAGCGCCAGTTTTAGCACTCGAGCAAACTCTTAGGGCGAAGCTAATGAATATCGGAGAAGTGGCCTCGATTTGGCGGCGGGCGCAAACTTCAGCGGCCGCCTGACTTTACCGCCCCAAAAGTTGCTACAATGAATTTCTAGGCCCTAGTGTTTTAAACTGGGAATTAATCTAGTGGCCCTCCTCTGCACCCTTTCCAAAGCCTCAATATTCCCACAATGTGAGGAGACTAAAACGACACAATATTCTAACCAAGGTCTTGTAGAAAGACAAAATGATACGCTTTTTAATATTGAACTGTCCTGTGAAGACACGCTAGAACCCCGTTTGCTTTAACTACAGCTTCACTGCATTGGTCATGAACCTGTAGATCTCCTTCTTAATTCCTGTTTTAGTTTCCAAAAGTTGTTTGTGTAATGATGCACTAAAATTGTTGCTACTTTAGTTTCAGTGTTAATAGCTGGGAGTATCATACCAGAAACAGGAACAGTGCAGTGTTAGTCGTGGAAGTCAAAGCATATGAAATCATCTGCCAGTGCCCTACATCATCAGGAAACATATTCTACTAGTAAATTGAAATGCACTTCAGTTAATAGGCACCAGCAAGTCTGGCGACTGATGCTTATCTGTTATCTCAAAGAAACAGGAATAAGCTCTGTTGTACTAAATAATAGGTTACACATTCATCCTAATTAAGAATTTGAAAACATGCGCTGAAGCCCGTATGTAGGTGCTACACTACCTCCATGTTAGTTTGGCCTGACCTCCCAGAGACCAAGACTGGTCTCCGATAAGAAAATACTTAAAACTGTACCAGAGTGAAATACTGTACTATGATGTGCACATACCGAAACTAAAAACAAAAGCAACTTTATTCAAACATTGCATCAGAACTGAAGGTAAAAGGAACTACTTCCACTTTGCCTTTGTAAATCTCTGTTTGTGACCTCTGATCTGTGAAGGATCAGAAGGAAGGTAACTCTTCAATTTTTATATATTATTGCTGAATCTCTGATTACAGCGATCGATTTTCTAAACTTACAAGTGTCTCCAGAAGTACTGCCTTGTGATGGCAGTCAGTGAACTATTGGAGGAGCTGTGTCGTCACTACGCTATGGCTGTACAGTGAATTAAGGTTATAGCACAACATTGGAACTAAGGATACTTCTCTCCACACATGCCCCTTCCAGCAGAGGTGACTGGATAGCGATCAGAAGAACACTAGCTGGTTTTTCGGCTGCTCTTGCTTGGAGGCCAATTGTAGCATCGTGATCACCGCCCCACTGAGATCAGTTACTTTAGCCCAGACTGGGGATCAAATTTAGGGCCAACCTCCTCTATATGGTTCAGTACAATATATCTGCCGAATGAGCTATCAGAGGAGCATTATAGGTGTTCTTAATTAATTCACAGACATACATTTTGAGAATTACTATATTAAATGGTCGATTCATAAACATTGCAGAGTACTTTGAATGGATAACAGTTACACGAATTATGCATATACAGTATTGCATTCCAAAAAAAAACTGGATCAAAGAGGGTGCTACCTGTATATTATTTACAAAGAAACTATGTAAAGCTGCAGGTATCTGCTTGTTAGCATTCTTTGGACTGTGCTCACCCTGCATTTTTCATATGACTGAAGTCTCTTCATAGCATGTTTGTGAGACTGCACGCGAGTTTTATGTGCATGCATGCAAGTCAGATTTTTCTTGTCTGTTTTTAAGCTAGGCAGACAAAAAATATTGGGCCGTAATTTGCGGCCCCTACACGCCCATAAGGGCCTCGCAAGTTCTGGGTTTAGGCATGCGCGAAAACCCGGAACTTGCGACCTGTTAAGAATTTTCTTGACAGATCCTCCACATCCCCGGGAAAAGGGCATCCGTGGGTGGAGAGTTGGGCCCAACTTCTACCCAGCAAATCCCCGTAAAATTCTTACCTGAGTTTTAAAAAACAGAAAAATAAAATAACTTATACATTTAAGAACTTGTTAAATAGGTTAATTAATTTTTAGCCCCTTTAAAACATGTAAATTTATTTTTCAAAAAACTTTTGTTTTAAATATTTAATTAAATGCCATTTTAATTAATTTTAAATATGTAATGGTTTTTATTTTATTTATTTAAAAAGTGTATAGTTTTTTTGGGGGTATTCTCATTCATACTTATGGGGTTTCCCTTCTGTCATTTGTTAGGCCGGCCCACGTGATCCCAGGGGCGCCTGCGAACCGCCTGTGACCCTGGGCCTCTCCGCATGTCTACGCAGAGGCCCAGGAGCGAGAGTCTCCGTGGATCCCGAGGCAGAAGGTAAGTTCGTAGATTCCTTTGCCGGTCAGAGGCATCCGCCCGTGGGAAGCCTCTGACCAGAAATTCAGGCCCAATATTAAATCATGTACTGAGGGCAAGTGTGGATAAGTCAGTTCTACAATGTGGGGTTGGCCAAGATGGTTCCTGGTTCGATCCCTGGTTGGTGCCAAATTAGCTGATCCATGCCGGGATAGCAATGAGGGCATTAGAATGTGCCTCAATGACCCACGGGTTTATTGGTTAGAGGACTGATAACTCCCCTCCCCTCTTCTCTTGAAGGCACTTGGACATGATTCCATGGGCACCAGCACCCCTTAGGTACCTGGTCAATGGCCATTCTTCAAGTGTAACTGTCGACAGCAAGAACTACCAGACACTTTAACCATGGCCTTGCCTGATCCTGGTTTCACCTAGTATTTGCGCACATTTCTTATTGCCTTTCTATTTCTGGCAGCCAAGATTAGGTATAGCACCAGTTAACAGCAAAGCAAAGTGCGTGAATTTGCTCAGCTGCTAATGTTCCATGTCAAAATCTTTTCTTGTCCAGCAAAATGGTCTGGAAATAGGTCAGGACCCACTATGCCCAGTCCCCGCCTGCGCTGGGAGCTTCCATTCGGCCATACAAGATGAGGACTCTCTATGGTGGGTTGTTCTCACTTTCCCAACCTCACTAAGATGTGGCATATGGTAGGAGGCAGGAACATCCAATGAGATGCAGCATCTCAGCCTCCTGAAGAGTGTGAGTGAGCCCCACTGGGAGTATCCGAGCCAGGGAAGCAGTCTGGACCATTGAAGATGGTGAATAACTTTATTTTAAAAATTGCTAGTACCTGTATCGACCTCCTTGGTAAGCGGACCAACAAAACTATTTCTGGGGATAGGGGGATGGGAGCATTCCCCTGGGTGGTAGCTAGGTGTTCCCACAGCGTAGGGTGGACGAGCACCCGAGGTGTGCCTCTACTGGCACCAGTGCCCGCCAGTCCCATGCAATGAAAGTGTCCACCCACTGACATTTTAAGGCTCCAGGATCTCGATATTACCCCCGCACCCCAACAACCGGCGGTAGAAGTTAGAGGGGAGGATGGGGGTTGAAAATTTTAAAACAGGGAACGCGGCCCCAAACCAGCGCCTGTTGTCGTTTTTAAATTCGGCAGGACCACCGCATCCCCAGCCTTGCTGGGTTCCCCCCGCCCCCTCCCTGTAGATATTAGGGCCAAGGTCTCTCAACTCTTTCCAACAAACTGTCCTTAACCCAACCTCAGAAGTGCACCCCCTTCTGCATCCAGTCCATGGTGCTGCATGATGGTCCTCTAACACAGTATACCATCATACCACAGGGAGGGGGCTCCAGTTCTCGGTGATATCAGTCCTTTTCACCAGCACAGTATTTCTCCCCAAAGCTCTCCTGATAGCTGAGTTTCATCAAGTTTATCAGCTGGGCCATTCATCAGGAAAGTCCCAGGTTCAATCCTTGGACAGTGGCGAGTTAATTAATCTCTGCCAGGATAGTGGCAAGAGTGCTACAATTTGCCTCAGCAACCTAGGGAGGGTAAAATCACCCATGTTTGCTGCTCCCGATTACTTTCCAGCAACCCCTGCTAGAACTGCACATGTGCTCGCCTCGAGTGAGGACAAGATTGACCTTAGGTGCGATGCCTAATGCAGTCAAAAATCCTGTGGACGCACACTGTCGAGGCTCACACATGAATAATGTTCACTTGGACAAGGTACTGAAGAACAAATCCTGTCTATTTAACTCCACTGCAGCATGGAATCAATGCTTTCAAGATAGAAGGATAAGGGGAGAAAATTGGCAAGAGAGTAACAATCTTTCCCTCAGAAAAGGAACAAGAAATATGGGCTTGGATGGTGCATGGAAGGCCATTTTGGAGGCAGATGTTCCATCGCAGGAAAGGAAGAGTAGATATAGAGCACGTACCTGCACTTGAATCAGCTGACGAGGCAACAGTACCATGCCTCCAGTGGAAAGTAATCAACTCAAATCATTCCATCATCCTGGATGGAGCTGGGGGAGAGGTATGGACTGGAAAGATGCTCACAGTTTTAAAAGACTTTCTTTTAAATAATTACTCCAACTAAAGATATCTCAAAAGCAAAATACTGTGGATGCTGGAAAACTGAAATTAAAAAATGGTGAAAATACTCAGGTTAGGCAGCATCGGTGGAGAGAGAAACCGGGTTAACGTTTCACGTCATCCCTTTTGTCATTTAATCACTCCTACCTTTCACCCCATCAGACCTTCCCTTTTTTTCTTTCCTCCCCTTCCACCCTCTTTCCCTGCCTCTGCACTTGCTTGAAACCTGTTACATCTCTAACTTTTTCCAGTTCTGATGAAAGGTCATCGACCTGAAACATTAACTCCGTTTCTCTCTCCACAGATGCGGCCTGACCTGCTGAGTGTTCCCAGCATTTTCTGTTTTTATTAAAAAGATATCCGAGTGCTGTAAGGAGGTGTTCAGAACACAATGGGCTAGTGAAGGATGTAGTGGGTTTGTAAAAAGGACAGGAGGAAGGCATTGATACAAGAAATAGCAAACAACACCCGTGGCCTATCAGTGCCCAACATACTTAGCCAATCTTTTATTTATTTCCATTAAGTCCTGTTTAGGAGAACACTCTTTCAACACTCTATTCATCCCCAGCTACTGGCTGAGTGTTATTAGGTTTCTGATCCACTTGCTGTTCCTACCTACGTGCTCTGCCAGGAACGTGCCCAATTCTTATTATAACAAAAGTCTAGATTCATCCTGTGCCAGTGCTACTGTCCTTTACATGAATGTTGTGCAAGTCAAGTCATCTGATAATCAGGATGCTGATCTCCTACATGATAGGTTTCACAGATACAAAAGAAAAACTTCTGAAAGCAAGCATTCTGTGCTTCAATGTAATAGAGTGAAAAAGACAGACAGACTTGCATTTATATAGCGCCTTTCACAACCACCGGACGTCTCAAAGCGCTTTACAGCCAATGAAGTACTTTTGAAGTGGAATTACTGTTGTAAATGTGGGAAACACGGCAGCCAATTTGCGCTCAGCAAGCTCCCACAAACAGCAATGTGATAATGACCAGATAAACTGTTTTTGTTATGTTGATTGAGGGATAAATAATGGTCAGGACACCAGGGATAACTCCCCTGCTCTTCTTCGAAATAGTGCCATGGGATCTTTTATGTCCACCTTAGAGAGCAGATGGGGCCCTCAGTTTAACATCTCATCCGAAAGACGGCACCTCCGACAGTGCAGCACTCCCTCAGCACTGCACTGGAGTGTCAGCCTAGATTTATGTGCTCAAGTCCCTGGAGTGGGACTTGAACCCACAACCTTCTGACTCAGGTGAGTGTGCTACCAACTGAGCCACAGCCGACAGGTGAAGGCAGGATATGTGAAGATACTGTGGGTCAGCCAGACGCCCAGTTTTGAAGTGGGTTAGCTGGAAATTTCTAAAATGTAAGCTGGATGAAAGAAGTCCTTTTTTCCCCCCATTTACTCTGCCTTATATGGAGACACTAGTGAGTAAAGCTTCTAATGAATTATCTTGCTCGGGTTCACTATACAAGAAACTTTGTGCTATCCGGCACCGACGGGACCGAGCTGTTGCCGTCCCATCAAAACTGCCAGACAAACCAGCGCTAATGTTGAAACAGCTTCTAAACAGTCGGTCGTACCTTGCAAGCATCTCTGTAGCTTAGCAACAGCTTCAGAGACCTTGCAGAGCTTGACTGTTGAGAAAAAAGCAACGAAAAGAAAAAAAAACTAACGAAACGGCTCCTGATTTTTGCCGGTGGCTCGAGCATTCCGGACAGTTAACCTCCGGATAAACCAAAGTTTCCTGTACTATTTGTCCAATTTTGAACTTACCAAAAGGTGGTAACCTTAAAACCACATTGTCACCTCAGCAGAAGCACTGTTACTTTATTCCTCCAATAAGAATATACTGTAATGCAAACACCCACAATTTAAAAAAAGGGACAAAAATCCCTAATTTATTCAAAATGGCCACACAATTAACATTTACAGTGCCCGTATAACCACCTGGAGTCATTGCCACAGTAAATTGAACAATGTGCAAAAAGCAAAAGAAGCTTTTTTTAAATTTAATATGCAAGCAACAAGGAGCAAATGAGACAACACAACAACTCTACCCTGGAACCTCGCTTTGCCAAGAGTACATTATGGGTCGGCCATTTAGGACTAAGATGAGGAGAAATTTCTTCACTCAGAGGGTGGCGAATCTTTGGAATTCTCTACCCGATGGCTGTGGAGGCTCAGTCATTGAGTATATTCAAGACAGAGATCGATAGATTTTTGGATATTAAGGGAATCAAGGGATATGGGGATAGTGCAGGAAAGTGGAGTTGAGGTAGAAGATCAGCCATGATCTTGCTGAATGGCGGAGCTGGCTCGAGGGGCCAAATGGCCTACTCCTGCTCTTATTTCTTATGTTCTTATGTTACCATTCTTTTTTGTTGCTCCATTCCTCTCCTGAAGATGTAGACTCACGTTATTAGGAATACATGAGTGTTGACAGCCCTTCTTGCCTAAGTTGCTATTCCTCATATGCGAGTCTAAGCAGGCTATTCAACCGTGCGAAATGTCTCAGCAAAACCCAATTGTGACCATACCATAGGGTGACACATGTACTTTTGAACAAGGAAAGCAGCAATGGGCACCTTAGCTGATATTTTTTTCCTTTCCTAACCTAGGAACACTTACCACCATGCCAGCCGAGATCATGGCTCAGTTCCAAAGCAAGTAGCGCATTAATCAACCAAGGCACTGAAGCGTCATTTTGTTTAAAGAAAAACTGTACTTACAAGATGCAGGATTTGATTTGTGCCAACAATTAGCTCTCCGTTCAACTTGCAAAAAGGCCTTTTTGATCCTCTGAATTAAAAAAAGTTAGGAGTCCATTGCAGTAAGTAAACTTTCATCTGACTGCCCCTCCCTGCAGTATCCCCAGTAGCATTTCTAGTGGCGAATCAAAAATCCAATCACTGCTCCATTTGTTGCAGTGTTCGACTTCAAAATACATTAGTGCCAATATATCCAACATTAGCACTCTAGTGGCGGGCTTGATTTTCTTTCTGGAATATTATTAATAATAACAGTGCTGGAAATGTGACTGGTATCATATTGAAATTTGTAATGCATGAACCTGCTCTCTGCCATGCAATTTTAACCATCTGCAGCAACAAAACAGGATTGAAATTCATTTCTGAATCGGAGGCTCACCAGCACAAATGTCAAACCAATACATCAAATGCGCCTTTCCAAAATTATACAGCACTCTTCAAATGATTACATTTGCAGGGAGCTTTGATTTCCGCATTATGCAAAATAAAAGCAAATATTGAATTGGCACTCCAAATGAGAACCAGGATCAGAGCCGTGCCCAGAAAGAACCTGTTTCTGCTTTCAGTAAAGCCTAAAAAAAAAACCTTTAAATGATCAAATGTCCTATTTTTGGACGCAGACTATAATTGTCACAGTCGTGGGAATGAGCATCATCACTTGGGGTCAGCCGAATGATGTATATCAAAATAAAAGGGTGCTGGGTGCCCTCCAAACCCTCACCCAAGGCACCGTTATTCATTAGTGACTCAATTGTGAGCACCCAAGGCTGATTCTGTTCTCATCGATGCTCACAGACATAATTCAATAAGGTTCCAAGTTCAATTCCCACTTTGTGCTGAATTAGTTGACTTCAGTCATGGCTGGAGTTGTGATGCCTGAGCCCTTGGATTTTTAAGGCAAGTGAAAATTAGTTGGAGTTCCTGATTGCTACCAGGGACCCCTGCTAAAAATGCACATGTGTAGACAAGGTTTTCAGAAGAGGAGGGAAAATTGGCAGAGAAAAATATTTACAACAAAAAGCTACGGAGAAACTACAGCTGGGAAAAGGTTTCAGTTTGGCAGATTTCTTTGTCGAGCTTGGCATCTTCTACTTTATTGCCCCATATATTCTTACTAAAAAATTTATGGATCCTGCCAGAAATCATTTCACTTGTAACCTTTTACAGTTCTTGATGTGAAGGAACACATTCATTGTCCACGCGTGTATGAGGTCCAGAGGTGAGGACACTGCAGTGCAGCACTGATTTGCCTACAAATTAACAGATCTGGCAAGATCTACAGCTTTTCCCAAGCACTCAGTGCACAATATTCTGCTATGCATCATCTACAAAACGAGTTTGTACATTTAAAAAAAAATTATTGATGAAGCAAAACGGCTTATGTAAAAATACATATAAAAAACTTGTCTATGCGAGTGACGACTAATTATGCTGCCCACAGGAGGAATCATTTGCATGACCAGAGGTGAAAATTACGAAAAGTCAAATGTGCGAGTTATGAAGTGACAGCTGGCAACTGCACGCAGTGTTCCAAGATTCGTTTGAAGGCTGCCTGAGATTCCAGGAATTGTTTTCTTTCCTTCTCCACAGAACAAACAGAATCTGCCAGATGTTCTTTGGTGCAAAAACCTATCAGAGCTCAGCAGTCCCTGCAATCTGGAACTAAGAACAACATGGAGAAACCTGGTGACAGTTTTGGTCACCTGACTGGATTGTTTAAGACTACTTATTCAATCAAACAATGCCCTTTTTTTTTTAAATAGGATCTTTTGAATTTAAAAAAGGAATGTTCGATGTTGCCAAAATCTAGATTTAGATTTCAATAAAAAGCATCCAAGACATCATTAACCTGTTTAAACCTCAACTCGTGTTTAAATAACATTTTACATCTGTGATGCATTTACAGGATACAAATGCAACTAAAATTAAGGATTTGTCAGCATTATTAAATTTTCAGTGATGACTATCAGGTACAATGCAGTAACTCCCAAAGCTCAGCAATGGGCGAGATTCACAGCTGCAGCTCATCCAATGGTTTGGTGGGTAAATGAAGTGCTCAGTGTGTTCCTGAGCCATATATAGAGCAGGAAGTATCATATTTAAATCGCTGTGTTGTTAGCTAATCTTGGCCAGTGACCGGCAGAGGTACTACAATTGGCCTCAACTGCCATAGAGGAGAGAGAAAAATCAGCCAGTGTTTCCGCTCGTGCTCACTATCCAGTGACTCTTGATGGAAAGTGCATCTTGGGAGAAAACAGAATCAACTTGTCTTTGGAACGCTTCATGGTCAAATAGCCAACTGACAAATCAGAATTTAAGCTCACACATGAAGAATGGCCACTTAGCTCCTCTGATGGCTTAGTAAGTAAAGTTTCCATATATCCGAGCCATGGAGACCAGAAAAAACCACATTCAACTCCTGATCTGTACTTAGTTGATCTTCGCTGTTCTGGCTATAGGGGTGTTGCAACTGACCTGACTGCACTCCTGGACTACTGAGATCAAATTTAGCCAGAATTCCAGAACCCCACATCCTCTCTATCACAAAGATTAATACTTACACCTCTAACATCACTCATTTCCATCCCTGCCAAAACCCACCTGCTGCCAAAATTCTCATCTATACCTTGGTCACCTCTAGACTCGACTGTTCCAAAGTTCTCCCAACTGGTCTCCCATCTCCCATTCTCCGTAAACTTCAACTCATCCAAAACTCTGCAGCCTGCTCATCCATCACCCCTGTCCTTGCTAATCTACATTAGCTCCCAGTCCCCCAACACCCTAAAATTTAAATTTCTCATTCTCATGTTTAAATCCCTCCATGGCCGAGCTCCTGCCTATCTCTGTAGTCCTACAATGAGGAAGAAATAAATAAAGGGATTATGGAGGCAGGGTGCAGAGAGGTATTTAGATGGGAGAACGCTCATGTCGAGTACAAACACGGACATAGACCAGTTGGGCCAGCAGGCATGTGAAGGTCTCAAATATTAAAAAAAGTTAGGGTCCCCTCGGATCCCTGCTCATCACATACCTCGACAGGATACGGAACGACAGGGTCCCTGACGGCGGCTGGCTACCACGTGATTTCCTACATCGCAAATCGGCCCTCGTGTCATTCCTTTGGGCGAGAGTCCGATGTGAAAAATTAAAATGAAGCCCTGTAACTAAAATGACCTGAGTCTCATGCCAACACGACCACCCGAGATTTCCACTCATGTCACCCCCACCCCAGAGTTAAAAATCGGGCCTAAAGTTTGGGGAATTATGAATTATTTCACAACTGCTCCGTGAAGGGGTTAAAGTGTACTGTTAATATTATTCAGGTCTCTTGGCAGAGTTTTTAATTTAAATGAGTAAATCTTTGCCAGTGGCTCATCATTCTGGAAGCAGGTGTCCTGGTGCAGAATGTACATATAAATAAATGAAAATTTAACAGCAGCTGCACAAGGGACACCTCAGAAATACAGTCTGCTGCACATTTAGGAGTTCTGGAAACTTCTTTCTTCAGCAGATTATGACTTTCGTAAATCAAACCCTCCAGCCCAAGAATTATATACGAGACTATTCAATGGACCAGAGGGACATGCAACAGGGAAATAAAATAGAATTTTCTCTGCCAGTGTGTATTTTTCAATTTGAAACAGCCACTAAGAATTTATCTGTTGTTGTTAACAGCTGTGCTGTTGTGAAGTGTTAAACTGGCTTGCCAACAGCCATTTATTCCCGATAAAGGACGTTGGTTTGAAAAGCAAATTTGAATTTCTGTTCCCCCCCTCTGCCGTTCCCACTAATTTTCTCCCCTCCCAGTCTCTCCCAAAAACTAACTTATTGGGTTCATTCCAAGGTTCTTTCCCTCCTCCAGTACCTAGTCACAGTGTGTAAACCACGACAGTGATGTCCAGCAGGCTATTCAACTGGAGGCTGAGAGATGAATAGGGCTTATGGGGGCTTTTCAACTGCGGATGCTCATTTCTTGCCCTAAATATGGGAAACCGGCAGGGGAAAATCTGGCGGTGCCCTTGGACACCCAGTTGCCCACCTGATTCAATTTTCAGACAGGCCTTTAAATGGGCGTCCAGTCAGGCCTAAAACAGCCTGCTCTATGCAGAAGCCAGACAATGGCCCGTATTTTCCGATCACAGGCCTGTGATCTGGAAAAATCTACGCCCTTACCCAAGGGCTCCCAAGACGCACACGCTTCCGCTCCTGGGCCTCTCCAAACTCAAAGTGTGCAGGGCCCACGTATCCCAGAGGCGCATGTAGTTTGCAGCGTCCCTGGGATCACATGGGCCATGGGGAGCCAATCACAGAAGAAAATCTCCCTTCATACATTTGACAGGAAGACCTGTCAAATATATGAATGGAGATCACCCCAAAAACATAGTAAAACTAAGTAAATTTTTTTTTTAAATCACATTTTTAAAATGACTTGAAATTACAATAAATTAATATTTTAAACAAAAATTGAACTTTTTGAAAAAAAATTGAGTTTTTTATGGGGCTAAAAATAAACTTACTTTTTTTTTAAAAGTATTTTTAAATGATAAATCAGTGAAAAATGTTTTGTTTTTTTTTAACTTTTTTCAACTCCTATCCTGGTAAAAGCAGGCCTTACGCCGGTTTTCTGTGGGCAGAGGGTCTCCAAAAAGCGGAACTCTCAGCCCGCAGAGGCCCTTCTCCAGGGCAGCCAGAAGATCTGTCAAGACCATTCTTGACAGATCGGAAATGCTGGTTTTCAGCGCATGCCTGAAACCGGCATCGCCGATGTCCCTACGGGTGGGTACACGGCGTGTACTCACCCATAGGGATCGGAATATCTGGGCCAATGTTCCAAGGCCCAAAACTGGTCAGCGGAGGCAGAGCACTTGTTTGGCACCCACAGCTTGTGGGTTAAGTTTAAATGTGGCCCAAACTGGGAAATTGTTTATGCTGCTCCACTCTGGCCTAGAGCAGGTGCCACTGCCAGTATTGTACCGAAACCGAAACTCTCCCACATGGTGGGTGACTAAGTCAAGTTCCATTTTAATTACAGTATGTGGGTTTCTGGATGTTTTGGGGAGTGCATTCCACGATTCTGCCCACTTACATTTAGAGCCATTGGTTTAGTGGCTGAGTAAGTAAAATTTTGTTTTTGTTAATTGTGTTTCCAGGACTGTTACTAGTATTTTGGGAACTGAAACGAGATTTTTTCATGTTTGTCAAAACCATAAACTCAGCGGCCTTGGCAATGAGGAGCGGGAGCCCTGATGGATTTACTGCTACCCGAGTATTCCTGCTGCTAATTGTAGCTTCGCTATCACTGCCTCAACTATCATTCAACTCAGAATTGAACCTGGAACATATCTGCTCTGTATGGCTCAGACTCACTGAATCCTCAGGGCAACATCTGAAATGCTTACGGTGTTTTCACATTGTTATAGTGCCGTCAATTCTCATTGCATGGATCCCACTCAGTTGACAGCACTACTAAAGATAAACTTATCATTCCTTGCAAATCTGATGCCAGGGAAAACCCAGATTTTTCAGTGAATCAGCTAGATGGAATTCCTTGGATATAATGGTCTTTGTGACCTAGGTACTTCATATGTAATGCACATGTGCATCCATCAAAATGGCACAAAATGGACATGCATAGATTTCAAACATAGGGGCCAGCCTACATAGCATGTAAACACAGGAGAGTGGTGCAGGCAGGCTGTTCCTGAGACCTGGACCCTACTGCAGTGCAAAAGTTCTTGAGGGATAAATAAAGAGCAGAACCAAAAACAAAGTAGACTGCTTAAAACAAACTTCAATTCCACAAAGGAGTATTGCTGCCCAGTATACTTTACTCCAAGTCTCTTGCAGAACACTTCAGCTGGTTGGCAAACATAGGATGAAAAGCCACCTGCTAAATATCTGGACGGCTCAAAACCTCTTTAATCCACTAGCAGTAAAGAAAAGTAAATGCAAAAAAAGAGCTCATCTCATGCTACGTATTAATGGCTGTGGCAAAAGATCAAGCTTTCATAAGGAACTTCAAGTTAATTAATACTCTCAGCTCTTGCCGTGTTTTTTTTTAATTAGCTGTGCCCTCTAAGTTACACTGGAATCAGGAACAGAGCTGATTAACACAAGATGAGAGCCGACTCCCTTAACTCAAGATTCTTTATTCAAGGATCAAAACTGATTGATGCACAATTTTTTTTTTTTATACGAACCAGAAAGTAAACATGTTTCAGTATATCGGAGAAGAGGCGCTTATTGCCAAGATCTGCAATTACTAATTATGCTGAAAAGGAAATGAAGTCGAAGATTCATTTCAAAGTTTAGCACCATATCTGGTTGCAAGTCTGCAGTAGCTCCTATAATGACACCTTGCAGTGCTAGTTTTAGAGCCATGGTGCTTTACTGATCTCCCAGCTCCACCCTCACCCATTTATACTTCCACCCAGTACTGGTCTTCATTAAGCACCAGGCAGAAGCCGAGCTGGCAAATCTAGCAGCAGCTTATAAAGATCCAACAAAAAAAATAAAATTGGTTCTCTGTTGCTACCTGAACAAATGGCAGTTTATATTCCTAACTGCAGCCGATGAGGTAAACTCACGCTTGCCACTGTTTTTAAATGTAAACGTGCTTTTACTATCGCCCGTGGTGGACGCACACCTGCCATACAGCTCTAACAAGGCCTGAACGGAGATTCAAAACGTTTCTTCATTTTTATTGAAAAAGAATAAAGAGGCAGAGACACACCTTTTAGTATGAACAAGCTTTCACTACTGATGTGGTTTTTTTTTTTGGAGATCATCCCTCTCAATTTCCCAAACCAGGCACAATCCTGTTTAAAAACATTTTTGCTCAGGTTTTCATTTCTTTACATCAGGCTAATTCGCTTTCATCTTCAACAAAAGATCTAAGGGGAAGTCGATGAGCCAGCAATGTTTCAGATCTGATTAACCATTTAGCAAAAATTACAAGGGAAAAATCAAAAGGAAGAACTTTAAAGGAAGTACTGTACTACTTAAGGCGGCCCAGCCTGTTCCCTCCAAATGTGTGTGCGACTTCATATTTAGAAAGAAAAAAGGAAAGAATTGCATTTATGGCGCTTTTCATGACCCCAGGATGTCCCAAAGCGCTTTACAGCCAATGAAGTACTTTTGAAGTGTAGTCACTGTTATAATGTAGGGAACGCAGCAGTCAACTGCGCACAGCAAGCTCCCACAAGCAGCAATGTGGCTCAATGTGAAGCCAAAAGAAAAATCTAGATTTACTTCAGTACTTTATTTGCATACAGACTATTATATGTTAATTATCATCCCACAAGTCTTCCGCCCCCCCCCCAAAGTGCATTTTTCAGAATGCAGTAAAGGCCATTTCTCTGAACATGTGAAATGGGGGAGTATTGCAGGTAGCATCAGAACTATAGTAACTGAGTCACATGCATGATGTTTGCTTTTGTTACTTAGAAGAATGGTGGATAGGTGTGGTAGTGAAAGCAAGATATTTTTAAGCTTTATTAGGAGCCAGAAGGCTATTAAGTGCTGCATAAAGACTATTGAGGATTCTGCAGGGCAGATATAGCTGGCATGTTAAACAGTTACTTTGCATCAGTCTTAACTACTGAAAATTATACAGAGTTACTACTGTTGCTGTTGCATAGAAGTATTGCTAAAATTGAATGCGTAGAAGTGGATGCAAAAATAGTTCTCACTAGAATTAGGGCTCCTAAAGCAAATCGGACCACTTGCCTTAATGGTATTCATCCTAGAATGCTGAAAGAAATGGGGGCTCGTCTATGTTACGTCTGTGTATAATAAGATACAGACTGCAGCAGAAACGGTACAACAGGTGTTTACTCAACGTGGCTCACAGTTGAACTGACTGTACAGATTGCTACTCAGTGCTATATACAGGTGTGGTCACTGCCGGTACTACAGCATACATGAGCTGTAAAAAGTAGTTCCCCCCTTAAAAAAGGTATATACATTACAATTCCTCCCCTTTTAGATTAACAGTACCATAACACTCATTTAACAATTAAATATCAAACTAATTACAATTAACACTTTTAACATGCAACATTAGCTGAAAATAGTCTATTTATATATTCAGTCTTTGGGGAGGCCTCCTAATCCTTTCTGGATAGCGCCTTTCCCGAGTGTCTTGCTCTTGGTGCGGAGGCGATTCTGGCCCCCTGTCGTCGGTTGGTTCATCAGCTTCCGATGCTACTGTTTCTGGGGTAGATGCGACCTGTACGTCGGGTTCATCACCAGGTACGTATGGGCGAGGCATGGGGTTGACTTGTTCCTGTGACTCTAGGATCTGGTCAGCATGGCGTCTCACGATGCTCTCCCCAACGTCCACTGTGTACATTAGTGGGCCCTGCCGTGTGCATATCGTTCCTGGCTGCCATTTTTCTGTTCAGTAGTTGCGGGCCAAGACTGGTTGCCCTACATTGAAGCTCCTTGTTGGCTTCTCATGGATGTGCTGGAATTACTTACTCTCAACATCTCTTCGTACGTTTGGTCTGAGCAAATCCAGGCGAGATCTTAACCTTCGGTTAAAGAACATCATGGCTGGGGCCTGGTTGGTGACTGCATGTGTCGCATTCCGGTAGGCGAACAGGAAATTCTCCACCTTGTGCTGCAGCGGAATGTTGTCATTGTACATAGCCTTTATTGCCTTCTTAAAGGTTTGTACGAACCTCTCAGCCAATCCATTTGTGGCTGGATGATACGGGGCGGATGTGTAATGCTTTACCCCATTCTTTTTCAAGAACCTCCGGAACTCTTCGGACACAAACTGTGGTCCGTTGTCGGAGCAAATCTGTTCTGGCAAGCCATTCCTGGCAAAAATGGTCCGTAGGACTGCAATAGTTTTCTCTGTGCTGGTGGAGGACATTTTGATGACCTCAGGCCATTTCGAGTGCGCATCCACGGCTATTAAAAACATCGAGTCCATGAATGGACCAGCAAAATCAATATGCACCCATTGCCATGGAGATGAGGGCCACTCCCATGGGTGTAGAGGGGCCTGTGGTGGTGCATTTTGGACTTTCTGGCATCCTGAGCAGCTCTTGGTCAGGTCCTCGATTTGTTTATCGATCCCCGGCCACTACACATAAGCCCTGGCTAGGCTTTTCATTTTTACCCCTCCCAGATGACCCTCATGAAGCTCATTGAGCACTCTCTCCCTTAACTTGGGTGGAATTACCACTCGGGATCCACACATCAAGGTCCCCCGGCACACTGACAGCTGTTCTCTCCTTGTCGAGAATGCTGGCAACAGTGAGTCGCCATGTGCTGGCCATCCCTTCACCGTCAAATCATATACCCGAGACAGTGTCGGGTCATTTCGGGTTTCCTTTTCGATACAAGCGTTAGTTACCGGTAGGCGTTCAACTATAGTCGAATGGAATATTTCGACAGGATCCACTGCTGGTGCTTCCTCCGCAGTAGGCAGTGGCAGGTGTGATAGCCCATCAGCATTTCCATGCTGTTTCGTGCCCTTATATTCAATCTCATAGTGGTGCGCCCCTAGAAAAAGTGACCATCTTTGTAGTCATTGCGCAGTCATCACCGGAACGCCCTTCTTCGGATTAAAAATGGAGACAAGAGGCTGGTGATCAGTCAGCAAGGTGAATTTCTGCCCGTGCAGATAGTGATTGAACTTTTTCACTCCCCACACTAGGCTGAGGGCCTCCCTGTCAATCTGGGCGTAGTTACGCTCGGCTGAGGTTAGTGATCGTGACGCAAAGGCTATTGGCCTCTCTAAGCCGTCCGAGAATTTGTGCGACAGCACCGCTCCAATGCCGTAGGGTGACGCATCACATGCCAACCGAATTGGTAATGCTGGGTTGTAATGGGCCAATACCTCTTTCGATGTGATTAGTGTTTTGCTCTTCTGGAAAGCTCGTCTACATTCGTCACTCCACTTCCATGGCACCCCAGTTTGCAGTAGGGTGTTCAGTGGGTGTAGTATTGTAGACAAATTTGGCAATAACTTATGGTAATAGTTTACCAGCCCGAGGAACGACCTCAGTTGTGACACATTGTCCGGTGCTGGAGCCTTGACTACTGCCTCAATCTTCTCTGGGGAGTTATGTAACCCCTCTTTATCGATAACATGGCCACAATACGAGATCTGTTTTCTAAAAAACTCGCATTTGGGGCGGTTAGCTCGGAGCCCATATTCCTGCAATCTAGTGAGCACCTGCTCCAGGTTGGCAAGGTGATCACTGTCATTTTCGCCCGTGACCAGGATGTCGTCCAAATAACACTGGGTCCCTGGGATCCCTTGCAGGACTTGTTCCATTGCCCTCTGCCAAATAGCCGGAGCTGATGCTACCCCGAATACCAGCCGGTTGTATTGGTAGAGACCTTTATGGGTGTTGATTGTGAGGTATTTTTTTGATGCTTCTTCTACCTCCATTTGCAGATACGCCTGGGCCAGATCAATCTTAGTGAAGCGTTTCCCTCCAGATAGCGAGGCAAAAATATCTTCAATCCGCGGAATTGGATATTGTACGGTGTGAAGGACCGGGTTCACTGTTACCTTAAAGTCCCCACTGATGCAAACCTTCCTTGGTTCCCCAGGCGTGCTGCTCAACGACTTTTTCATCACAGGGACGATGGGTGTAGCCCACTCGCTCCAGTCTACCTTGGACAGTACACCTGAACGTTCCAGACTCTCCAGCTCTGCTTCGATGGCTGGGCGGATCGCATAAGGTACCGGTCTGGGCTTGCGTTTTCTTCAATTTTAATCGTTGCTGTCATGCCTTTTAGTGTTCCGAGTCCTTGCTGCAACACTTCTTTTGCGTCAGTTAGGATCTTTGACAGTCGCCCAGGTATGACGTCGTCATCCTTTTTGTCAGGCACAGTCAGTGCCTGTATGGAATGCCAATCCAGTTGTATTTTCCGGATCCATTCACGTCCCAGTAATGGTGGTCCTCCATCTTGCAATACATACAGGTCTAGCTTTGGTGTTTCCTTACCGTTATATATAACGGTCATCCTTATTTTTCCTTTGGGGTAGACTTTTTGCCCCGTGTACGTCTTCAAAATAATTTTTGTCTCTCTCAAGGGTATGTGTGAGAATAGCCGCTCGTAGTCCCGTCGGTTTATGACTGTTAGGGCTGATCCTGTGTCCAATTCCATCTTTACCTGGACTCCTGCTATCTTGAGAGTGACCCAAATGGTTCGGTGATCCTCCGTTGTGATCACATTATGTAGTTTCAGACAACTCAGTTCCCTGCTTTCGGAGTCGTTATCACTCTTTTGTTTGTCTGAACTATTCTCCGTCATCTTATGTACCTTCTTGTACTTTCCTTTGGTAGGTTTCTTATTGCTGATCTTCTTTCCCGACCTGCAGACTCGTGCTATGTGTCCTACTTTTCCACACTGTCTGCACACTTTGTCTTTGAACCAGCAATCATTCTGGTCATGTGTTGTTCTGCTGCAGCAATAGCACTTCTCTGTTCCATATGACATTTCGTTTGTGCCATATTCTTGCGGTCTCTGTTGTATCTCTGCAGCGCCCCATGCTGCTGCTTCATATGATACCGCAATGCTGAAAGCCTTTTCCAGCGTAAGGTCCTTTTCAGATAAAAGCCGTTTCTGGGTTCCTTCACTTTGAAGCCCACACACAAACTTGTCCCTTAAGGTATCTGCCAGTCCCGCTCCAAACTGGCAGTGTTTCGATAGTTTGCGCAGTTCTGTTAAATAATCAGCATTGCTTTCATCCTTATGCTGGTTCCGTTTGTGGAACTGGAATTTTTCTGCTATCAGCAGCGGTGTGGGGTTTAAATGTCCCTGTAGTATCGTTACTGTCTTCAAAACTCTTTTCCATTGGCTTCGTTGGGGTTACTAGATTTCATAATAAACCATACGCCTTTGCACCCATTAAATTTAACAATACCGACGCTTTCTTGTCATCCGACACCTCATTTGCCTTGCAGTATACCTGTATTCGTTCGACATATGTAGTCCAATCTTCGACTTCATTGTCAAATGCGGTGATACTGCCACTCTTCGGCATTTTGGGTGTGGTTTAAAATGGCGTCTCCCAATGGCGTCTCCCGCGCTTTCCTTCCTCCCCCGCTCCCGGCGGTTCTCGTGGCAATGGCGGCGCCCTGTAGGTTTCGCGCGCTTCTCCTGCGCTGCTGCCAACGCCGCTCTCGGCGGTCCTCGTGGCAATGGCGGCGCCTCGCGGGTTTCTGCGCGTGTCTCTCTCCCTCTCTCCGACGCTGCTCAGCCCCTGAACACCGGCTGCGCCCTGTGCGCTCTGCCCTCTCTCTCTCTCTCTCCCCCCCCCCCCCCCCCCCGTCGACGCTGCTCGGCCCTTTGCTGTGCCGCTCGGTCGGGCTCTAGCCCGCCGCTGTCCGGGAAGGGTCTGCGCACTACCTGTTGCCAGCCCGTTTCGCTGGACCACCTCGACTGGAAAGCCAAGCCTGGCTCTCGACAGCCTCCCCCGCAATTCTCGAGTCTCTGCTGGATGACTGGGCGGTTGCCTGTGGTCGACGCCCGAGTCTCTGGCCTTGACCTCCAATCCACTGATCTCCAGGAACGAATCCCCGGGAGGTGATGCAGAGTTGCAGGTAGGTTCGAACTTGCCTCGTCGCCAATGTTACGTCCGTGTATAATAAGATACAGACTGCAGCAGAAACGGTACAACAGGTGTTTACTCAACGTGGCTCACAGTTGAACTGACTGTACAGATTACTACTCAGTGCTATATACAGGTGTGGTCACTGCCGGTACTACAGTATACATGAGCTGTAAAAAGTAGTTCCCCCCCTTAAAAGGTATATACATTACAGTCTATATAAACCACTGGCTCATATATTTAAAAGCTGGTTTGAGATTGTTCTCATGGTCTGAGGGGAGGCCTATGTGCCCATGTGATGCCTATATTTAAAAAGGGCAGTAATTCAGAAGCAGGAAAACTAGAGGTTTACCTTCAGTTATATGCAGCTTGCTAGAAGGTATTATTAGAGATACATTGTATGGTCATCTAGAAAAACGGGGACTATTAGGGAGTCACAACATGCCTCTTGGAGAAGGAGTTCCTGTCTTTGAAGAAATTACAAAGTTGGTGGATGATGGAAGCCCGATAGAAATTGCGTATCTAGATTTCAAAAAACCTTTGATAAAGTGTCACATGAAAGGTTGCTAAGTAAGGTTGTGTCTTGTGGGATTGCTGGGCACATCTTAGGTTGGATAGCAAATTGTTTGCTTCACACAGACAGGCTAGTTATTAATGGCAGCAGCTCTGCATGGGAGTTGGTCTCTGATGGAGTCCTGCAGGGATGTGTGTTAGATCCATTGCTCTTCATCTTTATTAATGATCTAGATGAAAAATCCACAAGGTAGCAGCTAACACAAAAGTGTGTGGGGAATTAGTACCTTAGTTAAAAAAAATCTAAAAGGATGCAAAAAGACTTGCATTTATATAGCGCCTTTCACAACCTCAGGTCGTCCCAAAGTGCTTTACAGCCAATCAAGTTTTTTTTTGTAGACGTGTAGTCACTGTTGTAATGTAGGGAACATGGCAGCCAAATTGCAGACAGCAAGCTCCCACAAACAGCAATGTGATAACGACCAGGTTATCAGTTTTAGCAATGTTGGTTGAGGAATAAATATTCACCAGGGCAATTTATGCAGAAAGATTCAGGCATATTGGGAGCATGGGCACATGTGTGACAGATGTCTTTGAATATAGACAAGTGCAACATAATGCATTTGGGCTGAGGCAATTCCAGGCATGTATGCACCATGCAGGGTTCAAGGCTGCTGAGCAGGAGAAGGATCTGCGAGTTAATGAATCATTGAGGGTCCATGACCAGTGTTGCAAGGCCATTGCAAAAGTGAATAGGTCAATTAAATATAAAACTAAGTACAATTCTTACCTTGTACAAGGCCTTGGTCTGCCTGCATTTAGAATACCGTGTCCAGTTGGTTCACTCACATGGCAAAGGATATTGAAGCCCTGAATAAAGTTCAGAGAGCCACTTGATTGATACAGATTTTTAAGGGCCTTAGTTATCAGCATAGGCTTAGGGAACTGGGGCTTTTTATTCTAGAAAAGCATAGACTTCAAGGGGATATGATTAAGGTCTTTAAAATAAAGGGATTAGATTCTAAGTGGTTAGATTATTTGAGCTAGATAGGCAGTGAAGGACCACAGGCATCAGTATAAGTTGCAAAAGAGAGTTAGGTTAGGTGTCATAAAGTACTTATTTTCACCCCAGAGTCACTGACCTCTGGAATAGGGTTGCCAGTATGTGCAGCGAGTGTGGATTTACTACAAGCCATCAAGAGAGACCTGGGTGAGTTCCTATGAGTAGAAAACATCTCAAGTTACAGAAGGTAGGAGGGTTTATTGGCACTAGTGTAATCCGTCACTGCAGTTTCCTGGACTTTTGTTTAAATGCCCTTGGGGGTTGGAGAGGAATTGTCCAGAGTGGTTTCCTAAATTGGCAAAGGTTTTTACTGTTGTGCTTGTTTTTCCTGGGACAGTCCCTGACTATGAGATGAGGAGGGTTGATGGTTTGCGTAGGTCACGCAATGTTGAGCTGGGATAGGCTTGATGGACAAGTTGATATTTTCCTGTCCTTTAACATATGTTATAGTCACGGTTTCCGAGATGGTCCCCATCCCTTACATTACTTCATTTCCTTGCACTGGATCTTTCTTTGTTGGACTCAAGAATATTTTCTAATCTCCCCATGAATTAATTTTGTACTCATCTTGCATTTATGTCCTTTCATTACCATCTTGCTAACTAGTGGAAACAGTCTTCACTATTTGCTTTATCATAAACCCTCAATCTTGGAAAATCTACATCAAGTCAACCCTTAACCTTTTCAGCTATAATGGAAAAAAACACACAACTACTGTACTCATGTTCCTCTTCATAATTAATCTCTGGCAACAGCCGAGTGAATCTTGGCTGCATCTTTTTCGTTGCTTTATATATGCTTCCTATTATGGGGAGCCTAAAATTGTACACAACACTCCAACTGCAGCCTTATAAAGGTGTTATACAAGTTTATTATCTTCTTTTCATACAAGGTCAGAAGTGAGGAGGTTCGCTGATGATTGCAGTGTTCCGTTTCATTCACAATTCCTCAGATAATGAAGCAGCCCATGCCGCATGCAGCAAGACCTGGACAACATCTAGGCTTGAGCTGATAAATAGTAAGTAAAATTCACGCCACACAAGTGCCAGGCAATGACCACTTCCAACAAATGAGTGTCTAACCACCTCCCCATGACATTCAACGGCATTACCATCGTCGAACCCCCCCATCAATATCCAGGCGTCACCACTGACAGAAATGTAACTGGACCATCCATATAAATTCTATGGCTACAAGAGCAGGTCAGAGGCTGGGTATTCTGCGGTGCTTGACATGACTCCTCAAAGCCTTTCCACCAGCTACAGGAGTGTGATGGAATAATCTCCACTTGCCCAGATGAGTACAGCTCCACCAACACTCAAGAAACTCAACACCATCTACAAGATACACTGCAGCAACTCACCATGGCTTCTTCCCAAACCAGTGACCTCTACCACCTAGAAAGGCAAGGGCAGCAAGTGCATGGGAACAGCACCACCTCCAAGTCATTCACCATCACTGTTCCTTCATCGTCACTGGGTCAAAATTCTGGAACTCCCTCCCTAACAGCACTGTGGGAGTACCTTCACCACATGGACTGCAGTGGTTCAAGAAGGCAGCTCACCATCACATTCTCAAGGGCAATTAGGGATAAGCAATTAACTGCTGGCCTTGCCAGTGACGTCCACATCCTGTGAATGAATAAATAAAAATATTCTACGCCTTTTAAATACAAAAATCAAGGATTCCATTTGCCTTTTTTATGGGCTCATTTTCTTGTGCTGCCATTTTTAATGACTATGTATGTACACACCAAGGTCCCCCTCATAAATTCTTCCCTCAATTCTCAAGTTCAAGTCAAACTATAAATAATAGTGGCCCCAACACAAACTCTGTATTTCATCTGCATCTGTGTCTGAGTGACACCAGGACAAAGATTGTTTAATATGTTCAGGGGCACTTTAGTTAAAGTGGCATTCTGAGAAGTTAGAAAAAAGGATTTGGTGTGCAATAAAAAACTGATTGGTTTCCCCAATTTTAATATTTAATGATCCACTACAGCTAAAGTTTGAACAAGTTTGCACACAATATTTCCGTGTTTTTCCTTATGCACAGATAGGATACTGCACTAATAATGTTTAGCTATAGAAGTTTTCTTCATGAGTCATATGCAGCACAGCTGCAAGTGATTTACGGCATAACTTTAATGAATAAGGAACCACTGTAAAAAACACTTGGTGTAAATGTTCTATTAAAGATATTTAATTTGATTCAGGAACTTTTTAATGTAATGAGATGGTTAAACAGTAATTAACTGCAGTGAACACCTGTTTTTCATTGCACTGCAAATGGTTATCACTCTCCTGTGCACTGCAAGTATCAGTAACAACATGATATTAAAGACACATCACTATATTTAAAGACACATGTCAGTTATCCTGGTGGCTTCTGCCCTGCTAAATTTCACTCCTTTCTCCAGCTCTGTAATCTACATCTTAAAACAAATGCAGGTATAACGTCAAAGTAAAGCATTAAAGAGACTGCCTTGTGCAATTGCAGCCTGACCAGGCTGGGTTTTCTTTATTCCCCCTCGGTTTCCTCTCTTGGTCATATCAACTGTGGCTGAGAAGGTAGACAAACAAGCAACTCCTGTCCTCTACCACTGCTGCTTGGAAGCAGCCAATGAGATTGACGGTCTAATGTTGCCCCTCTCCAGGGGAAGGAAAGGAAGGGATGGCTGGCCTCTGCTTTGTGCCTTCTCACAGTGAACGGAGTGAAATAGGACACCAAATCTGCTTCCCACCACTTTGTAATTTTGCTGCTTTGACGCTCAAGTGCATCTTAAACCTTTACTTCAGAAGAAAAATATTGAAACTTTGCCTGCAGGGCTTCCGTTTGGCCTTTTTCAAACTTATAGGGATCATTTGTGGACTATTCAATCATGGGATCCAGGGCAGCTACATCTGACCTTATTTTCAACTGGCGTCCACTAATGCACTCTTCCAGCAGGGCGTCACTGGATAGCAATCAGGAACAGGAACTCTGGCTGAATTTTCCCTTACTTTGTTAGGGAACAATGAGGCCAATTGTAGTGCCCTGCTTAAAATCTGAAATGAACAGGATATTTGGTCTTAAAAGGCCATTTCTCTGATTCTACTAATCATTGGGACTGAAAACAATCAAGTGATTGAGGTAGAAATTGTGTTTGCAGAGTACTTTAAGACAGACTGAATAACGGGCATTACTGGCTGACTTCTCCAAATAGGTTTATGCCAGTTGAAAGATTATATTTACTTAAAAGATCATTTGCATACCGTCCCTGTAATATCAGCCAATATTTTCATACAAAATACATATCTTAGCTGAATGCATTTGCCTTACATGACTTGATCGGTAAAAGAAAGTTCAAAAACTCATGATGCTACACTTCGCAAAACACCTTAGAATTGGTTTGATTAACATAGGATAAGGCTAATTACAGAATTTTAATACTTGTTTATTAAAAATCTTTTCATGTGCATTTTCAAAAATCCAGATTAAACTGATAGCTTTACAAACTACTAGACCTGTAATTACTATATCTAGACTCCTTGGGAGATTACTTGTTGACGCCAACATAGATTCCAAGCAAACAATAACCAATTCCATCATTTTTTTAGTATCTCATTTCAGTAAGTACCTTCTTTTAAACCCTTTCTATTCCCCAATTTTGTCTCTATACCTGCCGGTGCTGCTGCTCTTATTCAAACACAGATCCACAGGCACTAGCAGCTCTCTGGCATCTGGACCAAGTTCCCATTCTTCATGTGTGGGACTGGACATTAAGTTTTGGCAGATAATTCTATTATTGTGGGCACCACAGCCAAGCCCAATCCTATACTTACTTCACACTTTCCAAATTATAGAAATATAGAAGATAGGAGCAGGAGTAGGCCATTTGGCCCCTCAAGCCTGCTCCGCCATTTAATGAGATCATGGCTGATCATCCAAATTCAGTACCCTGTCCCTGCTTTCTCCCCATATCCCTTTAGCCTTAATTATAGCAGGGCTCACTGAATACTGCAGGAGATTTTGTCCCTCTCTAGTCCAGGTGCACGAAGGCCAATGTAGCTCCCCTAAACACTGCACCAGTTGAAACCAGCTCACTCAGATTAAAACTGGGACCTCTCTTTTCTATACAGCTCAGTGCCACACCAGGCAGTACATTTACCCACTAAGCCTTCTGGGCAAGGGGGCGTGGGGGTGGGGAGAAGAGGGGCTTGCTGGAGTCCTTCCTTCTTCTTAGGCAATCCCTCGGAACCGAGGATGGCTTGCTTCCACATTAAAAATGAGCTCACAGGTGACCGATGAGTCCAATGCGGGACCTACTGTCACAGGTGGGGCAGATGGTGGTTGAAGGGGCGGGTGGGTGGGGTGCTTGGGTTGATGTGCGCTCCTTCCGCTGTTTACACCTGGCTTCCACTTGCTCCCGGCAAAGAGACTCGAGGTATTCGGCACCTTCCCGGATGCTTCTCCTCCACTTTGTGCGGTCTTGGGCCAGGGATTCCCAGGTGTCGATGGGGAAGTTACGCTTTTTCAAGGAGGCTTTGAGGGTGTCCTTGAAGCGTTTCCTCTGCCCACCTGGGGCTCTCTTGCCATGCCGGAGCTCCGAGTAGAGCGCTTGTTTTAGGAGTCTCGTATCGGGCATGCGGACAATGTGACCCGCCCATCAGAGCTGATTGAGCGTGGTCAAAGCTGCGATGCTGGGGATGTTGGCCTGAGCAAGAACACTGACGTTGGTGCGCTTATCCTGCCAATGGATTTGCAGGATCTTGCGGAGGCAGCGTTGGTGGTACCTCTCCAGTGCTTTGAGGTGCCTGCTGTACATGGTCCATGTCTCGGAGGCATACAGCAGGGCGGGTATCACTGCTGCTCTGTAGACCATGAGCTTAGTGCCGGGTTTGAGGTCCTGGTCTTCAAACACTCTCTTCCTCAGGCGACCAAAGGCTGCACTGGCACACTGAAGGCGGTGTTGGACTTCGTCGTCGACGTCTGCCCTTGTTGACAGTAAGCTCCCGAGGTATGGAAAGTGGTCCACGTTGTCCAAGGCCTTGTCGTGGATTTTGATAATCGGGGGGGCAGTACTGTGTGGCGGGGACAGGTTGGTAGAGGACATTTGTCTTACGGATGTTTAGTGTAAGGCCCATGCTCTCGTACGTTTCGGTGAAGGTGTCCTTACTATTAAATTGACACCTTGCACTTTATTGTTACACAATCCACACCCCTTGGCAGCTGGTACATTCTCCATTTCCAGTTGTTGGACTGCTACAAGTTTTCATTCTGTCAGAAAACATTCATTGTAATTTTGGCTCATACTTAAAAAAAATTTTCCTAATGTTCAAAAAACAGTATGACAATTCCTAGAGTTATTCTTAAGCAAAGCGCATTTCAGGAGTTGACGCAAGGCCAGCGGGCTGTGGCGTATCTACTTTCCAAAAGGATATTGTCCGAGATTCTTCATTGTCTGTCTCAGTTCTAGCTACATCTCAGAGCTGGTGGGCTGTGGGTGATAGTTCCAAGACACATGAAGCAGCACATCTACCGGGAGCCGGAGTTGAGGGAGAGGTGGACCATATTATGGGCAGCACAGCAGAATACATAATGGAACTGTGAAATATTTATTGTGGAGTTTATTCAACTCATTGGAAAATCCACATAACCAATTTAAGACTTTATTACCTATGTGTTAGATTTTTATACAAGTAATTAATTTATCTATCAAACGGTTTCCATTTCAGAGGCTCTACATATACACAGCTTTAGTGCATAGACTACTATTGAACTACTGACTCAGCACCAGTGAAAAGTATTCACTTTATAAACCATCTCATGTGCCTGAAGAAATAATTGCACCTTGCTCTTGGACTTGAACATGTAGTTCTGTGCCTGCATTTTCTGATTTAACAAGTTATTAAGAGAATGTAAGAAGCTAGTCACCACTACGAACTAGCCCCACCACTACGAACTAGCCCAACTGGTTCTATGTTTAAAAGATCTTGTGCTGGGAGTTAAACTACAAAGCAGCCATGCATGTGCAGAATGCTAAACATCCAAGGCTCATCCAGAAATACTGGCACGGCATCTATGAAAATATTGAGAATGTGTCAAAAATTGTCTCTGTGGGAAAACAGTATGTTGGCAAACCACCCATGGATAATTCCATTAAAATGCTTCATATGGAAACAATGACAAGATAACCAGACTGTGTCAGTGGAAATGCTGACAAGATGTTCGAAAGTGTGTCTGTGGCAATAATGACAAATATATTCAAAGAACTGTCTATAGGAACACAGGCAAGATATCCTGAGTGTGTCTGTGGAAATATTGACACGATGTTTAAAAGGTGCACACAATGGATGCAGTTGACAATATGTCAGACAGAGCTCAGTTGAAATCCCAACAGCCTTAAAATTGAAAGAAGCTTAGAATATGTTACACAGCTCTAACATAACTCAAGCAGTTTATAAATTCATATCTGAACTCAGACTCCTACAATCCAGTGAGCTCAGACAGCCAACGTTACTTATATATAATCTATATACATCCATTTTTCTATTTGGCATCTACGACCAATAGGTTCTCCTGCTGCGGTTTGTAACTTCTGTCGCAACTGCTTCATCTTATTGCTTGTGATCAGTTACTGTAATTATTGTGATCTACCCACAAGATACTGTGGAAAAGATTTTTATTTTTACTGTTTGTTTTCTGAGATGCTGCATGATAAATGTGAAAATCTTAGCAATGATCCCAAACAACAGCTATATAAATACAGGCAATTAAAAATGTTTCTATACAAACACTTGCAATCGGCACAGTGTGAGACTAAGCTGTACAGATCAAAAGATTCCAGGTTGCTTTTCTTGTCCGCCCGAGTCAGCTGACCTCAGCCAGATCCGGGTGCCGTGATTGTCCTGTACTGGGGAAAGAGGAAAAATAAACCAGTCAGGTTCCTGCTTCTGAATGCTATCTAGTGGCCCCTGTTGGCAAGTGTGTGCACTACAGTGGGTAAAGACAGTACTGGGCTCAGCTGTAATGGATCTCCAGTGTCGAATGGCCTGCCACTTGGACGAGAGCCATGGAATTGTATCCCAGCATGGATCAGTGCCATCAAAAGAGGAAGAGAAAATTAGCAAAAGAAAATGCTGGCTGTTAAGCCAAAACTGTATAATGCAGGTAAATGATTTCTAAATCACTGATAAAACACAAACTGCGATGCAACATGCGACTCCCTTTATTAGAGAAACAATTTTCTTTAGCACCTCAGTTTAGCATTTTAAAGAGGGTCTACTCTATTGGAAATGTATCCAACAGTTTCTATGGCTACACTGCAATATTTCAAAGATACTTTCTGTGTGTGAATAGGTAATGTGTCCAGAAGCGTCTCTATGGAAATACTGGCAGTGTGTCTAACAAACCTTTTCTGGATACAATGTCAATGTAGCCAGGTGTTACCATGGAAATATTGGCAATTGCTCCAAAAAATGTTTTAATGGAAATATTGGCAATGTGCTCAAAAGAGTACACTCCAAAAAGGACTTCCTATAAACTATGCACAGCAAAGATATTTGGACAGATTTTGTTTTATAGTTACAAAAGGACAGTTCATGTTGGCTTTAAAAAAACAGAAATTTGACACTTCTGCTGATAACAAAGCTCAACAGTGTAGACGGAGGTGTTAAGCAGACAGTTTTTAGATGAATAGTTAACAGATTTGCATTTCCAATCGTGAGAACACATCTTACATGTGTAAAGTCCACACAAAAAAACACAAGGTTGTTTTTTCAAGTCTCTGTCTACAACCGCACAAGTATCCACCCATTGATCTCAATGGACAGAGAACTGCAGGCAGCATGCCCTCAACGGTAGCTGATGAGGACTCGGAAAACCTACCCTACTGCACATATTAACAATTAACCTTATCTTTTTCACTTGGCAAAATAAACTTTCATAGAAATAAATGATGAGCAAACTGGATTTTAAAAACACTAAAATGACTTACGTTTTCACTTAATGCATCAAGCCACATGCTGTGCTTCCTCTTTTACGCTCGGTCTGGAGAGCTAGTCTCCCTGGGTCCACGGGGCTCCACTTTTATAAGGAGATCCTCTGAGGGGAAATATGTGCGATCTGTTCCCCACAGTAATGTAACTAAAATTGGATCCATTATCACTAAAAGAGGGTCACAGATCTGCATTTTCGTGGGTTTACAATGTTGCCAGAATTAGGGAGCCAAACTCGATTACAGTCTACCTGCTTTTAATTAGGTTTAGTGGGGCCTCAGGCCACTGGCTCTTGCAGACCAAAGTTAGAATTATTAAGGCTGACATCCAGGAGTACCCATTTTCATAAAAGGTCTTCCTGGCATTACTGAATCCAGCAAATTTATTTTTAAATCAAAGGGATATCAAAGCTAACAGGAAATGTTTTTATAATTAACAGAAAGAGTGGTAAAGGAGATCTGGGCTCATTAAAGACAGATGCAGGCGAAACTATAATGGATAATAAGGACATGGCAGATTTGGCAAATCGGTACTTGTATTCATTTTCACAGTAGAGGATGAGGACAAAATATCAACAGTACAAGAAATCCTACAAATAAGTCAAGGGGCATTACTGGAATCTATCCTCAGAGGCAATAACTGTGCAATTGGACAAGTATCAGTTGATCAGAGAGAGTCAGCATAGTTTTGTGAACGGTAGGTCATGGCTGACTAATGTAGTTAGAAATTTGAGAAAGTCACTATCATGGTGAATAGGGACGCATCTATAGATGTTGTACATATGGACTTCCAGAAGGCATTTGATAAGGTCCTGTACAAGAGACTATTAGCAAAAATAAGAATGCATGGGATTTGAGGTAACCTTGTGACATGGGTCAGTGATTGTCTCCTACCACCCAACCAGAGAGTAGGGGTAAAGGGTTCGTTCTCTGATTGGCAGTATGTGACAAGTGGCGTTCGGTCAGTGGCGAAGCAAAGGCTTTTGCTGCTGGCCCTGAAGTAAGCTTCGCACAAAGATCTTGCAATCTCGGTGTCGACAAGATCAGGTTTTCTGACGTGTAGTTGAAATCAACGTGGTATAGTGGGGATCCCTTAGTGCGAGCTACTGTGACATCAACTAGCTGTCTAAGCAGCCAATCAAAATGCAGAATTCTCACAGACAGCGAACAAGGAAGTGGGTAAGCTCTTAAAATTCTAACTTTTTAAAGATGTTAGAGCGCAAAACATGGCTCTCACATGGGGAAAATGTCAAACCTGAAATAAAGATGAACATTAAAAGGTTTCTTAAAAATTTAGTTTTTCATTAAAATGGCTAAATTTGACATTGCACAAAATTAAAATTCGTTTTTCAGGGCCATAATGTTTAGCTGTCAATACGCTGTTAAAACCCCAGTTACACCTAATCCCTTTGGGTCTAACTTTTAATGGGCAATGTAACAGCGTAATTACTGCGGAAGAGCCGAAGTTTGTGTCAGTTTCCACGATTTCAGAGATTTCGCCGATTGCCAGCTCTGGGGGGTCCAGAGCACAGTGTGTGGAGGAGCAGTGAATGACAGACCACAACTTCAGAATTTCCGCATCCGGCTGCGCAGGCGCTAAATCCTGAAGTTGCCGTCAGTTTCAAAGGCGAAATAATGACGAAAGTTGTCAGTTCACCGTCATCAGGACCGCAAATTCCGGGCCAGTAGTTACTTGGATGAAAAAGTAGAGAGTTGTATATCCAAGTTTGCAGACAACACTAAGTTAGGAGGCACAGTAATTGTGTGGCTGGGAGCAGGAAGTTACAAAGGGACAGGCAGATTAAGTGCTTTATCACACAAAGGGGAGTAAAAATCTGGAACTCACTTCCTCAAAAGGCTGTGGATGCTGGGTCAATTGAAATTTTCAAGACTGTGATCAACTGTTAGGTAAGGATATCAAGGGATATAGAACAAAGGTGTGTAAATGGAGTGGAGGTACAGATCAGCCTTGATCTAATTGAATGGCATACTCCTGTTCCTATGTTGCTGCTGGCTGCATGAGACTTGTGCACCAGCATTCCAGTAAGCCAATATAAAATCAGCTATAATGAGTGCAGCTGACAGATGGAATACCTGCAGTAGGCTGCTCTCTCATACAAGAGAAGAGCACTTTTAAACTAACAGGGACCAGCGGACTCCACTGGATTGCGAAAGCATTCAGCAGCGCTGCTTTGGCAGTGGTACTCTTATGCTGTTTTTTTTTAAACTGGATCTTCCCAGCATATGGCCTTAGGAAATCTAGCAAACTTACTCTTGCATTGGGTTTGCGCCAGGTGCAGGAGATCCACACGACTAGCACGCCTCGAAGGCCAATGTCAGAGCAGTTTTAAACAAACACTTTTCCCTCACTTTCCCCTTACTCGTGACCTTCAAAGACCAACTGCTCCAGAGTCTCCATTTACTGCCCAGCAGCCCAGAGACAGAGACATCAACAGGAGGGGGAAGATGATGGTGCAGGGGATGAGGAGGGCCAAGCCTCCCAGGATTTGCAGCTGCAGGATACTGGTGTCCCTCAGGACAGCAGCACAAGCTAGGCCTCCAGCAATTGACAAAAAATTATTGATCAATCCTTTTCTGCAGAAATATTGCCACGGTCCAGAATCTTGTAACATGGGGCAACTTTTCACCTCCTAATGCGGACGCTTGCAGAGTAGGTTTTCGTCCTGCTCAGTCGTAAGAGGTTTCAGCCCCAGTTGCAGTAAAGTTGTGATGCTCACTTATCTTCTGATCCCAGCGTTGGGAACTGGCATCAAAGCACAGGAAACAGGACAGTTTCATTAGCAGGACTTAGGGTGAAGCTGTGCAACCACCGACACCAATTCCAATTTTTATTGTACTTTACCACTTGGTGTCAGCACTAGGAACAAATATCAACAGCCCAGTAAGAGGAGTGTAAGCTGAGCAATCATGCCAGCACCAGCTATTTTCACTTTTCTGTTCAGATCACAGCTAAAGAAATGGGAAAAGACAAAAATCACTTCAGGCAAGGATGGGACACACAGCAGTATTCAGGATGGGATATCACAGCCTGTTCTTTCCTTCAATACTGTAATCGCGAGCTGTGCCGATTACCATGCTGCTCATAAGGAGCTCCTAGTAGCAGCTGTTAATCTAGTGAAAGCTCAAACTATGCTTGCCAGTTGTCTAAAGACCAACTAATTACTATACTCATGGATAGGTGAAATTTCTTTGGGGCCAACACTGCTCCAAGATGACACACCTGGCAATGGAAGTTTGGAACTAGATCAACCGTCCATAGCAGACTTGATAATCCAATACAGGCAGTACTCCAGGGTGCTGTTGGTGGTCAACCAGCCAACCTTACTCAATACTGAAACCAGAAAGAACAGATCTGTCACTGGTGGCTGTGATTCCCCCCAGTCGACTCAATAACCCCACAGACCCAAACTCTAATAGGGAGGGGTTATCTTAGCTGGAAAAACAATGGGAACCTTACCAATGATCTGTTGGAGAATTTGTACTGTTTCATCAGGTTAAACTCCATCAGTATCACTGCACATACTTAGACTCCTGCAGTCTTGGCCCCACCAACCTTCACCCAAATTCTCTGGACTTAGGCAAGTGGGATTTGTCCCGATTGCGAGAAACTATGCACTCCATATTTAGCAAACAGAGACCTTACAAGTGAGTGCAGGTTTCTCACAAGTGAGTGCAGGTTTCTCACAAGCTTGAACTGGAGACTTTGAAACATGCTGATGGGTTTCCATGAATGTCAGAGACCTAGAAAGAAAATGATTTCCTTCCTATAAGACTATGGAAATAATGGATGCATTTACATCCAGCCTTTATATAGATTTGACCCAATGTCAAAGCCAGGGTGAATATAGTTCCCCAATCCCCAGGAGGTACTTTTAAATTGCAGCTTCGATTTCAAAACACCATTTTTATGCCTGCAGAGATGAAAATGAGACCTGCCTTATTTGTGAGAATTTGTTTTGTACGCTAGCCTCTGAAGCCTAAAGGGAATTTAGAAACTATTTTAAAACCAGTCAGGATATGTGCAGTTATGTTCCAGTTCAGTGCAAAAACAAATGAAGCATAATAGGATTGAGGTGAGGCTGTGCAATGTACCAATAGCATTGGTTGCAGCCTCACTGTACCGGCCACTCTAGTGCCAGCTCTAGAAATGGGTATTGCACCACAAATATTGAGGCATGCCAGCAGGATTTAGGATTGGGCTCACATTTGCAGTGTGAAGCGTTTAAACCAGAAATACATTAGTAGCAGCCAGATATTATTTAATAACCAACGTCCCCAAAAGAATCCAGTATTTAAAAAATTATAATTAAACTTTACATGGCAAGCATATGGACTCAAAAGAGACACGTTGGTTCATGCCTGCCATTCTACACACAGCAAATTGGCAAACTTAGTATTGAAATAAAAACAGAAAATGCTGGAAACACTCAGCAGATCAGGCAATATCTGTGGTGAGAGAATTAATGATTCAGGTCAATGAGAAATCAGAAGTAGCCAAGCAGAGGGCAGAGGCTTATCTACGGACTGGGAGAAAAAAACCCGATGAACAGTCTTCCTAACTTGCTCTTGGTACAGCTCTCTGTTGCGGTTAAAGAGGCACAAGCAGGGGTGTGGGAGCTGGTCACAGGCTTCCCTCTTGGGTAAAAAAGGTACACACAAAATAGGGAATGGAGTGAAGAAAGATAAAAAAAATACCATTAAAATAAAATACTGTATTGAAATTCTAATACACTCTAGTCCTTGCAATCTCTTCCTTTTAGGTTCTTCGCAACAAGAAAACTAATTAGAGAAAGAAGGGTATTCTCAGGCTTAAGCATAAGAGATAAAAGACAAGGCAGGTGAACTGATTTTTCATTGGCATTCTGCTGTACCGAGGCAGAATTAACATGGGGGATAAATTTCCTCCCACTTTAGCATTGCTAGAACGGCAGATATGCAATTCCCTATGGGCACCGATTCTTGTGGTTCTTCCAAGTGTTACCAGAGAGTCAGGATTGTGGCAAGTGATTGGTTCCTCATGCTGCACAGAAGGGCCCTCGTCCCATGGAAGCTTGGTTCCTGGCTTGTAGCCACTACCAGCTGCCTCTCTAGAGGGTGATCCTGGGCAGGTGGGTCTCACCTCTCACGTTCCACTGGCATGGTGCTCGGAGAGGGATTACTGGAGCCCCAGCTTGTGATGCTTTCCTGAGGGACGCCAGTATCATGCATCTGGAACTCCTGGGAGGCTTGGTCCTCATCGTCCCTTGGATAGAGAGCAAAGAGTTGGAATAAACGGGTCTTTCCCCCCCCCCCCCCCCCCCCGAGTGGCAGGCAGTGACTAGTGGGGTACCGCAGGGATCGGTCCTTGGACCCCAGCTATTCACAATATATATTAATGATGATCTAGACAAGGGAACTAGATGTAATATCTCCAAATTTGCAGACGACACAAAGCTGTGTGCTGTGAGGAGGATGCCGAGAAACTACAGGATGATTTGGACAGGTTGGGTGATTGGGCAGAAGCATGGCAGATGCAATATCACGTGGATAAATGTGAGGTTATCCACTTTGGTGTCAAAAACAGGAAGGCAGATTATCTGAATGGCAATAGATTGGGAGAAGGGGAAGTGCAACGAGACCTGGGTGTCCTTGTGCACCAGTCACTGAAGGTAAGCATGCAGGTGCAGCAGGCGGTTAAGAAGGCAAATGGTATGTTGGCCTTCATAGTGAGAGGGTTTGAGTACAGGAACAAGGATGTCTTGCTGCAGTTGTACAGGGCCTTGGTGAGACCGCACCTTGAGTATTGTGTGCAGTTCTGGTCGCATTATCCGAGGAAGGATATTCTTGCCATGGAAGGAGTTCAGCGAAGATTCATCAGGCTGATACCTGGGATGGCAGGAATGACACATAAGGAGAGATTGGGTCGATTGGGCTTGTACTCGCTGGAGTTTAGAAGAATCAGAGGGGATCTCATTGAAACTTATAACATTCTGGCAGGACTGGACAGACTAGATGCAGGGAGGATGTTCCCGATGGTCGGGGAATCCAGAACCAGGGGTCACAGTCTAAGGATACGGGGTAGGCCTTTTAGGACAGAAATTAGGAGGAATTTCTTCACCCAGAGAGTGGTGAACCTGTGGAATTCTCTACCACAGAAGGCAGTAGAGGCCAATTCATTAAATATATTCAAGAAGGAGTTAGACATATTTCTTAAGGCTAAAGGGATCAAGGGGTATGGGGAGAAAGCAGGGACCGGGTACTGAACTTGGATGATCAGCCATGATCGCATTGAATGGCGGAGCAGGCTAGAGGGGCCGAATGGCCTACTCCTATCTTCTATGTTTCTATGTCCCCTGCACCATCATCTTCCTCCTCCTGTAACTCCCTTGCTGTGGTTTACTGCAGAATGGAGGGCAGAAGGCAAGAATGGGCGAGCATAAGGGAATTGTATACCTGCTCCAAAGTATCCCTGATTTTTGGGGGTCGGGTATGAAAATCTGCCAGTGCTCTGACCCTCCTGAGAAGCACTCAGAAGTAAGAGCAGGTATCTATGGGGGAGGTGAAGGAATAGGCAAGGGGTGTGATAGCATTAAGGCAGAGGAAAGGGTTTTAGTGTGTTAGGGGAGCTGTGCAACTATAGTGAGGGATATGGAGGTGGAGGCGCTCTTAACCAGAGAGCACTCTGAAGGACTTGCAAGTGCTGCTTTCAGAGGGTGATGAGTGTGGTGGTGTCCAGGGTGGGCAAGGAAGAAAAGGGGGAGGTGCACACCAGTACCTTAAGTGCCCTGCTGAGATGACAAAATGTTTGTGGCACTGTCCTGTGGGAGGGAGCTGCCACTCAGTGCCAATGCCAACTTCCTTCAGGTGGCACGAGTGATAATTCTGGTGACTTGGTGGCACTCACACCCAGGAGTCTGTGCGTCCTGCCTTCAGTACCCCTCCCGGGAGAGTTTGGAGGTCTGAATATTGTGCATTCTTCTCCTCTGGCTTGTTGCCATGCCCGGCTTCCCCTAGGCACAGATGGCATTTGAACATTCAGGATTCTATTCAAGTGCAATAAAATATTGGTAAGACTTACAACTAAGTAATTTGAGCGAGAAATGAAAGAGCCAAGCAGTGTTCCTGCCTTACCTTCTTGACCCCTAGTGTTCTGTTGAATAGCACAGGCTGAACAGTGCAATTAAAAGGCTGCACAAAAGTTTCCTGCTGGTTTGGCTGCTTGTTTGGGTTTTACATCAATGCTTGCAAATAAGCATACCCAGGAAACTTCTGTGTATTGCCCTCTAGAGGTTCAACAGATCTGCAAATCACATCGAGGAAGTTCAACTAGAAACAAAGCAAACTTACTACATTGTAATACTAACCACCCACCGTAATCTGTGCAGGATGAGAAAAATATCCACTGCAGTAGTAAATCTATCCAACATCCAAATGGTGAATTCTGATTCTGCTGTAGATTTTTAAAGAAGAGGCCATCCAAACAGCTCAGAGGCAAAGGGATGAAAAACCTCGATCCCACTCCAGCACCGTAAGCGTAGCGGCGCAGGGATACCAATGAAACAGTCAACTGTGCTTCTGACCCCATCGGAATATCCAGGGTCTATTAGGCAAAGTTACCAAATTAAAATAAATCAGACTGGTGCCCATGCCATAAAAGGTGCCCGCCAGAAGTGGAGGTGCAAGATATGGCACCAGAGAGCTGCTAGGGTGAGAAGCTGATGCGACCAGCTGAAATGTCCAGTAAAAGGGAAAATTGGCTCTTTTTAATAAGAGGACTGATTTCATTGTGGCACCATTCCACCATCTGGGATCTTCCAGGTTCTATGGGCAGTAAAGAACTGTTACTTGCCCACAGCAGGAATGCCCCTCCGTTCACCTTCGGGTGGAGATCCAACATATCTAGATCCTGTCCCTGCTGGTCCTCTCCTGGTCATTTTATGCCAGATCTCTGGGGGCAAATTGAGCCATATAGTTCAGAAAGGTCCCAGATTAAATCCCCCCCTGCCTTATACTCCAGCAAGAAGTCTGTGCCTTCACAGGGAGAGAGGAGATAATTAGAGGGGGAATTTTGAAAGAAATTAATTTACTGCACTGTCGTCATTATTCAGATAACAAAGAAGCTGCCACACCAAAAATAACCACCACAAACTCATTAGGTCAGTAACAGGTTAAGTGGCTTCTGTCAGTTCTCAACCTTTTCCTCATCTCAACAGAACATCTTAAGTGCCCATTATTTCTGCCTCCTCAGAGACTGTTCTGGTTCGACTACCTTTACAACCACTAAGCCACAGAATTTGACTTGAAATGCATAACTCCATTATAGGACACAGATACTTACTAAACTAATCCCTCCCTTAATGAGATCTAATCTCTATACTAGCAATTTAAATTAAGCAATTTAAGGAAAGGGAAGAAAATTGAATAAAAAATCCAATCCTGATCCTCACAAAATCCCCTGACTTCTTGCCATGTTTCTCACGAGAAAGGAAGTCTGCATGCAATGACTCTCTATACAAGAATGAGGAAGATGTCATTTTTTCCCCGCTGGCTGCTAATGCCCTTCAGTTCCCTTCCTAGCCTAATGTGAAGGAGCCTTGTATGTTCCTCTGCCGACTGAGAATGTGCGGTGTCATACATAAAGATCCCGTCATATCTGGGGATTTTTTTGAGGGTTTACAATAATCATCAGGCTTGAGGGCTTACCATCAGCCATGTAACAAATTATAAACCATGATGAACTGACAACCAAGTGTGCCATTAGAAGACTTCTCATTTCACCCATACTGTTGCTCTACATCTGACAGAAAAGATGTTTATTATTAATATGCTGTATGGTACAGTGTCCTTGAAGCATGTGACATATTAGACTATATTATCAAGGGCCATCAAACTGAAAGCAGAACTGGAAGTGTCCAAAATTGGATAAGTCTAAATTTATTTGAAAATATCTGAATTTGACCCAATTCAGTCCAGGTCATTTTGACTAAGCCTGTCCTATCAATGAAATGTCACTTCTCATTCCCTCTTCTCCACCAATAGTAGACCTGGAAGGTCCTGGGTTCTATCACCAGTTTGTGCTGTAAGCTGATGTCAGACAGAAATCAATGGTAGTGCAACAATTAAATTCTGTGTCTCCAGATTGGAATGCAGGATGTGGGGAGGAAATACCAGCCAGGTTTTGCTGAAAAGGTGGGAGTGTGAGTGTGTGTGTGGAAATTGGGCAAGGACAAAATTGAGCTTAGCTGTGATGCCTTCCCTGTGATTAAATGGTCTGACATCACTCACCATCTAAATTTTAAAAAAGGAAGTATTGCCTCGAGTGAGGTACTTTAAGCCTGCCCACACCCATGAATCACTTCCTTTAGGAAAGGAGTGGAGAAGAAATGTCACTGCACAGCATCAAAGGAAAACTGTCACTCTACACATGGGCGGCATCATTAACTTTTTCCTTTAATTGCCGCAAACATGCAGAGTGGGTCATAATGTTTCTTTGCACCATGCATAAAAGTTTACCCGTCACAACAACCAGCATCTATTGCTAGTGTGACAGCAATTCTCATTATAACCGAGGCGATTAAGCGGTGAATTGATAGTGGATTTAAAATTATTAAGGGATGGGGCAGAGTAAATAGAAACAGACTGTTTCCAGTGAATGACGGGTGTAGAATGAGGGGACACAGATACAAGATTAAATATTTGGGACAGAGCGCAGGAGGCTATTAATTAAACTGTGGTAATTCATGAAAAATCTTGGATACAGATTAAAAATTGGCTGCAGGGTAATAAACAATGGCTACTCATTTAAGGAGTTATGGCAGGAAGTACTGATTGGCGTGCTCCGGTGTAGGGATCACAACTGTTTCTAATTTACATCAATAATTTGTATTCAGAAACCCAATGCAAATTGATAACATTTGCAAATTACATTAAACTAGGAGGGGCAGTGGAACTGGAGGAGACAGCACAATAAATACAGCACGTGCTAGACAAAATATGTAAATGGCTGGAACGATGGCAGGTGAAAGTTAATACTGACAAATGTAAAGTACTGCAAACAGGAAGGAAAAATAGGCAATACAAATACTCCATGAATGATGTTGAAATAGCTACGGATGAATTTGAAAGAGACCTAGGAGTCTTACTAGACTCAGCACAACATGTCCAACCGATGTGGAACAACAAATCAAAAAAGCCAATGAAGTGTTGAACTATGTAGCCAAAACAGTAGAATACAAGTCAGAGGAGGCCACGATCAAACTATACAGCGCTCTGGTCAGGCCACAGCTTGAAGATTGTGTCCAGTTCTGGTCAGTGAGACACAAGGGAGACATTCAAGCAATGAAGGCAGTGCAAAGCAGAGTCCACAAGATGGATCCCCAAGAGTGGACTTTTGTCTTCACCAGTTGGGCAGTAATCCAGTGGGTTGGATCGAACACCCTTTATAGAACCCACCTGATTTTCGTTCCATGGAAATGAATGGAATGAAAATCAGGTGGGTTCTATAAAGGGCATGCAATCCACTCTGCCAGATTACCACCCAGCTGGTGAAGGCGAAAATATCTCATTGCATCAGAGGTCTGAGTTACGAGGAAAGGCTGGAGATACTGGGGCTTTTTCAGCTTTGAACAGAGGGATCGGAGAAGTCATCTTCCAGTAGTTTATATTATAGTAAATAATCTGGCAAAGGTAAATCTGCAACACCCATGAATGATATTGCCAGAGTAGGACACGGGGCCACAGATTCAAATTAGTAAATGGCAAATTTAGGACTAATATCAGGAAGTTCTTCTTCACACCAAGTGTAATCAAGACATGGAATGGACTCTTGGATAAAGTAAGGAAGAAAAAAATCCTTAGAATCATGTAAGAAACACATGGATGCTGTAATAGGGTGACTTTAGGGTAACTCTGGATGGATGAACTAAGATGGGCCAAATGACATTCCTCATCTGTCGGATCCTGTGATGACGACAACAACTTGCATTTATATAGCATCTTTAACGTAGTAAAACTTCCCAAGGTGCTTCACAGGAGCATTATCAAACACAATTGGACATCTAGCCACATTAGGCGATATTAGGACAGGTGACTAAAAGCTTGGTCAAAGTGGTAGGTTTTGAAGAGCGTCTTAAAAGGAGGAGATAAAGCTAAAGAGGCAGAGAGGTTTAGGGAGGGAATTCCAGAGCTTAGAGCCTAGGCAGCTGAAGGCACGGCCACCAATGGTGGAGCGATAAGAATCGGGGATGCACAAGAGGCCAGAATTGGAGGAGTGTAGAGATCTCAGAGGACTGCAGGGCTGGAGGAGGTTACAGAGATAGGATGAGGCAAGACCATGGAGGGATTTGAAAACAAGGATGAGAATTTTTAAAGCGAGGCGTTGCCAGACCGGGAGCCATTGTAGGTCGACGAGCACAGGGGTGATGGGTGGACGGTGCTTGGTGTGAGTTAGGATGTAGCAGCACAATTCTGAATGAGCTCGTTTACAGAGGGTGCAAGGTGGACATTTTGGTAGACTTCCATCTCCAGCAACCACTATTGATTGGCAGATGTTCCAATAGACGGATCTAATATTTAAAAAGAACATAAGAAATAGGAGCAGGAGTAGGCCATTTGGCCCTTCGAGTCTGCTCCGCCATTCAATAAGATCATGGCTGGTCTTCTACCTCAACTCCACTTTCCTGAACTATCCCCATATCCCTTGATTCTCTTAATATTCAAAAATCTATCGATCTCTGTCTTGAATATACTCAATGACTGAGCCTCCACAGCCCTCTGGGGTAGAGAATTCCAAAGCTTCACCACCCTCTGAGTGAAGAAATTTCTCCTCATCTCAGTCCTAAACAGCCTACCCCTTATTCTGAGACTGTGACCTCTGGTTCTAGACTCCCCAGACAGGGGAAACATCCTCCCTGCATCTACCCGGTCAAGTCCTGTAAGAATTTTGTATGTTTCAATGCGATCACCTCTCATTCTTCTAAACTCTAGAGAATATAGGCTTAGTCTACTCAATCTCTCCTCATAGGACAATCCCCCCATCCCAGGAACCAGTCTGGTGAACCTTCGTTGCAGTCCCTTTATGGCAAGTATATCCTTCCTTCGGTAAGGAAACCGAAACTGTACACAATACTTCAGGTGTGGTCTCACCAGGGCCCTATATAATTGCAGTAAGACGTCTTTACTCTTATACTTAAATCCTCTTGTAATAAAGGCCAACATGCTATTTGCTTTCCTAATTGCATGCTATACCTGCATATTAGCTTTCAGTGATTTGTGTACAAGGACACCCAGGTCCCTCTGAACACCAATGTTTTCCAATCTCTCACCATTTAAAAAATACTCTGCTTTTCTATTTTTCCTAACAAAGTGGATAACTTCACATTTCTCCACATTACATTCCATTTGCCATGTTCTTGCCCACTCACTTAGCCTGTCTAGATCGGCTTGAAGCCTCTTTGTATCCTCCTCACAACTTACATTCCCACCCAGCTTTGTATCATCAGCAAACTTGGATATTTTACATTTGGTCCCCTCATCCAAATCATTGATGTAGATTGGGAATAGCTGAGGCCCAAGCACTGATCCTTGCAGTACCCAACTAGTTACAGCCTGCCAACCCAAAAATTACCCGTTTATTCCTACTCTTTGTTTTCTGTCCGTTAACCAATCCTCAATCCATGCTAGTATATTACCCCCAATCCCATGAGCGCTAATTTTGTTTAATAACCTCTTGTGTGGCACCTTATTGAATGCCTTCTGAGAATCCAAATACACCACATCCACTGGCTCCCCCTTTATCTATTCTGCAAGTTACAACCTCAAAAAACTCCAACAGATTTGTCAAACACGATTTCCCTTTCATAAATCCATGTTGACTCTGCCCAATCCTATTGTTATTTTCTAAGTGCCCTGTTACCACGTCCTTATTAATAGATTCTAGCATTTTCCCTACTACTAAATGTTAGGCTAACTGGTCTGTAGTTTCCCGTTTTCTCTCCCTCCTTTCTTAAATAGTGGGGTTACATTTGCCCAATATATTAAGCCTCAAATATCAACCAAGGCTCATTAAATATTTGTGAAACACAAATTGAATGTAGAGGTTCAAATTTATTCAGAAATATAAATATTGTGATTAAAATATAATTTAATATTAAAATTTAAATAGAAGCAGATGGCATTAAAAATTGATGGAATATAAAATAAACAATTAAAGTAAAATTTAATACTCAATTAAAATAATAGTCATTAAATATGAAATTAATTATTTACTTTGAAATTTGAATATTTGTCTGGCATGATTTCTAGAAATAGTAATTAGATTGAAAATATGTGATTATATTAAATATTCTTTTCAGGTACAAAATGAGACATGGTATTGAAAGAGCCTAGAAATTACTGTAGGATATATTACTGAGTGAGCACTTAACAAGTTGCATGACATTCCTAGGGTCTGTTTTTTAAAAATTCTTTCATGGGATGTGGGCGTCACTGGCAAGGCCGGCATTTATTGCCTATTCCTAGTTGCCCTTGAGAAGGCGGTGGTGAGCCGCCTTCCTGAACCGCTGCAGTCCACGTGGTGAAGGTACTCCCATAGTGCAGTTAGGGAGTTCCAGGATTTTCACCCAGCAACGATGAAGGAACGGCGATATACTTCTAAGTCAGGATGGTGTGTGACTTGCAGTTGGTGGTGTTCCCATGCGCCTGCTGCCCTTGTCCTAGGTGGTAGAGGTCGCGGGTTTGCTGCCGAAGAAGCCTTGGCGAGTTGCTGCAGTGCATCTTGTAGATGGTACACACTGCAGCCACTGTACGCCGGTGGTGGAGGGAGTGAATGTTTAAGGTGGTGGATGGGGTGCCAATCAAGTGGGCTGCTTTGTCTTGGATGGTGTCGAGCTTCATGTGTTGTTGGAGCTGCACTCATCCAGGCAAGTGGAGAGTATTCCATCACACTCCTGACTTGTGCCTTGTAGATGGTGGAAAGGCTTTGGGGAGTCAGGAGGCGAGACACTCGCCACAGAATACCTAGCCTCTGACCTGCTCTTGTTGCCACAGTATTTATGTAGCTGGTCCAGTTAAGTTTCTGGTCAATGGTGACCCCCAGGATGTTGATGGTGGTGGATTCAGCGATGGTAATGCCGTTGAATGTCAAGGGGCAGTGGTTAGACTCTCGCTTGTTGGAGATAGTCATTGCCTGGCACTTAAGTGGCAGGTAACATTTGCGCCACACATCAGCCCAAGCCTGAATGTTATTTTAGCATAGGCATAACCCACTTAAAATAAATGGGTTAATACCTACATTGTTACTGATCAAAATAAATACTGATCAAATTAGTATTCATCCACTAGCATCACCAACAGACTGAGGTGTGCGTTGCCAACTGAGTGAATAATGGCCAAGAAATTGGATGGGTCCGCGCTTGTTTTCGGGCGTTGCGGACTTGAAGCACATAATCTAATCTGACATTCTAGTACAGTGTTTAGCAAGTGCTGCATTGTTGGAGATACTGGCCTAGAAATTCAGTGGCCTGCGCCACCAGTTTGTGCCCAAAGAGGGCTTTTGCGCCACTGTGCAAACCTACCGCAATATTTAGCGGGGCGCTAATGGCAGCGTTAGCCAGTAGCGCTGCGCCGCCACCGATGACGTCATCGGTGTGCGCAGTGCCCCGCTGGCCATATTTGGTTGCTGCCGCCTCCCCCGTGCCGGCCGCAAACAGCGACCGGTACACGGGGCCTACCTGTGCTGGTAGTGGGGCGAGTTAAGGTGGAGGTGCGGCCGGCCGCTTTTTTGGCGGCCACCTGGCCGCACCTCCGTCCCTGGCCTCCTACACCCCCCCACCCCACCCCCCCCGCGGCATTGCCGGCTGTTTCCAGAGAGCCCGGCACTTCTCCTTGGTGCCGGGCTCATTTGCCGGCACTCGCAAGCGGGGATCGCGCTGTTGCAGGCACCTCCCCCTTAAGAGTGAGAGGAAGGCCTGCAGTACCGCAGGCTGCCGTGCCGCAGCGGGTGGCGCTGCGGCACTTTGCACGCCGATATTCAGTTTCAGCGCCCCAAGCGGGGCGCCGAAACCCTTGTTTAGCGGCCGGCTTCCACTTGGGGCGCTGAAACTGAATATCCCGCTGGCGCAAGTGGCTCCGCGCGCAGCGGTAATTCCGGCGCCCAGGCGAGCTGGGCGCCCCTAACTGAATTTCTAGGCCACTGTCTTTTGAATCAGATGTTAAACCAAGGCCCTATTCTACCATTTTCAGGTCATGTAAAAGATCCCATAGCAATATTGGCAGTAGAGCCACGTGTCTTGGACATCACCTCATCAACACCAAAAAAAATAATGTGCCATCTGTGGGATCTTTATGTACGCAAAATACCATAACAGCGACTATTTCAAAAGTAATCCATTGGCTGTAAAGTGCTTTGGATGTCCTGAGGATGTGATCAGGTGTTCTATAAATACAAGTTTGTTCTATGTATATAATTATTTTATAATGCTGTGCACCAGTTTTTGTGTCAAATTAATATTGTTAAGTTCAGTACAATATTAAAATGTTTTCATTAGAACATAGATTACAGGGCGATATGACAGAAGTGTTTAAAATTATGAAAGGATGACAGGGTCGATATAAGCAGACTATTTCCAGTAGTGGAGGTGTCTAGAATGAGGGCTCAGATACAAGATTTAGAACAGAGGGCAGGAGAACTTCTTTACACAGAGTTGTGAGGTTATGGAATTCACTTCCAGGGTTAGTGATTGAGGCAGAAACTTTGTCAACATTCAAGATTAGATTACATAGGTAGATGAAGGAAAAGGGGATAAAGGGACATGGGAACAGGACAGGCAATTGTGATTAGGACTATTGCACGGAGGGTAAATGCCGACACAGACTGGTTGGGTCGATTGGATGGCTTTTGTGTTGTAACTTCTATGTATTTCTATGTACTGCTACATTTATACTGCAGATACCTGTCGGAGACCAGTATGGATTCCAGCCAGCAGTACGTTGCTTGGCTGGAACTGCAATTCTCCTACCTAAAGCCTGCTGGTGGCAGACATATTTCATAAACCGTTCAGATAAACAATGTCACATTGTACATGTTAAACAATGTTATGCAGTATGTGGTAAATGGGGTCGCACTCCTGTGCAGTATGACACCATTTCACGCATGATAAACAGCCACATCAAATTTGATAGCGTCACAAATGTGATAAGCTGTCACACTGCACGTTAAATAGTGTGAAACAATGTGCGAAAAAGGTCACACCATGTTACACGATGTGTTAAACAGTGTTGCATTGCATGATAAATTATGTCACACTATATGTGATAAACAGTGTTACACTGCATTTTATGTAGAGATTAAACAGTGTGCTTTTAAAATGTCATGCAGGTGGATTAATATTTCTTTCGTGTTCCCATGCAGTCAGGAAATTATTAGTTACAGGTGTTAGTTTCACAATAGGGATTCAACTCTAAATCTACCTCCTAATGAAACGCTAATGCATCATTGGTTTTAAATTAATTCAAACATTACAGCGCTGGTGCCCGAGGGGAGGACAGTCATCAGAAGTTAGATGTGATTGCCAGTGAAATATCACCAGGTCCTCTGACACAAAGCTTAAATCACTCAAAAATAATTCCTGCTGTCCTAATAAGATTACTTCATCATTCAGATTTATGAAAGAGAACTTTGACAGGAGCGACAGGCTGCTGGCCAAAAAATCCTGTTAAAGCGAACGTACTGGTCATAAATAAGACAGAAAATGTAAAAGTGACATTTTTTGCCTGACTTTCTGGAGGATTGTTACACTGAGGTTACTAGCTGGACATTACTGTAATGTTCTCACTCAACTCCCAGGGAATAACAAAACAGGAAAATAAGTTCCGTTTAGATGAACAATGTGGCAAGTTCATTATTGCTTGAAACTTTCATCCATCTGATTATCTGGGATTTTTTTCCCTCCCAAATATGAGGTGAGAACTAGAAGTATTTTCAATGGGCTCCAGCGCTGCAGGAGGGGACAGTGATTTTTCTGGCTCTGATGTGTTCTAGCTTTGCCTTACAATTAAAAACAAAAATCACTGCAAGTCCACTGATATCTGTAAAGAGAAAAGGCAGTTAGAATACCTGAATTCTGATGAAGGTCCACACCAGGAACAGTAACCTGTCTGTTCTCTTTATAGATACTGACAGACCTGCTGTGTGTTTCAATTCAATTTATTTGTCATATATGCAGCAAACGTGTACTGCACAATGAAATGTTGATTTTTACGAGTCCTCCCAACTGTTTTTCAGATTTCCAGCATTTGGCTCGTTTTTATTTGCCTCACAAGTAATGGGAAGGTGTGCGCTAATGGTCCTTGCACCACACCTCAGAACCATTCTGGAAAACTAATACTGGCTGGTGTTTTCTCAGGAGGGCAGCAGGCCAAGGCTGAATAGTGGAGATGTGAGAATGCATTAATGTTCTGAAAATTTACAGATCAGCGTATATTTATGCAGACCTGTCTCTCAAGAGATTCAATTAGTGGAATAAGATTTGTCAGACAGTAAAAGATAATGATAGGTTAACATTTTGGGTATAGACCCTTCATCAGACGAAAAGGTCTATTCCAGAAATGTTAACTTAATTCTTTCTCTTTTATTTCTATCAGAGTGTAGATTGTACGTGCAGAAGGAGCATGGTTGAGGAGCTGAATGGTCTTTTCATTCAATATGTTTTTGGTATGAGCAAGACATTTTGAACTTGCACAAAATAAATTAACCAAAAAGGTACTGATCCTACAATGGAATAAAACACACTCTTGGTATAGATCAGGAGTTTGTCAATGCAAAGAGCTACAACAAAGAAATCATGGACGATTGAAAATGGTGAAATTCATGTTGCTTAACAACCGGGCAAATTGCCTTACTTTTCAGCTCATCAAAGTTAGACCCAACTCTTCTTAGGTTAGTTGATGAATGGAATTTTACAGTTTTATCAGCAGTATTGTCAACATCACAACATGATGCAGACATTCCATTCTGCACAGGTACAAGCGGAGACTTCGGCATGACTCCAGTTTTGTGTTTATTCTGCCTGGAGTGCAGATTTAATTACAAGTTAAACTCCTTAAAGAAAACAAAATTTTCTGCTTTGAACTATTGCCACATCAGATTCTCTTAAATCTAAAGCCCTTGTGCAATAGCCTGTTTCATACTGTATTACCAGTAGTCAAATTACACCACAGCAAGCAGAGTGCTCACATGCACGGTGATTTAAAAAAAAAAATTCAATTCTGGTAGCCATGGCTTTAGGCATGTAGAACCTCAGGAGCAAGTTGGCCAATGTACTCTTAAATTCGGAGTTATTTTTGTAAATTGGACCAGTGACTGTGATGGGATTCGCCCAACTCGGGGCCCTAGGCTAAGTTCAAGACACTATGAATCCAATATCCTTTTGAAATGCTATGAATTACCGTGCAAATCTGACATGTTTTTGGAATAGTAAGCACAGCATGAAGGAAGAGCTCATATTTCAGATGTCTTGAGTCAGGCATTCCCTGCTCTTTGGTGGTACCACATAGAGGGAGATTTGAGAGGGAGTTGTTTTTCCAAAATCTGTTTATTGTTACTTCGTAACATTTGTATGAGTTGCATCTTCATCAGAGACACCTAGAGGGTCTTCCGTCCGCAGTATAAGTAAAATATATTTAGTCAGTTTGTCAAATGAATGACTTGTAACACAATTGAATTAATTGGTTATTATAGTATCACAGGCCCATAACGCTGAACACTATTGACTAAACAACTGTCTCATGTGAGAAAATAGCCCAGAAACGGACAGCACAAGAGACCAGAGTGGTCACAAAACCAAGCTCCAGCTGCCAAAAATGGGTGAAATCAATTCTTGTTCTTATATTAAAGTTACTGCAAGGGTGCTGATTGTTGCCTTGGGGCTATAGCTGCTAAGTTATAGTGCCTCAGACATACCCACTTGCGAGCACTTCTGTAAACTCTGGTTCAAGAGTTTTGTATGAGTATAATCCCAAAATGCAGTTAGGATTTGTATGCTATAAGGCATCATGCAAAACAGGCTAGATTTTAAAATGTTCCCATACTTATTTGTGTGATGTGAACTATGTGTGGATTTATAAGCATTAACTGTTTATCTTTACATTAAATGGGAATTATCCATGTTATTTATTCTGGTCAAACTTTGTAAAGTTTTCAGTGTACAGATCTAAAATTGGACAGTGTAGAATGAGGCTACAGTGTGGAATTTAAACCCTTCAGCTCAGAGATGCAACAGTTTTACCACAATCCCTAACAGTATGCCGTCAGCACGGGTATAGTCCTATCACACAAGCAGATTGGCATTAAACGTGCTACGGGTTCCTAAAGGGGGACAGAACATTTCAGTGTCTGGAAATTGCTTGGCTTCTAGAAACCAAACATAAACTCCCTTTAGAGAGAGGTATTTGCGTCAAGAAAGGAAGAGTGAGAATGCTAAAACCAGACGTGATTTTTTAGTGACAGAAAGAACACTTAGTCCACAGACATAATGATTGCTTCTTACATTATTTATCAGAAAAATTAGTGCACTTTCTTGATCGTTAATATTTAATTGACAAGACATCAAATTAGCAGCCACAGGTTTTTTTTTTAATCATTCAGCTTCTTTGTAGGACCTCATTGTAGGATTATGTTCAATACACTATTATGAATATTTAAAGATCTCTTACCAAAATAAAATCATAAAGCAATCATTTATAATAAAAAATATTTGTAATAATAGAACTCATTTATTGTCTTTAATTCCTCTCATCATTTTCCTTGTCAAAACAGAAACAGTTCTTGGCAAATACTTGGCATATATTTAATTCACTGAACCACTCTGGACTTCTGTAGATCTCAAGGGATGCACAAGGAGACAAGGCACTAATACAACAATAATCATACCATGTGAAACAGGCTTCCCGTCACACAACAGCAACTCTGTCCTCCCAACAAGTTATACAGCCTTTCACATTAACTATTTAATCCTCCCTTACATATTCTGTGTAATGTACTGTTCACATCACCGATTTCTGATGGGAATTAGTGAACATTGTTCAAAATGATGGAGAAGGTCATTGCAATTTTAACATTGTTTATTCAATCCATTCTTTTTTTAAATTGAGAACTAAACTGTTCGTACTGCCCCTCCCAAAACAAAATCACTGTTAATTTACTAACAACAGATTCTGAATTACATTTTCTAACATACTTGTTGTTGCCTCTTCCAGGGACAACCACAGATATCCTTACCGTCTTTAAATAGTTATGTCCTATTTTCTACTAGGAAGTAGTAACTGGAAGAAGCCTTATAAATCTTAAAAGAAACTTGAAGCAACATTCTCGGCTAGCTTAAAATTAGCAAAGTGTGTTCAGTTTGAACTCTAGGCTTCAAGTGTAAATTGGATAGCAGCAAATGTGCTGTCTAATCCTATTAGAAAATGAAGAAGCCAAGATGATCCATTTCACACAATGAATACCCTTTAATTTCAAACACCAAGAGTAAATGACACCATTCTTTCCTGTGCCAAAATTTTATCCTAGAAAATGGTCATAATTTATTCAATTGATTTAGAACTACAGGAATGGAGAGAAGTGGTGCTTTCCCCAAGCTTTCTACTATCAAGAGATCATCAGCATATATACAAGGAGACCAAAGAAATAAAGGGCGCAGTCCTTATGAACAAACATTGGCAAACTTCTTACTCTTTAAGAAGGGAAGAGAGTTATGCAGAATATTTACCATGATGATATATCGAGAGATGCAATCATGCATTTTACCTAAATAATAAGTCTGCTAACATAACAGTGACTGCATTTCAAAGCAATTTACTTATGTGAAACATTTTTGAGATATTTCAGAGATGTGATGAGGTGCTATGTAGGGTGATACATTAGGCGGCACTGTTTAATGGATAGGAGTATCGATGGAGTAGATAGGAGTATCATCTTTCTTTGCAAATGCAAGATTTTCTTCCTGTTCAATTATTTAAATGATATGTCTGTATAAAAAAAATTGCCAAACATCTCTCATGAAGGTGGCTGATGTGCCATTAAAATCAGGGGGATTTTCTTGAAGCCAGTTTCCACCCATTTGTGTCCTCAGTGATTTTCTGGCATCACTTTGGCCAGTCAGAAGTGCCCAATCAAAAAGAGATGACGTAACCAATTAAGGAGGTAACGATGGAGCGACATCACATCGCATTTTCTGTATTACTGCCGTAGCAACACTGGATACTAGCAACACCAGCATGTTATTGGCATCCACAGAAGGATTTATGAACTTTATTCCCCACTGCACCCCCAGTGAGTGCAAACAATTACACTGCAATCAATACACGCTCATTGCACCAGCAGAATTTGCTGGATTTTTCAAGGCGCCCGAACCTCTTCCTCAAGGGAGTTGGGCAGGTGGGCACTTTAAATTGCTACAAGCACCTGAATCCTGCAGCAGCGAAGAGCTTCTAATTTCCCATATTGGAGGCTGTTTATAGTTAAACAGCAGTACAAATCAATAAACCAGTCTACTACCACACTCAAGGTATCATAACGGATCATTCCATTTTACTAAGCAAATGATGAATAGATCACTCACAGTTGTTAAGAAGTTATCATGACCAGTGTTAGAACTATCTACAGTTCTGATAGTGTAGTGTGTTAAAGCACCAACGCATAGTGAACAGATGCAGAGTCAATCTCACTTCAATCTTAACTGTACTGCTGTGGGAGATCACTAAGAGGCCAGGCACATCCCAATGGCAGAAAGCAAACTGGGGGAGCAGGGGGAGGTGGGGGGGGGGGGGGTGGTGAGAGTCACTGCCAGACACACATACCAGAGGACAGCTGAAGAGTGAAATTAGCAAAATTGTGGGAGATGGTCACTAGCCTATTCACCACCCACATCCCTTCTTGTATGCAGAAATTGAGAGACACCATAAGGCCAGAATTGGGATATAGAGATTGCAAGTCGTACTTTAGAAAAAATTGAATTGAATGATCTGTGTCTCAGTTCTGGGCTAGAACGTCCCTCTTAGTTGGTGATTATGAGCTTTCTGCTGGGACCAACAGCAAACTCTACTGCTGCTCAGCTTTGCAATACTCTATTCCTGTCACTAACTAGCAATTTCAAATAAGTTAATGCACCTTCAGTATGCGTTACATGAGCCAGTTTCCTTAGCCAATACTGTTCAAAAATCTGAGTCTCTCCAATTATAGAAAGAACATACAAGCCCTGACCAATCGGAGGAAGGACGCCAACTATTGTGGATGGGAGATGGATGCAAATAATGCAAGCAGCGCAATTCAAATGAGAAAAAATTAGATTCAACATGTTTTTTTACCTATCCCTCTCAGACTAACCCACCCCTGTGTAGAGGCCACGGAAGTAGCTCCCTACTGCCAACAAGAGAAAGAGAAGGAAAATCTAAAATTTGTCTGTGGTCCTCATCATTCTAATACTGACCGGCTGAAAATTCCAACATTTCAGACCTGACCCCACCCTCCGTTACTGCCAGTAGCAACATCCAGCCTGTAATATGATACTGGACTGGATGACACCCAAAGTCTGAGGCCAAAGTGTTGTTATTGTGAACCCTTCAATTCCCATTCCTACTGGGGGAGGAGAGAAGCTGTGTAACACTGGCGGCACACTATGTTACAGCTTGCCATGAACAGAGGGACAACCAGTAAACTAAGACAAGAGTATATATAAACAAGGCGAAAATATATTTATAAACTCAGGGATATACCTGTTTATACACTGTATGAATGGAACCGCGTTTATGTGTTCAACCATAAATGTATTTTGATGCTTTGGCAACATAAGATGTACCTTATCATGCCAATAAAGCGATTTGTATTGCAATCAGCTTTGCTTAAAATTTGAATGGCACATTTGGTTTCCGTATAGAGATTATCATCTCAAATTGAACGTGTTGGAGATATCTACACTATTATTCTCAAACAGACAAAATCAAACGTGATTAATCAACATATGCTTGCGTAGTCCCTTCATGGGACATGAAACTGATTGCTGATTGTGTATTGGCGCAGAGGGAGTTGGGGTGGGGGAGAGGGGGGAGGATGGCATTCACAAATCCAAACTGAGAAATACAAGCGATATAGGCTGAAGGAAGTTGCAAATACAGGAAGGAGCAAGGTCATGAGGATAAAGTTAGGATGCAGGTAACAGGTTATTAGGTGGATTATAGTTTATATAGGGTGGAGCTTGGGATGTTGCCTAGGAGTGTGTTGAAAATCTGAGCCTGGAGTGATGAAGAAGTGAATCATGATTTCAGCATTCTTGTTTCCTGAACTACAATACTCAGTTCTACACTGGGTGATGCAGTTACCCAATGAGCTACTGGAGGAGATGAACACTACTTTGCTGAATTTTAAAGTAAGTTGTGTGGTGTGACTATTACTGGTCACATCCCTGTGGGCTCCAGCTTCCTCCTAATTCCAGAAAAAAAGTAACACCACACATGATACATTCAATCACATGGTAGTAATGGTGCTCCCAAATTGAGAGGCAGGAGATACGCACCACATAAATGGTTATAACTAACTCCCGTGATGGCTTTGCCCCTAAAGACAACACGCAGTGTAATACTAAGCTGTAAAGAACAGAAGGTCCCAGGTTTGACTCCCAGTCCGTGCAGGCACTACAACTGGCCATGATACCTGTCCCTTATTATTTAGTGATTCTTGCTGGAAAGTATGTGTGTGTGGGGATGTTGGGTGAGGAGAGGACTGAGTTCAGCTATGACGCCCCTCCCCAACCCAGAGCATATGGAGCTGTACCCCAACAAGGAGTCAATGTATTCAGAAGAGGAAGGGAGGTCAAAAATGGGGGGGGGGTGGTCAAATAACAGTTGAAGCGCATTTCAGCAAACTGCTGACCCAAGATTTAGACGGCTGGCAGGTTATTTACCGAGAAGGGATCACAGCCCAGCTTGATCCTGTTCTTATCTAACATCCACACCTATGCACTTCCAGACAGATCATTAAATAGTAATTAGGAATGGGAGCAGCTAATCCAGGGTTATCGAGGACAATTGTAGCACTCTTCGACTGCCCTGGCAGAGATAGCTGACTCAGCACAGATTAGGGGTTAAACTTGGTCTGTATGGTTTAGCTACTCACTGGATAAACCTATTAGGGTAGCATAAATTCAATATTTTCTGACCCTCGGGCCATGCTGCATTGTAACTGTAGTAGTCACATAACAGCGGTGCTGCTTCTCCTCACAGTCAGTGCGAAGACTATGTTTGGACAGACCAGAGATTAACAGAGCAGTGTGCTGACAGCTTGTAAACACAATTCCTGAGAATACCTACCTGCAGATGTATCTCAAATTCACAGTTTTTCTTAAATATTTGCTTTCGCTATTGAAAAAAAAGTAACTAGAGTAGTTCTGTAACTATTAAGCAGCAGCTGCAGGCTTTGATAATTCACATTGGTTTTATTATCTCTTTCTCTTCAGTTTTCTCTGCCCCGTCTCCACCCCATCTGTTGTCCAAAAGGTGTTGACTCACAGTCAGTCAGAGTCATAACGGCACAGAAGGAGGCCATTCGGCCCATCGAGTCTGTGCCAGCTCTCTGTAGAGCAATCCAGTCAGTCCCATTCCCCCGCTCTATCCCTGTAGCCCTGCAAGTTTATTTCCCTCAAGTGCCTATCCAGTCTCCCCTTGAAAACATTGAGTGTCTCCACTTCCACCACTGCCGTCGGCAGTGAATTCCAGGTCCTCACCACTCGCTGCTTAAAAAGGTTTTTCCTCACATCCCCCCTGTATCTCTTGCCCAAAACCTTAAATCGGTGTCACCTAGTCCTTGTACCATCAACTAGTGGGAACAGCTTTTCCCCATCTAGCCTATCCAAACCAGTCAATCTTGTACACTTCTATCAAGTCACCCCTCAACCTCCTTTGCTCTAATGAAAACAAATCCAACTTCTCCAACCTGTCCTTGTAGCTAAGATCCCCCATCCCCAGAACCATTCTGGTAAATCTCCTCTGCACCCTGTCAAGGGCCTTCACATCCTTCCTAAAGTGTAATGACCAGAACTGGACACAATACTCCAGTTGTGGCCTAACCAGAGCTTTATAAAGGTTCAGCATAACTTCTCTACTTTTGTACTCAATACCTCTATTTATGAAGCTCAAGATCCCATATGCTTTGCTAACTACGCTCTTAATATGTCCCGCCACCTTCAGGGACCTATGCACATTACCTCCCAGGTCCTTCTGTCCCTGCGCTTTCTTTAAAACATTGAGGCCTAGAAATTGAGTTTGCGCTGCGCCAGGGCTTTAGCGCCGGAAGTTAGTGCCGGCGCTAAAGCCCTTTGCGCGCGCTAAAAATTCAGTAGCGCCGCGCCCAAACGTCTGCCGGTGCTACTGAAGGGTTTTAGCGCCTGAAAACTGGCGCAACGCGCCGCATTGCGGCGCTGCGGCGCCCGCTGCGGTGCGGCAGGCTCGGGAAGTGCAGGCCTCCTCCTTCCGTTGAGGAGCTGCCTGCACCCGGCCGCGGCCCGCGCAAATCTCATCAAAAATGAGCCCGGCACCTCGGACAAGTGCCGGGCTTGCATCTGTTCTGGGGGGGGGGGGGGGGGGGGAGAGAAGTCCGGGGAGGGAGCTGCGGGCAGGCGGCCGGCGGGAAAGCGGCCGGCCGCCGCGCCTCCTTAAAGCGCCGGCGCAGACTCCGGCAACACTCGTTTGCCGGAGTCTTAGTTGCGGCTGCCACTGGCGAGGCGGCCGCAACTGAATTTCGGCTTGGGGCCGGGTTACCACGGCAACCGGGACGCTGCGCACACCGATGACGTCATCGGTGCCGGCGCAGCGCTACCGGTCTACTGCCGCGGAAGGGCGCCAGGCAATTTAGGAACCGGCGCCAATTGCAGCGCTAGGCCCTCTAGCGCCGCAAAATCGGTGCCAAGGGCACTGAATTTCTAGGCCTGAGTGTCTCCGCTTCCACCACTTCCGTCGGCAGCGAGTTCCAGGTCCTCACCACTCGCTGCTTATATTGCCGCTCCCTATTCCTTCTGCCAAAATGCATCACCTCACACTTCTCTATTAAATTCCATCTGCCACTTGTCTGCCCATTCTGCTAGCCTTTCTATGTCCTGTTGCAGTTGATTGGTATCATCCTCACTGTTTGCCACACCCCCAAGTTTGGTGTCATCGACAAATTTAGAAATTCTACTCTGTATTCCAATATCCAGGTCATTTATATATATCAAAAAAAAGCAGTGGCCCCAGCACTGACCCTTGGGGAACACCACTGTCTACCATCCTCCAGTCTGAAAAACAGCCATTTACTACAACTCGTTGTTTTCTGTCCTTAAGCCAATTCCTTATCCAAGCTGCCACTGACCCACCTATTCTATGCGCCTCAATTTTGTTAACCAGCCTTCTATGTGGTACTTTGTCAAACGCCTTCCGAAAATCCATATAGACAACATCCATTGCATTCCCTTCATCAATCCTCCCTGTTACTACTTCAAAAAATTAAATTAGATTGATCAAACACGATCTGCCTTTTACAAATCCGTGTTGGCTCTCCTTAATTAGGTTAAACCTCTCCAAGTGCCTGTTAATTTTTTCCTTGCTGGAGATCAATTCTGTACATTTTAAAATCCCAACTAATTATTAACGGTCCAACGTTTAGTTAGTTGTGTGTGTGTGTTATCACTGCCACACTTACCTTGAGTTGACTCCACCATCACCAATGCATTAGTCGTACTGCCATTATACTTTCTCCCTCGTTCCCAATATTCTCCCCTCCTTGTTTTAAAAGGTACTGATTCATGCTAGGGTACGGTTTTGAAAGTGATGACATCTGTTCTTTGCCTCATCCAAATGGTCATTCTAAACAATGTTGGTAGGCTATTCTACTGTAGGGGTTTCACAGCCCTATTCATTCCTGACCCCATCCAATCTCCACTAATTCATGGTTTACAGCAGAAGTCACTGGATATTTAAAGAGTGGGCTCTGTGTTATTTTCCTCCCTAACCCAAAGGCACAGTGAACAACTGTGGCACCCATACTGCCACCCCAGCTGAGATCAGCTGATTCAGCACAGACCAAGGATTGAGCATGGGATGCTCCTGGTCTGTATGTCTCATGTGGTGCATTTAGCCATCAGCATGTGCTACGGTCATTATACTTGCTCCCAATTTCTTCCCCCCTGCTGTCTTGCACTGGAGTGCGGTTCCATTTGTAGTGACAGCCCTCTGGTATCTCGCAAAAACTGTCCATTCTTCATGTGTGAACCATGACAGTGAGTGTCAGCAGGATATTCAACCAAGGGGCACCACAGACAAGCTTGGTTTTGTCTTCACTCAATGTCCACACATGTACATTCACAGCTGGGATTGCTGGATAGTGGTACCCCGGCCATCTTTCCCCTTCCTGACCTTGGGGTTCTGTGGCTGAGATCAGCAAACCAGAGATTGAACTTGGGGCATCTCTGGTCTCTGTGCCTCAGCTACTTAATGGTAATGCCACTAAGCCATCATAAGGCTCATTCTTTATTTTATATAAAGAAAGAAAAAAAACTTGCATTTATATAGCACCATTCATGTTCTCAGGACGCCCCAAAGTGCTTTACAGCCAATTAAGTAATTTTGAAGTGCAGTTACTGTTGCAATGTAGGAAACATGGCAGCCAATTTGCGCACAGCAAGGTCCCAGAAACAGCAATGCGATAATGATCAGATAATCTGTTTTTAGCGATACTGGTTAAGGGATAAATATGAGCCAGGACACTGGGGAGAACTCCCCTCTTCTTCTAAATAGGGCTGTGGGGTATTTTACGTCCACCTGAGAGGGCAGACAGTGCCTCGGTTTAATGTCTCATCTGAAAGACTGGCATCCTGAAAACCAGTTAATATTTGTTTTATCAAACACTTGTACCTAAATGTATTTTTTTTTATAAAAACAGCAGCAAACAATAATGCAACACTACAGGAAACTTTGGTTTATCCGGCGGTTAACTGTCCGGAATGCTCGATCCACCTGCAAAAATCAGGAGCCGTTTCGTTAAGTTTTTTTTTCTTTTCGTTGCTTTTTTTTTCCACCAGTCAGGCTCTGCAAGGTCTCGCTGAAGCTGTTGCTAAGCTACAGAGACGCTTGCAAGGTACGGCCGACTGTTTAGAAGCTGTGGTTTGTTGCCAGATACGGAGCTCAAAATCTCCGTATGTTTCAACATTAGCGCTGGTTTGTCCGGCAGTTTTGATGGCAACAGCTTGGTCCCGTCGGTGCCGGATAGCACAAAGTTTCCTGTATCAACATCAGGCAGAAAAATCAAAAGAATATTGTTTTAGGAAGGGCACTTCATTCGACGCTCTGCATTGCCTAGATATTGTTATTTCAGAGTTGCAGCATTAGATTATTCTTTTTATCTCTACAACCATAAGTGGTGGAATATGCTTCAAAGTTAAAGTCCAATCATTTTCACTAATGTGAAGTTGGTGTGTTATCATGCGAGTGTAGAAAACCTGTAAAAGTTCTGCTTATTGTATATTCAAAAGTGTGTAGACTTGTTTACTTGTAAAATGTCCAATGAGGAAATTCAACAAATATTAATCTCAGTAAATATTTGGAGTGAAAATTTCCCCCCTCTGTTTTTTTTTCTACCTACCCTTCCCCTAACTTTCTAGGAAACGGAGTTTCTAAATATCCACTGGCTGTTGTTTCCCCTCCTCCCACCAAGACAGGATAATAGATTATGCCTAATTTTGTAGCTCTTTGCCAGGAATTATTTAATGGACCGCAAAATAGACACATTTCCTAATTGTCATCAACTTCCTGCAGAACAAACAGCAAACAAGGAAGCAGATTGGAATTATTTCATTTATCTTCACTGGTCTGATGGGTAGGAAATTAGCAGGGAAACATTTTCACATAAACTAAAAAAAAGCTAATGGAAGGTAATCTCTCTTTTAGATGTTAGGCAGGTCGCACTTCAAATGGGATTTATCTGCTGTACACCGGCAACATGATTCTACAGTTAGCAATTTACCAAATATATAGATTTTTCAGTACAATAACTTGCATTGTTATAGCACCTTTAATGTAGAAAACATGTCCCAAGGTGCTTCACAGAGGTGTAATCAGAAATAACTGGATGCGGAGCCAAAGGAAATTAGCTGGGAAACATTTTCACATAAACAGAAAAAAAAGTTAATCTTAGATGGGGTTATTGGTCAAAGAGGTAGGTTTTAAGAAGGGTCTTAAAAGGAGGAGAGGGAGGTGAAGAGGCAGAAAGGGTTAGACAGGGAATTCCAGAACATGGGGCCCAGATGGCTGAAGGCATGACTGCCGATGGTAGGGCGAAGTGAGGGAACGCACAAAAGCTTCTACTGGGTCTACCAATGGCTTAGCATGTTTATACAGATAAGTAACTGATGCACACAGGGCAGGAAAGTCCCAGGTTCATTTCATGATGTGTGCTAGTTAGCTGATCTGAGCCAGGGCAGTGGTGGAGATGTTACAATTCAGTTAGCGGGCAAAAAAAGTCAACTAGGGTTTCTACACCTAATTGCTATCCAGTGACCATGCTGGAAGTCTAAGAGTGCGTGCGTGTACATCTGGACGTCGGGCGAGGTCGGAACAAATTCAGCTGTGATACACACACCCCCCCCCCACCACGAGAAAATAGCCTGCTGACACTGCACAGTCACACACACACCCCACTTCATGCTAGCTCCAACAACTCCATCAGGAGGGAAGAGGTGCAGGGTTAAAGTCAGCATCAAAGACAACTACAAAATGACTGTTGAAGAAAAATGCCAGCTATCTTTAAACCCATTAATTAAGATGCATTTGTAAAGAATTTGATTGCTCAATAAATTCTTTCATGAGCTGACAAATTCCAAGAGCACATCATGGAGTGAGCTGGTAATGGAGTGAGGTAGGAACAGAGTGAGAGCAAGGACTTCTAAAAACAGAAATTTGGAGAGTGTGGAAATTAAGTGCAGAAGGGGAAGGTGCTGCTAAGTAGACTAGCTGATAATATACACACATACACAATTAATATAAAATATAACAACTAATTAAACCTAAAATTGGCAGCACAGGGACTGAGACGTACCATTCCTGCAAGATCTGGGAGTTTTGAGCACCTTGTGCTGATTCGGGCAAATACGTCTGTGGGAAATGTTATTACAGGAAACTCTTTTTTATCCGGCGCCGGCGTGGTGCCGGTTGATCAAAAAGTCCAGATTACAGAGAGGTATACTTACCAAGGTACGAGAGCCCCGTACACGGCCACAGGTGCAGGAGCCCCGGTTACACGGCCACTAATATATAGTAAAACTTACCTGAACCTACTCCTGAATTTTGCCGGTTAAGAGAGATTTCCGGATATTTAGGTGCCGGTTAAAAGCGAGTTTCCTGTAACTCACAAGCTCAGAATCTTAGAACTTGAGAAGGAGACTGAAACAATCCAACACATCAGAGGAAGAACAGTTTATGGAGCTAGAGTTTGAGAGGGTAGTCACACCAATTTGAGCAAGCAGTGGAAGAGGAATTATGGGCAACTATCCGAGGGAGGGGGAAAGGCAAAAAGGAAACAGGAGCACCCAGAGCCACTTATACACTCTTACAGAATTGAAGCTCTAGCTCCCTGTGGAGAGAATGAGGAATCTGGGTAGGGCCAAATAAACACCCGTGATACCAACAAACAAAACATTGCTTGCGAGGAGGGGTGGAGATTAGCAACACAGCTAGAAATGAAATAGTGACTGGGAATTCAATAGTTAGATGGGCTAACCTGTAAGGCATAATAAGGATCATGGGGGAAACTCTCCAGTGGCTGGAGACATACATAGCACAATGGAAGATGGCTGTGGTTGTTGGAGGCCAATCAACCCCAGGACATTGCTTCAGAAGTTCCTCAAAGCAGCATCCTTAGGTCTCAGGATTACTTCCCCAAGCATATGCTAGAATAGGAAAGGACAGAAAGATTAAGAAAATCAATGAATGGTAACGGTATGATGCCAGTTCTGGAACCGGTGAGGATTATTTCACATAGATGGGCTACATCTGAACAGAGGTTGCTAATGTACTGGCAAAACAGTAAAATAGGGAAGTGATGAGGCATTTAAACTAGAATGGAGGGGCGGGGCACTGTAAAAATAGAACCATCCGGGATCGCTTAATAGTGAAGGGAAAATAGATGATAATCTTCATACACAAAACAATTTTAGGAATAAAATCAAGTGAACTAGTAATAAACAGGGAAAAGACTGAAGATAAGGGGTAACTTTAGAGAAAGAGAGAGAAAATGGGCAGTATTAAAAATAAAGGCAAAAAATGTTAAAATGCATGTATTGTAATGCGCAGAGTGCGAGAAATAAACAGGGGGAACTGGAAGCAATTATTTTATGGGAAGATCTCAACTTATAGTTAGTATTAACAGAAACCTGGCTGCAAACTGGACAAGAATGGAAAATAAACATATCAGGATATGATGTGTCTAGGAGGAACAGAAAAGATAAGAAAGGGGGCAGAATAGCAATATTGATAAAAGAGGGAGTGCTGCTGTAGAGAGGGTTGATGTAGACAGGGAGGACATACAGACAGAGTCAAGACGATTTGCGCTCAACGTTTTTTAAAAAAGGGCTTGCTGCATTAGTAGGGGTGTATTAGGCTTCCAAATTGTGGGAAGGAAAAGGAAGAGGAAACCTGCAATCAGATTAGAGGGATGAGTAGGAATAACAAAGTTATTGTTCTGGGAGATATTAATTATCCACTTATCAATTGGGCAGAGAGGGAGTAAATGGAGGAATGGAATTCCTAAAATGTATACAAGGCTCCTTCCTCTAGCAGTATGTTCACAGATACACAAGGGCAGAAGTGTTGCAATGAAATGTGTAATTAAATAGATTAGGTAACCAAGCTAAATATGAGTTAGCTCCTTCAGCATAGTAACCACAACACGATACCTTTTAAGGCCCAACTGAAAAAGGGAAAAAGTTAGTACAGAAACTAGAACACCAGATTGGATTAGGGCAGAATTTAGAAAAATGAGGACCAAGCTAGTTGAAGTGAGGAGGAAGACAACACTGGGAGACAGAACTGCAAAGCAACAGTGGGATGTTTTGGGGGGAAAAATTGTAACAATAGACAATAAGTATACGCCATTAAAAAAGGAAACAAAAGTAGTTTTAAATGCCATGAAAAGATAGAGAGGTTAGAAGCCAATTACAGGAAACTTTGGTTTATCCGGAGGTTAACTGTCCGGAGTGCTCGAGCCACCAGCAAAAATCAGAAGCCGTTTCGTAGGTTTTTTTTTCTTTTCGTTGCTTTTTTTTTTCCACCAGTCAGGCTCTGCAAGGTCTCGCTGAAGCTGTTGCTAAGCCACAGAGATGCTTGCAAGGTACAGCCGACTATTTAGAAGCAGGGTTTGTTGCCAGATACGGAGCTCAAAATCTCTATGTTTCAACATTAGCGCTGGTTTGTCCGGCAGTTTTGATGGGACGGCAACAGCTCGGTCCCGTCGGTGCCAGATAGCACAAAGTTTCCTGTAAAATGGAAGCAGAGGGTCTATGGGGTCTGAAAGAATAATAATGGAAAAAAAACTAATGGGGAATAGGAGAATATAAGGAGGTTAAGAGGGATAAGGGAAGCCATGAGGGAGCATGAGGAAAACATGTAAAATGTTTCTTTTAATGTTGTTTGACAAGTATAGTAGCAAAAAGGGAATTATTAAAAGCAAGGTGAGACGCTCCGAAAGGAGGGTTGGCAATTCATAGATTGTGATCAAAAAACAGCAGAGGTCCTTAGTAAGTTCTTCACATTGGTTTTTACTAAAGAGAAGGCGAATCCTGAAGTGGTTGAGAGCAAGATGAGTGATATTATGAAAAGACAGAAGGGAAATCCCATACGGTGGTTAGGCTAAAGGAAATCAATGGTCCGATGGGATACTTCCTAAGATCACAAAGGAAATGAGGGAGGAAATTTCAGAGGCTCATGGAAATTATTTTCAAGGCTCTGGTGGGTGTGAGTGGATGCCAGAGCACTGGAGAGTGCTAAGCCTGTAAAATCCAAACTGGTAAAATCAGCTGAAGAAAAAGACATGGCAAATTTGCATCTTACATTTGAAAATTCATTAAAAAAATTGTTGAATGTTCACCCCCCCCCACCTCTCCTTGCTTAGGTAATGCAGGGATTTAGAAAATTGTTCTTAACCTCTGGGCTTGAATCTAACCCTGACTGGTGGAATGAAGATCTCCTTACTCTGCTGGCTGCAAAAGTCCCAAGTTAAATGAGTTCAGAAAATGTCAACCCAGTTTCTAGTGCATTGGGCCCACAGCATGTGTCTCGTTTTAGATACTAGAATACTAGTTAGTCAATATCACTCAGGGAAGCAACAGGAATGGTTGGAGTGGGCAATGGACATGCCACTTTGGCGTTATAGGGAGTGCTCTCCAGAGATTGAGGAAAAGACACATTGTTGGGGTAGTGTACAGTAAGCTTTACTCTGCAGTTGGCTGTGCTATACCTGACCAAGGAGTGTTTGATGCTAACAGTGGGTCCCCAAAATGGGAAAATGCTCCATTCACCAACACAAACGTCCTTTATCTTGGCTAATACAACAATTCACCCTCTGCAGACTGCAGTGGTAGATTTTCACTAAAATAAACAAAATGTGACTATTTAAATAATACAACAAATCAAAAAATGAGAGTGGGTTCTGTAGATTATTGTAATTATAGTTTATAATACTATTCCCATATTTTGACAGAAAATGCAGTCTACTTGCGTCACACTAACAATTCCCCAGGTCCAGCACTTGCACATGATGCGAAGACACCCTTTGTGGTTGCCAGGTTACAGAACATGCTACCGCTTTAAAAGAGGCCTCGGAGTTCTGTTTTTAGATGGTGCAAGTTCTAGCAGGTCTCAACAATCTTAGTGTGTGTCTCGTGGTAGCAGAAGTGACAATGATTTATAACATGTGTAACATATAACATTTCTGTGTTTGTCTCAAAGGTTTTCAACATGAAAATCTATTAGGAAGAGAGAAGAGGCAGGAGAGAGAAAATGAAAAGATTTGCATTTATATAGTGCCTTTCACAACCACCAGACGTCCCAAAGCGCTTAACAGTCACTGAAGTCATTTTTTCTTGAAGTGTAGTCACTGTTGTAATGTAGGAAACGAGGCAGCCAATTTGCGCTCAGCGAGCTCCCACAAACAGCAACGTGATAATGACCAGATAATCTGTTTTTATGTTGATTGAGTGATAGATATTGGTCAGGACACCGGGGGATAACTCCCCTGCTCTTCTTCAAAATAGTGCCATAGGCTCTTTTACGTCCACCCAAGAGAAAGCAGACGGGACCTTGGTTTAACGTCTCATCCAAAAGCAAGAGGGGGCAGGAACAGAGGGGCGGGAATGAGGGAGAAAGGAGGATGAGAAAGAGAAAATAGCCACCATGCAAAAGCCTTGGGAAACATCGATGCATAATCCCAGTGACTAGCTCAAGAATACTATTAGCAAAAGCCTACAGCAGGTTGTCCCCACTGTTTTTGGTTCGAACTAACAGTGTGTGGTATGAAATAACCAAGACAAAATAAAATACTGAATTAGGGATTCTATTAAATTTAACAATTATTTATTTGTCCAATACATCTTTAATTCATCTGGTCCTGCGGACCTCAATATGCTGCAAACCAGCAAAATGACTGATACCATATTGAGTTAATCAAGACTATGGTTAGCACAATGCTGTGATTGGGAAAGAGGAACCAGTTGGAACAGTGCGTTCACACATCACCAGTGACCTCAACCTACCCAGATCCAAAAAAAAACAATGTTTTTTTGTCAAATAGGAGTGTAGTATATCTACAGATTATTAGCAATTGAAACATATTATTATCTATTGGGCTTTGGCAAACCCTCTGACATAATGCACTTAAAAACCATCTGCTGTAATGAGATTTGTAATGAACAAAATTTAACAAACAGAAAATGGTGCAAATACAGAGCAGATGCATCAATATCAGAAACAAATATAGTTTAACATTTCAGATGTAGAGCCTTGGCCAAAACCCAATTCTAATGTTTTCCCTTTATAGATGCTGAATCACTTGCTATGTATTCCCAACATTTTCTGTTCAAATTCAGTTTTCCAGCATGTTATTTGTTTAGTTTTATTTCTTTGCAACAGTTTATAACTAGGTTTGTTCTCAAATATAATTGTTTTGACAACATTACATTTTCTCTGAAGAGTAAACACCTGATAATTATATTTCAAAATGAAGAAGAATATCAAACACATATTTAACTAGAACTGCACTTCACTCGAACTTAAAAGCAACCATGAATATCATCTTCAGCCAACCTCCTGACAGCACTTTCATGCTGACCTCTTCAAGTCAGATAAATTCAAAGGGATTGAGAAAACCCCAGGTTTAAACCACACATTAAATCCCGCCCAGATAGCTACAACAGGAAAATACAGAAAGGGAACAATGTTTCCTTTTTTTCTCTTTGAGCTTTTAAATCAAGGATGTTATCCAAAAAGTTTCCCTACTCTCGACATCCTGTCTGTGCAATTTATACTTAGTGACAGCTACTCCATTAATAGTTTAACGCTAACCAGCGCCCGCTTTCCTCATAGGTGCACTGCCGTGTGGCAGAAAAATACATAAAATAAAAGGAAAGTGATTTAAAAAAATGAACTTTTCAAAGTTAAAAAGCAGGAAAATTAATTACAAAAGTTCAAATAAATAACAATTCTCGACACCTGCCCTGTTTCAAATGGCCTATTTTCCCGTGTTGGATTGGTTAGTCGAAAAAGCAACATCTTTTTATTCTGCTTGGACTGATAACATGACCTGGCCGGCGCTTGGAGACTGGATACAGGAAGGCATTTGGCTGGAATGTGAGAACATCATTTGACCTGTTCGGATCACAGGGCGCGGCGACCAGCGCCGAGGGAAGACTCCCCTTCTCGGTCAGTCAGTAAGTGTCCCGAGTCAAGGGCAAAGTTCGGCTCCGGGCAACATGCCAAGATTTTAACACAGGCCCACCACTAATTGCTGTGTATTTGCATGAGAGATTTTTTTTTAATTTCCTAAAAAAATGAACTAAACAACCTACATGCCAGTTGCCAAAGAATCACTTGGTTCAAGAATAAAAATATTGGTGCGATCGATGGAAAGTTTAAGGCGGCGTTGCTGTCAGAATCTGGCATATGGCAGCAAGAGATGTGACTTTGGGCATTCTCTGAACAAAGAGCACTTTCACTTTTAAAAAAAAATATATCGGAACACCGTCCTTTTATTGATTTACTCAACAAAAACAACAAACAATCTTCAATTACTTCCCAATGGTTCAGAACTTTTTTTTGTTCGCTAATCCAAACTTATTAAAAGGATATTCGATCTGCAGGTGTTATACCTGCAGGACCAGATAAACAAGTTCGTTCGCCCGCTCGCCCCCATCTCCCCGCCTTTTCCCTCACCCGATCTGCAAACAAACCTGGTGTTGTGTGTTGAGGCAATCAGGTCGTTTTTAAAGGACATAATGTAACCATCAAAAATAGCATCGCAGTTGTACATGCAACAGGGGGGGGGGGGAAATAAACGGCGCTGGACATGGATATAAACACAATAAACAGGTTCATTCATAAAAAGGGTGGGAGGGGAATAAACTTATTTAACTTTTTTTTCGAATTGCACCTTAGCTTGGCTGGCGTTTTTATGTCGGCACAATTCAAAATTAACTAAAAAAAAGTTATAGAATAATCCCCAAATTTCAGCACTTCAAGGCAACCCCCTCCTCCAAACACACATTGCATTAAACAAGCCAGCAGTTAAATCTCACCTTGCATCCCTAGCCCCAGAACGAGGAGCAAAAGCCGGTGCAAGATCCCAATGCCAGACGCTCCCATCTTCCCGTCTGTTATTTCTCTTTTTTTTACTCGCTGCGGATCACGAACCAGTCGATAAAAGCGGATGTCTTTTTTTTAACCAAAAATTTAAAAAACTTTTTTATTTAAATATCCGCTCTAATCTTGCCTCTGGAAGTTTCTTGCCCACTTTGATTTGTGAGCGTGTGTCCCGTTAGATGTGACAGAGGCTGTGAGGGGGGCCGGCGGCTCTGTGTCGCCCTGGACTGGAGACTGTCAGTGTGATGGATGGAGCAAGGCTAGCTCGGGCAGCGTCGCTCCTGGAGCAGGTGAATGCCTCCGCTCGGCACATGCGCACTCTCCCACCCCCGGGGGAGCAGGCGCTGGCCGTGCAATGCCTCCTGGAAGTTGTAGTCCCAAGGCTCAGTCTCCGCAAACAGTGCCAAGCCTCGCCCGTAACATTTGTATCAGATTGAAAGGCAAAATCCTGCGGATGCTGGAAATCTGACATATAAACAGAGAAAATGATATAGAAACACTCCCGCTGAGCGTTTCTGACCTCCCTCTCCTCCTTTAAGACACTCCTTAAAAACCACCACTTGGACCAAGCTTTAAGTCACTCGTCCTAATAGCTCGTTCTTTAGCTCCGTGTCAATTTTTGTTTGATTACACTTCTGTGGAGCGTCTTGCGATGTTTAGTTCTATATTAAAAACACTATATAAATACAAGATGGATGGAGAAGGGCAAACATTTATATCTAGGTCCCTGCTGAGTGTTTCCAGCATTTGCTGTTAATATTTATATAAGATTACTTGTCCCAACCTGCTTTTCCTTCTTTATTTCTCTGAGACGTTATGGGCCGTTAGTATATTCTCTGGAACTGATTTTAGCAACAAAGTTGCTTCATTTTATACATGTTGCTACATCTGCTCTAGGTTCCTCAAATTTAAAATTCTTATGCTTGTATTCAAATCCCTCCTTATCTTTGTATCCTGCTCCAGCCCTACAACCCTCCAAGAACTCTGCGTTCCTCCAACTATGGCCTCTTGTGTATTTCCGAACCCCCCGCCCCTCTTCATCTCACCTTTGGGAGTGGTGCCTTGAACCTAAGCTCTGGAATTCCCTCCCTAAACTTCTCCACCTCCCTCTCCTCCTTTAAGACACTCCTTAAATAACACCCCTTCAACCAAGCTTTTAGTCACTCGTCCTAATATCTCATTCTTTGGCTCAGTGTCAATTTTTGTTTGATTACACTTCTGTGAAGCATCTTGCGATGTTTATATTTCTATATTAAAGGCACTACATAAATACAAGATGTTTTGTATTTCCTTTAGAAAATATACAGTAAGTACAGTGCCAGGCAGTGACTACCACAAACAGAATATTATTTACAATATTGTTTTTTAAAGTTTGCAATACTCTTTGTGAAATTGAGAGAAAAGCATGAAATATATATGCGACTGGACAAAAACACAGATTTGATATTGATTTATCATGGTGAAAACCTTAGAGCTTCAGAAAACTTAAAATAAGCTGCTCAGACTCGAGCAATATATCCAGAAGAGATGCAAAATTTAATAAAAACAATTGGCCTGGTTCATTGCTACTCAAGTGCGCATGCAGACAGCAGACATAAATTTGAATTTGTGAATTTTAATAGCATAACATAAAAAATCTGACTGGTCTTTTTACGTGGGGAAGATGATCACATATGGGTACAGAAAGGAATGGGACAAATCTGCACATGAAATATACAACAACAATAACTCATATTTATATAGCGCCTTTAATGTCGTAAAATGTCCTAAGGCGCTTCACACGAGTGTCATAAAACAAAATTTGACACCGAGCCACATAAGGAGAAATTAGGGCAGATGACAAAAAGCTTGGTTAAAGAGGTAGGTTTTAAGGAGCGTCTTAAAGGAGGAAAGAGAGGCGGAGAGGTTTAGGGAGGGAATTCCAGAGCTGAGGGCCTTGGCAGCAGAAGGCACAGCCGCCAATAGTTGAGCGATTATAATCAGGGATGCTCAAGAGGGCAGAATTGGAGGAGCGCAGATATCTCGTGGAGGGGGTGGGCGGCTGGAGGAGATTACATCGATAGGGAGGGGTGAGGCCATGGAGGGATTTAAAGACAAGGGTGAGAATTTTAAAATCGCGGCCTTACTTAACAGGGAGCCCATGTAGGTCAGCGAGCATGAAGGTGATGAGTGAACGGGACTTGGTGCGAGTTAGGACACGGGCAGCCGAGTTTTGGATGACCTCAAGTTTACATAGGGTAGAATGTCGGAGGCCAGCCAGGAGTGCATTGGAATAGGCAAGTCTAGATAAAGGCATGGATGAAGATTTCAGCAGCAGATATGCTGAGGCAGGGGCGGAGATGAGCGATGTTACGGAGGTAGAAAAAGGCGGTCTTAGCTATGGCATGAATATGTGGCCGGAAGCTCATTTCAGCGTCAAATGTGACACCAAGGTTGCGAACAGTTTGGTTCAGCCTCAGACAGATGCTAGGGAGAGGGAGCGGAGTTTGCGGCGTGGACCGAAGAGAATGTCTTCAGTCTTACCAATATTTAATTGGAGGAAATTTCTGCTCATCCAGTATTGGATGTCGGACAAGCAGTCTGACAATTTAGCGACAGTGGAGGGGGCGAGAGAGATGGTGGTGAAGTAGGGCTGGGTGCCGTCAATCCGAAACTAGGGTCCTAAATCTAAACAAAGGAAACTACAAAGGTATGAGGAGTGAGTTGGCTATGATAGATTGGGGAGCTTCATTAAAAGGCATGACGATGGATAGGCAATGGCTAACATTTAAGGAACTAATGCATGAATTGCAACAGTTATACATTCCTTTCTGGCACAAAAACACAAAAGGAAAAGCGACCTAACCATGGCTAACAAAAGAAATTAAGGATAGTATTAGATCCAAAGAGGAGTCATATAAAGTTGCCAGAAAAAGTAGCAAGCCTGAGGATTGGGAGCAGTTTAGAGTTCAGCAAAAAAGGACCAAGAGATTGATTAAGAGGGGAAAATAGAGTATGAGAGTAAACTTGCAAGGAACATAAAAGCGGACTGTAAAAGCTTCTACAAGAATGTAAAAAGAAAAAGATTAGTGAAGACAAATGTGGGTCCCTTACAGTCAGAAACGGGAGAATTTATAATGGGGAACAAGGAAATGGCAGAGCAATTAAACAAATACTTTGGTTCTGTTTTCACAGAAGAGGACACAAATAACTTCCCAGAAATGCTAGGGAACCAAGGGTCTAGTGAGAAGGAGGAATTAAAGGAAATTAGTATTAGTAAAAAAATAGTGCTGGAGAAATTAATAGGACTGAAAGCTGATAAATCCCCAGGGCCTGATAATCTGCATCCCAGAGAACTAAAAGAGGTAGCCATGGAAATAGTGGATGCATTGGTTGTCATCTTCCAAAATTCTATAGATAATGGAACAGTTCCTGCAGATTGGAGGGTGGCAAATATAACCCCACTATTTAAAAAAGGAGGGAGAGAGAAAACAGGGAACTACAGACCGGTTAGCCTAACATCAGTAGTAGGGAAAATGCTAGAGTCTATTATAAAGGATGTGATAACAGGACATTTAGAAAATATCAACAGGATTAGACAAAGTCAACATGGATTTATGAAAGGGAAATCGTGTTTGACAAACCTACTGGAGTTTTTTGAGGATGTAACTGGTAGAATAGATAAGGGAGAACCAGTGGATGTGGTGTATTTGGATTTCCAGAAGGCCTTTGATAAAGTCCCACATAAGAGGTTAGTGTGTAAAATTAAAGCACATGGGATTGGGGGTAATATACTGGCATGGATTGAAAATTGGTTAACAGACAGGAAACAGAGAGTAGGAATAAATGGGTCTTTTTCGGAGTGGCAGGCAGTGACTAGTGGGGTACCGCAGGGATCAGTGCTTGGGCTCCAGCTATTCACAATATATATCAATGATTTGGATGAGGGAACCAAATGTAATATTTCCAAGTTTGCTGACGACACGAAACTAGGTGGGATTGTGAGTTGTGAGGAGTTTGCAAAGAGGCTTCACATGGCAGATGCTGTATAACGTGGATAAATGTGAAGTTATCCACTTCGGTAAGAAAAACAGAAAGGCAGCGTACTATTTAAATGGTGATAGATTGGGAAATGTTGATGTACAAAGGGACCTGGGTGTCCTTGTACACCAGTCACTGAAAGCAAACATGCAGGTGCAGCAAGCAGTTAGGAAGGCAAATGATATTGTACTGGCCTCACTAGACGTGCTCCTATCTAGTTATCCAGCAAGTTAAACACTTATTCAAATAATTCCTCGTGAAGCCGTTTCGCTGTTTGAAGCTTTACTTGAACAAATTTGTGAAACTGTAAACAAAGACACAGTATGCTTTGTACATAAAACTGAGTAATATACATTAGATATTACATAAGATATAAACATATTTACAACAGTAGAATAGACTAATTGTATAACTAACTAACATTTGGACTGTACTTCTGTAAACATCAACTATCACTTCTTATAAACATAGTATTGTCAAAATACTACACTGATGAAATTGCTATTATGCTAACAAACAAAGATACTCACAGATATTGCGCCTGGCCTAACATATGAGATCAGAGTACACTGGATTGCGAATCCCTCATGGAATTCTCCATTACTCAAGTCAGGTTCTTCCTGGAATTCTACTTCCTGGGTCAAACAGGAAGAAAGGTCAACTGACCTCTGTTGCATACAAACACTGCTAACACAATAACCACCACCAGAGGGTGCTATCTGCATGTAAAATGTCCATAATGTCCATAAGTCCAGAACAGATATGTTGGCCTTCATTGCAAGTGGATTTGAGTACAGGAGCAAGGATGTCTTACTACAGTTATACAGGGCCTTGGTGAGACCACACCTGGAGTACTGTGTGCAGTTTTGGTTTCCTTTCCTAAGAAACGATTTACTTGTCATAGAGGGAGTGCAGCAAAGGTTCACCAGACTGATTTCTGGGATGGTAGGACTGTCATATGAGGAGTGATTGGGTCGACTAGGCCTGTATTCACTCGAATTTAGAAGAATGAGAGGGGATCTCATTGAAACGTATAAAATTCTGACAGGGCTAGACAGACTGGATGCAGGGAGGATGTTTCCCCTGGCTGGGGGTCTAAAACGAGGGGTCACAGTCTCAGGATACGGGGTAGGACATTTAGGACTGAGATGAGGAGAAATTTCTTCACTCAGTGGGTGGTGAACCTATGGAATTCTCTACCACAGAAGGCTGTGGAGGCCAAGTCACTGAATATATTTAAGAAGGAGATGGATAGATTTCTAGACACAAAAGGCATCAAGGGGTATGGGGAGAGAGCAGGAATATGGTATTGAGATAGAGGGCCAGCCATGATCATACTGAATGAAGGGCCGAATGGCCTACTCCTGCTGCTATTTCTCTATGTTTCTATGTGGAAGCTGACGCTGTGTTTTTGGATGATGTCGTCAAGAAGCAACATGTAGCTGAGAAGTAGGAGGAGGCCATGGATAGATCCTTCGGGGACACCAGAGGTAACGATGCGAGAGCGGGAAGAGAAGCCGTTGCAGGTGATTCGCTGGCTACGATTAGATAGATAAGAAGGGAACCAGGCGATTGCAGTCTCACTCAGCTGGACGATGGAGCAGAGACGTTGGAGGAGGATGGAGTGGTCAACCATGTGAAAGGCTGCAGACAGGTCAAAAAGGATGAGGAGTGATAGTTTACCTTTGCCATAGTCACAAAGGATGTCATTTGTGACTTTGATAAGAGCCATTTCGGTACTGTGGCAGGGTTGGAAACCTGATTGGAGGGTTTCAAACATTGAGTTCAAGGAAAGACGGGCACGGATTTGGGAGGCGACAACACGTTCAAGGACTTTGGAGAGGAAAGGGAGGTTGGAGATGCGGTGGTATTTTGCAAGGACGGAGGGGTCAAGGGTTGTTTTTTTGAGAGGGGTGATGACTGCAGATTTGAAGGAGTGGGAGACAGTAACTGAGAAGAGAGAACCGTTAACAATATCAGCTAACATGGGAGCCAGAAGAGGAAGTTGGGTGGTCAGCAGTTTAATGGGAATGGGGTCAAGGGAGCAGGAAGTGGGTCTCATGGACAAGACGAGCACGGAGAGGTCATATAGGGAGATAGGAAAGAAACTGGAAAAAGATGAGCGTTCAGGGCTAGGGCAGGGGGAACCTTTAGAGGAAGTTTGGCCCGGTGGGCTAGGAGAAGGAAGGGAAGTGGCCAAGGCAGCTGATCGGATGGTCTCAATCTTAGAGACAAAGATATTCATGAGCTCTTCGCACTTGTTGTTGGAGGTTAAGGTGGAGGAGACGGAAGAGGGGTTTAAGAAAATGGTATGCAGTAGAGAAAAGAAGCCGCGGGTTATCTTTGCATTCCAGAATGATCCTGGAATATTGAGAAGTTTTGGCACAGGAAAGCAGGGCCCGATAATGTTTTATGTGGTCCAGCCAGATCTGGCGGTGAATGGCTAAACCAGTTGTCCGTCATATCCGTTCAAGTTCTTGTCCCTTGGACTTAAGGGAGCGAAGATGAGGGCTGTACCAGGGGGAACGGCCAGGGTGAGAGAGAGAGTAATTGTTTTAATAGGGACTAGGACTTCAAAGGTGGTGGCGAGGGTGTGGTTAAGAGATTAGTAGCTGCAGAAATGTCGTGGTAAATGGAGGGCCAAAGGCTGGACAGTTGGGATTTTGTAAGTGCAGTTGTAAGTGGGTTGGGAGAGAGTTTTTTCCAGGGGCAGACACAAAAGAAAGTAGGTTTGGAGGGGTAAAGGTGGATGTGGGTGGAGAGCAATACAAGGAAGTGGTCAGAGATGGCCTTATCTGTGATTGACACGATGGAAGTAGCAAGGCCACGCGAGATGGCAAGATCAAGGGGGTGGCCGTGAATATGGGTCGGGAAGTTTACATGGAGGGAGAGATTAAGGGAGGATAGGAGGGTAGTGAACTCAGAGGAGAGAGAGCATGATTAATTGAGATGGAGGTTGAAATCTCCGAGAATGAGAAGTCGCTCGGTGCAGAGGCTGAGGGAGGAAAGCAGTGAAGATATCTCAGTGATAACATTTTTATGGTACTTGGGTGGGTGGCAGAGAATGAGAATTTTAAATGAGAGGTGAGAGGGGTGGAACAAGGTGAAATGCTCAAAGGAGGAGACAGTGCCAGAGAAGTAGGGGGACAGACCAAGGTGTGATTTGGTGATGAGAGACACACCGCCACCGCAGCAGTCTAGGTGGGGCAAGTGGTGGAAGGTATCCGGATCTAGAATATTATGTTGATTTACTAGTACCTAGATATAATTTTTGCCCTTCTCCAATCATTCTTTTATTCATTCATGGGATGTGGGCATCGTTGGCAAGACCAGCATTAATTGCCCATCCCTAATTGTCCTAGAGAAGGTGTTGGTGAGCCGCCTTCTTGAACCGCTGTAGTCAATTTGGTGAAGGTATCCCCACAGTACTGTTAGGTAAGGAGTTCCAGAATTTTGACCCAGCGATGATGATATTTCGATATTTCCAAGTCAGGATGGTATGTGACTTGGAGGGGAACTTGGAGGTGATGGTAATTCCATGCGCCTGCTGCCCTTGTCCTTCTAGGTGGTAGAGGTCGCGGGTTTGTGAGAAGAAAGCTTAGCAAGTTGCTGTAGTGCATCTTGTAGATGGCACATACTGCAGACGCAGTGCGCTGGTGGTGGAGGGAGTGAATGTTAATGATGGTGGATGGGGTGCCAATCAAACGGGCTGCTTTGTCCTGGATGGTGTCGAGCTTCTTGAGTGTTGTTGGAGCTGTACTCATCCAGGCAAGTAGAGAGTATTCCATCACACTCCTTACTTGTTCCTTGTAGATGGTGGAAAGGCTTTGGGAGTCAGGAGGTGAGTCACTCACTGTAGAATACCCAGCCTCTGACCTGCTCTTGTAGCCACAGTATTTATGTGGCTGCTCCAGAAAAGTTTCTAGTCAATGGTGACCCCCCAGGATGTTGATGGTGGGGGATTCGGCGATGGTAATGCCATTGAATGTCAAGGGGCGGTGGTTAGACTTTCTCTTGTTGGAGATGGTCATTGCCTGGCACTTGTGTGGCATGAATGTTACTTGCCACATGACATGAATCAGTCATTCATGAAAGAAAGACTTATGAAATAATACTGAGCAGCCTACGGGTGGCGCTGTCCAGGGAGAGTATAAATACTCGGGCACGGGCCCAGCTTGCGCAGGACATTCTTAACAGGAACTAGTGAAGGACACAACTAGACCTCCATGTAGTAAAACAGTTGATTAAAGCTTTGTTTAACGCTTAGACCAAGTGCCTAGTAGTTTTCTTACATCACCACATATCAGCCCAAGCCTGAATGTTTGTCCAGGTCTTGCTGCATGTGGGCATGGACTGCTTCATTATCTGTGGAGTTGTGAATGGAACTGGACACTGTGCAATCATCAGCGAACATCCCCATTTCTGACCTTATGATGGAGGGAAGGTCATTGATGAAACAGTTAGAAGATGGTTGGGCTAGGTCACTGCTCTGAGGAACTCCTGCAGTGATGTCCTGGGGCTGAGATGATTGACCTCCAACAACCACAACCATCATCCTTTGTGCTAGGTATGACTCCAGCCAGTGCAGAGTTTTACCCCTAATTCCCATTGGTTTCAATTTTACTAGGGCTCCTTGATGCCACACTTGGTCGAATGCTGCCTTGATGTCAAGGGCAGTCACTCTCACCTCACCTCTGGAATTCAGCTCTTTTGTCCATGTTTGGACCAAGGCTGTAATGAGGCCGGGAGCCGAATGGTCCTGGCATAACTCAAACTGGGCATCAGTGAGCAGGTTATTGGTGAGTAAGTGCCACTTGATAGCACTGTCGATGACACCGTCCATCACTTTGCTGATAATTGAGAGTAGACTGATGGGACGGTAATTGGCAAGATTGGATTTGTCCTGCTTTTTGTGGACAGGACATACCTGAGCAATTTTGCATTTTTTCTGGTAGATGCCAGTGTTGTAGCTGTACTGGAATAGCTTGGTGAGAGGCACGGCTAGTACTGGAGCACATGTCTTCAGCGCTACAGCCGGGATGTTGTCGGGGCCCATAGCCTTTTCTATATCCGGTGCGCTCAGCTGTTTCTTGATAGCACATGGAGTGAATCAGATTGGCTGAAGACTGGCTTCTATGATGGTGGCTTCTCAGGAGGAGGCCGAGATGGATCATCAACTCGGCACTTCTGGCTGAAGTTGGTTGCAAACGCTTCAGCCTTGTCTATTGCACTCACGTGCTGGGCGCAGCCATCATAGAGAATGGGAATGTCCACGGAGCCTCCTCCTCTCATAAGTTGTTTAATTTTCCACCACCATTCACGACTGAATGTGGCAGGACTGCAGAGCTTTGATCTGATCCATTGTTTGTGGTATCCCTTACCTCTGTCTATAGTATGCTGCTTCCACTGTTAAGCATGCGTGTAGTCCTGTGTTGCAGCTTCACCAGGTTGGCACTTTATTTTTATGTACGTCTGATGCTGCTCCTGGTATGCTCTTCTGCACTCCTCATTGAACCAGGGTTAGTCCCCTGGTTTGATGCTAATTGTAGAGTGAGCAATATGCCAGGCTGTGAGGTTACAGTTTGTGCTGGAATACAGTGCTGCTGCTGCTGATGGCCCACTGTGACTCATGGATGCCCATTTTGGAGCTGATAGATCTGTTCTGAATCTATCCCATTTAGCATGGTGGTGGTGCCATACAACAAAATGGAGGGTGTCTTCACAAGGACTGTGCGGTGGTCACTCCTACCAGTACTGTCATGTAAAGATGCAGCACCGACAGGTAGATTGGTGAAAACGAGGTCAAGTGGGTTTTTCCCTCGTGTTGGTTTACTCACCACCTGCCGAAGGCCCAGTTTGGCAGCTATGCCCTTCAAGACTCAGCCAGCTCGGTCAGTAGTGGTGCTACAGAGCCGCTCTTGGTGATGGACATTGAAGTCCCCACCCAGAGTACATTCTGTGCCCTTGGTACCCTCAGTGCTTCTTCCAAGTGGTGTTCAACATAGAGGAGTACTGATTCATCAGCTGAGGGAGGACAGTAGATGGTAATCAGAAGGCGGTTCCCTTGCCCATGCTTGACATAATGCCATGAGAATTCATGGGGTCCGGAATCATTGTTGAGGACTGTATACCACTGTGCCGCCACCTCTGGTGGGTATGACCTGCCGGTGGGACAGGACATACCCAGGGATGGTGATGGAGGTGTCTGGGACTGAAAGATATGATTCTGTGAGTATGACTATGTCAAGCTGTTGCTTGACTAGTCTGTGGGACAGCTCTCCCAATTTTAGCACATTTCGGCAGATGTTAGTGAGTTGGTCTTTGCAGGGTCGATTGGGCAGCGTGTGCCTTTGTCATGTCCGAATATGGTGCCTAGGTCGATGCCGGGTGGTCCGTCTGGTTTTATTCTTACAATAGTTTTTCATAGCGGTTTTGATACAACTGAGTAGCTTGCTAGGCTATTTCTGAGGGCAGTTAAGAGTCAACCACATTGCTGTGCGTCTGGAATCATATATAGGCCAGACCAGGAAAGGACGGCAGATTTCCTTCCCTAAAGGATATTAGTGAACCAGATGGGTTTTTTACTATAATCCGGTAATTTCATTGTCACCATTACTGATACTAGCTTTTTATTCTGATTTATTTAATTAATTAATTAACTGAATTTGAATTCCTTACTCCACCTAGTATTATTCTGAAGGCCCTGCTAAAGAGTTGGCACCTGTGCATTTGAGAGAAAGACACACACATGAGCATTATAGAGCTTCAGTGTACAAAATAATTTCCCATTCATCTTCATTATCAGCAGCAGCAGCAAGTCTGACCCTTTCAGGAGTGACATTTGTTAAGGAAAAGTAAACGGGTTGATAAAAGGGATGACTGTTAGGTGCTATAACATTGACCTTTCACCCAAACAATAATATGATGATTTTAATGGCAGTTAGTATCGAAACTGCAGCTTTGTGACACACTTCATGAATGGCATAGGGGTTATTGCAATGTTTTCTATGTTGCACATCTTCTAAAGTGAAACACCATGATCATCCCAAATTATGAGAGTTGCTTTCCAACAAGAATCATTACTGTGTCCAGACAGAGGGATGTGTGTTCATGACCTCCAAAAATAAAGTAATAGTTTTAACCCCTCAACCATTAAGAAAACTCTAATCCTATTGTCCAATTGATTGTGATGAAATTTGTGGCTTATGATTAAGAATGGAACATTACAAAATGTATGGAGGCTGTTGTACAGTATGTTGGGAAACTGGAAAATTAAAAAATTGTTAAGTCCAAGGAAAAGAGTGAGACAGAGTGACAGCTCATTTTAACCTATTGAACTCTGTACGTGAGCTGCATAACTCAGTGCCAAATCATACTGGAAAATTAACATAATATACCATGGAATGGAAAAATGAGAGTTTTATAAGAACATAAGAACATAAGAAATAGGAGCAGGAGTAGGCCAATCGGCCTCTCGAGCCTGCTCCGCCATTCAATAAGATCATGGCTGATTTGATCCTAACCGCCAATCTACTATCACAGAACCATCTCCTGAATCTAACAGAATTAGACACACGAAATAGGAGCAGGATCAGGCTACACGGCCCCTGGGCCCGCTCCGCTACCCACAGGGCCATGACCGATCCGAACCTAGACTCATGTCCAAATTCCTGCCCGCTCCCCATAACCCTTAATTCCCTTTACTTCTAGGAAACTGTCTATTTCTGTTTTAAATTTATGTAACGATGTAGCTTCTACAGCTTTTTGGGGCAGCATATTCCATGGACCTACCACCCTCTGAGTGAAGTAGTTCCTCCTCCTCTCAGTTTTGAAAGAGCAGCCCCTTATTCTAAGATACATAACCACCTCCATGGCTTTTCCAATTGCTGCCCTGAGCATGGGGAACTTTTAAGGTTGAGACACAAAGAAACAAGTTCTATATTTAAACAATTGGTGAGACTCGACAGATCTACGTTGGGGGGGTGGGGGGGGGGGGAAGCACCATCTTCGTGGAGAGCTTTATGAGTAGTCTCAGTTCCCAGAGCAGTCGGAGACAGTTTGGCAACTCCCTAGTCTGGGAAACAGATCATGGATCATCATACTACCATTGACACACTATGTTTTACAGTTCAATTTCTTTATAAAATACTTTTCTCTACCACCTTCCAGAAAGGAGTAAGAGAAAAGTATTTTAAAAAGAAATTTAACTGTAAAACATAGTGTGTCAATGGTAGTATGATGATATGGTTCCATTTCTGCCTGTCCCAACACACATCCTGCAATGGTGTTTTTTCTGTGCCTGCATCACCACTTCCTGTCTGGCCCAATGTTTCATCCTTTGCGCCTTCCCATTCCTCCGCTATACAGTGCCACTCTCATAAACCTGGTGTCAGCTTTCATATGTCGGTCAACAGTACCCAGCTTTATCTTGATTCGATGAAGACTGTCTAACTGCTTGTCCACAATCAAGCCATGAGTGAACCTTAAATGAGCTAACAAAATAACTGAACAGTGGAGTGATCAGGATTTCCTATGAAGTAAAAGTTGGAGTATGATACTGCTTTCCTCCTTGATGGTGTCCATACTTAAGAAAAGACATACTTGCTCTCGAGTCAGTACAAAGAAGGTTCACTCGGTTAATCCCGGGGATGAGGGGATGGACATATGAGGAGAGGTTGAGTAGATTGGGACTCTACTCATTGGAGTTCAGAAGAATGAGGGCGATCTTATTGAAACATATAAGATTGTGAAGGGGTTGGATCGGGTGGATGCGGGGAGGATGTTCCCGATGATGGGTGAAACTAGAACTAGGGGGTATAGTCTTAGAATAAGGGGCTGCTCTTTCAAAACTGAGATGAGGAGGAACTACTTCACTCAGAGGGTGGTAGGTCCATGGAATATGCTGCCCCAAAAAGCTGTAGAAGCTACATCATTACATAAATTTAAAACAGAAATAGACAGTTTCCTAGAAGTAAAGGGAATAAAGGGTTATGGGGAGCGGGAAGGAATTTGGACATGAGTCTAGGTTCGGATCGGTCATGGCCCTGTGGGTAGCGGAGCGGGCCCAGGGGCCGTGTAGCCTGATCCTGCTCCTATTTCGTGTGTCTAATTCTGTTAGATTCAGGAGATGGTTCTGTGATAGTAGATTGGCGGTTAGGATCAGATCAGCCATGATCTTATTGAATGGCGGAGCAGGCTCGAGGGGCCGATTGGCCTACTCCTGCTCCTATTTCTTATGTTCTTATGTTCTTATGGCAGATATCAGAACGAACATTTCTAGCTTCTGTATTTATTGTTTACAAACGAAGCTCAATGAAGTAATTACTTATAGAACATTCTGTTTCAGCAAGGATGGCACACTGAAGAAATGACTATTAGTTTGAAAGCCCAGACTGAGAGAGTTATTAGATAAAGTAGCATAATCTTCTTCAGAAAGACCTTTACCAGCAGATTGAGAATGGCAGGTAATTGGACTGAAATGTAGCCGCAATGCCGTCTAACAGCAGGCCAGTGTGTATCACAGAGATGCTGAATCGCTAGTAGAGGATCACTGTCCGTGCTAAATCTCCACTCACAGCCAATGCAATATCCTGACACAAAGACCTAGACAGAGAACAGCTTTGAGTATAAGATTTAACAGTGTTTGTGATTGCAGCTGTAAAGACGTCTTTAAGGCAATTTTATATTTTGTTGCTTCTAAATCCTGATTGTGTAAGAGTGAAAGAAAGAACATGCTTTTATGTAGCACTTTTCATGACCTCAGAGTATCCCAAAGTGTTTCACAGTCAATTAGTACTTTTGAAGTGTAGTCACTGTACTAATGTAGGGAAAAGCAGCAGCTGATTTGAACACAGCCAGGTCCTCCAAATAGTTATGAGATAATTGACTAGATAATCTATTATAGTGATGTTGGTTGAGGGATAAATGGGTCAGGACATCAAGGAGAACTTATCTGCTCTTCTTTGAATGGTGCCTTGGGATCTTTTGTGTTCACCTGATCGGTTTAATGTCTTGTCTGAAAGACGGCACTTCTGACACTGCGACACTTCCTCAGTGAGAGCAACCTAAATGCGCTGCTGTCCTGTATTAAAGTGTACTAGTGGAGCCGGTCTCCATGTGAACCAGCTTCCTCATCAAAAATCACAGTATGTGTGCATGTGAGTGGCTGTGACAGTTTGGCACTGGGCATGTGCAAAGGAAGGGCGTCATGACACCAGTAATCACTGATGTTGTGACGCTGAATCTGACTCGGCACATTTCATGAGCAACATGGGGAATTCTATGACCCATTGAAATGTTCACCCGTGTGGACATTGAGTGAGAAAACGATCAGATTGATTGCACAGCCCTCGAAGGGCAAGTAGTCAGCTTTCACTCAGTGCATAGGTTCGCATATGAGAAATAGCCACTTGGGCATTGTAATCAAACCCCAGTAACAGTCAACGGGGTAAAAATTGGGTAGCGCCTCACTGGGGTGCTAATTTTAACACCCCGAAAAAGTTAGTGCCCCCGCAGCCAATTTTCCCAGGTAGCGCCCCGAGAGGGAGGAGGGACACTACTGGAAGCGCCCCGCGTCCCTCTTGGGGCACTGTGAGCCAATATCACGGCGCTACATGCCACGTGCTGCGGCACGTTGTGCCGCGGTACTGCAGGCCTTCCTCCCCTTATTAAAGGGGAGGGGCCTGGCGCAGCGCGTCCCGACGCCCAGCTGGGCCACCAGGGATCGGGAGTGCCAGCAAATGAGCCCGGGCTCACGGAAAGCAGCCAGCACCCCGCAGGGGGGCTTCACGGGGGCCGGGGACAGCAACGGGGGCAGGTGCTGGCAGGCGGCCAGCAACAAAAATGGCCGCCCGCCACCTCCCCTTTAACTAGCGCCACCCCGGCTGCAGGTAGGCGCTCCCCTGACCCCGGCAGACATAGCGTCCAGTGGTAAGTTGGGGGGTGCCACCCAATATTACAGCTGGGGCGCGAGCGGGGTGCTGTGCATGACGATGACGTCATTGCCGGCGGCACAACGCCACCCGGCGCTAATGGTTAGTGCCGCCGCTAACCTCCCGCTGAATTTCACGGGAGGCGTTAATGGCGCCGTGCCCAGGCGCTAATTGATTTGCGCAAATCAACCGAATTTAGCCCCCAACATCTTTAAGAGAAAAAGGAAGAAATTTGGGAAAACAATAGGTACAGGAAATTTCAGAGTCCTCAATTGTAAAGTAAAATAAATGCAGACGTACACATACAGAACACGAGTGTGTCTAGGGATTCTGTTTGGGGCAATGTGGGTGTATTGGAGGAAGACTGATTGATGCACCAGAATTTTGCTTTCCTGGTGCAGATAGACTGAGAATCTTTAAGTGATGTTGCAGCCATCTCATTGAGGTTGATTGGTGCAAGAGGGACAGTGCAGATGCAACAATTTGAAAAAGCAATCTGTAACTGGCCACTGATTTCAAGTAGCAGCTCTGATTCTTTACTTTCGGGATGAGACAGTTTTACTAGAAATATGTAAAATAAATTGTCACAGTATGGTATATTGCTGTCAGAATAGAAAGAACAGTTTCTGTTAAATGAGAGTCAATGTCATGTATCTGTAGTAGGCCCTTGTTGAACCAGCAATTGGATCTGCAAACCTATGACGGGGGCAGAAGCCTGAATGGCATCCCCCTAATTGCACTGGGGCCGCTCGATGTCTTCTGAGACAGATGGGCACCGCGGGGACTGGAGTGCATCGTCACCTCGGCCGGGGTGATTTTAATTTAATTTGATATGTTTTAAATATTAATCTAGGGTTTTAAAGCTTTTTTTCAGTCCACTTGTTCGGTCAGGAGAGCGAGAGGCTCCGCTCGGCGATGCAGAGAGCCCTGCAGATGGAGAAGAGTGTCAACCAGAGTCTGCCGGATCTGCACAAACCCTCCACTGGGAGCGCCGACCCTCATCTGTGTGAATTCCTGGAGACCCGCTATCTGGATGAACAAGTGAAGACGACCAAGAAGCTTGTAGAGACTGTGACCCCTGCCTTGTAGGCATGAGGGCTTGTGACTTTGTACAAAGAGCTGAGACTTGAGCTCTGTAAATGTGATTTACTGTAAAATGTTCAAATTTTAAAATAAAAAAAATAAGACAAAAAAAAATTGCACTGGGGCTGGTCACCTGATCACCATTATCTCTGATCCTCCCGTCCCTGTGACCAGGGATGGGTTGAACAAAGAGGTTCTCCCCAAGATAGCAGTCGCCCGGGACCAAATGGATAGATCCATGCATAAACTAGTTAGCCTCCTGGAAAATTCCCCTTCAGGGAGATTGCGTATAGTTTTGCGAAGAGCCAAGAAGTCCCTCTCCCAGTTCCCCAAATAAGTGAGTAACCCAGAATTAGAAGCCTGTCTGCTCTCTAGTAAGTCCCCCAAAACTGCATATGTTGTTGTGAAGGTGAGAAGGGTACGTGGGAACCCCTGATCCTCATGGATGTGTGTCTAGCAACTGTGGTGCTACTATCAATTTATAGAGACAAGCAGTCATCGACTTAATTATTAGTTAGGAAGATTCTTGAAAGTGTGTTTTTATATATATATATATATATATTATTTATATAACGTAACTGACTAGAGGATTCTATGGACATTAATTGTATCAGTTGTCAGAGGGAAATAGTCAAAAGTGAACTACCTAGCAGACTGAGCAACCACATAGGCCGAAATAACTAAAAACAGAAATGCCTCCATGTTATAGCATAGTGTTTTTTAATGCAAGAAAGCCAGCATATTTGTTTGAAATTTATTTTGTTAACATTAAAATATGCATTGGAGTATTTAGGAATGCAATACATGATACTTAGGGGAGAAATTGGGTGGAGCGGCAAACGGGGTGCCAAGCTCGCCTGGGCGCCAGATCTTGCGCTGCGTTCAGAGCAGCAACGACCGCCGCAAATTCAGCTTGAGCGTCCCAAGAGGGACACGGGGCCAGGCTCGAGGCGCTCCGCGTCCCTCTTAGGGCGCTGAAACTGAATATCGCAGCACAACGTGCCGCAGTGCCACACATTGCGGCACGGCACGCTGCGGTACTGCAGGCCTTCCTCCCATTGTTAAGGGGGAGGGGCCTGCAACAGTGCGATCCCCGATCGCGAGTGCCGGCAAAAGAGCCCGGCACCAAGGAGAAGTGCCGGGCTCTCGGGAAACAGCCGGCAATGCCGCGGGGGGGTAGTGGGTCAGGAGGCCGGGGACGGAGGTGCTGGCAGGCGGCTGCCGAAAAAAGCAGCCGCCCCGCACCTCCACCTTAACTTGCGCCTCTGCCAGCACAGCAAGGCCCCGTGAACCGGGCGCGGGTAGCGAACGGCGCTACAGCGCCGTTCGCTACCAAATATCGCGATCGGGGCGCTAATGGGGCACTGCGCACACCGATGACATCATCGGTGGCGGCGCAGCGCAACAGGCTAACGCCACCATTAGCGCCCCTGCTGAATATCGCGGGAGGCGTGGCCAGTGGCGCTAAAGCCACTGACTGCCTCTTTAGGCGCTAACAGGTGGCGCTACCCACCGAATTTTTAGCCCTTATTAGTATCCCTGGAATAAAGAGGTCACTTTATCATATTAACACTGCCCATAACTAAAGCCCCATTAAAGTAAAATACCCTTCATAGTTCAGGTTGTATGATTCAAAACACTGGATTATTGTTCTGTCAGCTCCTCCACATTAAGATTCTCCTTTGAAAATAAGACAACTTTTCCAGATACAGTACTTGTGGCTGTACCTGAGGTTCAGTGAAATTGGTTTTCTTTTCTTTTGCCTTTCATCTCATCTAAAATGATCATAAATTTCTTGTTTGGTTTCAGTTCACTGATCTGACCAGGAACCATATCAGCCAGAATCTACTGCATTTCCTTCTGAATAGTGCTACTGCTTATATGTCTGACAATTCCAGTATCAGTTTGCTAGCAGAATTTAAATTGTGCTTCAAGTAGTGCTTTCATCACTGCTGTTTTTTCTTTCTAATTCTCTTCCCCAATTTTCTCCCCTCCCCTCCTGAAGCCATTGAATCCTTTCTGATGGAAGGTCATCGACCTGAAACATTAACTCTGTTTCTCGCTGCCTGACCTGCTGAGTATTTCCAACAGTTTCTGTTTTTATTTCAGACTCCTTTACTGTGGTATGGTTCAATGGTTGGCCACCACCCTCTGGGACTTCGCCCAAGTTGCCATGATTCACGTGTAAGCCTTGATAGTAACTGCTGGCAGGCTTTCCAACTGTGGAGGACATTGCAGTGCAGCCTGATCCTGTCCACGTCTCAGTGTTTGCACACCCCCAATACCAGTAGGAGTTGCTGTTGAGCAATCAAGAAGGGGAACCTAGCAGATTTCGCACTTCCTAACCCAAGTATTGCTTTCTCTTTGCAAAAATAAACTTAATTCATAAACAAAGATATCTATCTCTATCTATCTCAAAGGACATTCTGTAAATTGTGAGGTCATAATCTCAGTTCAGTGGCACGTTGGAGGTACATTATTCTAGGTCGTACATAATTATATTCATTTGTATTCAGAAATGGCACTTTGAAGGATGTTATATTTAAATTGAGGTACACCGTCAGTGTTGACACAAATACATTCATTTCGATCCACAACATTGCACTCTTCAACCTCCGTCACAAACTCTGTATCTTTGCCACTGATTCCATCCACCTCCCCAGCCACTGTATCAGATTGAACCAGACTGTTTGCACCCTTGATATCCTATTCGACCCTGAGCTGAGTTTCTGATCCCAGATGCTCTCCATCACAAAGACTGCCTTCTTCGACCTCCATAATATCACCCCTGCCTCAGCCCATCTGTTGTTGAAACTTGCATTCATGCCTTTGTCACCTCCAAACTCAGCTATTCCAATGCTCTTCTGACCAGCCTCCCATCCTCAACTATCCATAAACTTCAGCTCATCCAAAACTCTGCTGCCCGTATCCTTTCCTGCACCAAGTCCTGCTCACTCATCACAGCTGTCCTTTCTGCCATATGTTGGTTCCCGGTACCCCAATATCTCCAATTTAAAATTCAACACTTGATCTCAGACAGCTCCTTGCTCTGGGAGACCAGCAGGTCTTGAGCATTCCAAAGGTCATCGTTCACCAACTTTTTTTAAAATTCGCTTATGGGATCTGGGCATCGCTGGCAAGGTCAGCACTTATCGCCCATCCCCTGTTGCCCTTGAGAAGGTGGCGGTGAGCCGCCTTCTTAAACCGCTGCAGTCCATGTGGTGAAGGTTCTCCCACAATGCTAGCCAAATTGATTGCCTTACAGCAGCAGTTGATTTTTGTCTCGATGTACTTCTGGGAGGACAACATAAATTCTAGTTGTTGTTCTTGAGGCTGGGTGGTGGTCCACTTTGTTACACTTGCACTGGCTGAGTGGACTCCCAGGAAATTCAGGGCCTCATCGTCAAGGCTCGTGCTTATAGGATGGTGAAGGTGAGATACTGGAGGGCTGTCACTTGTGTGAAATCATAACCCAGCAAGGGTCAGCATCCTTAAGAGATGAGAGTTAAAATTAAAAAAAAACTGATAGTGATGTCCCTTTAAGAAAGGTTTTGCCAGGACTCCCCCGAGCAGGTTTATCTAGTTAGTAACAACAGAGAATGCTGGAAAAACTCAGCAGGTCAGGCAACATCCGTGGAGAGAAATTTGAGTTGACGTTTCGGGTTGAAACCCTTCTTCAAAACTGGAAAGAAAATAAAAAGATCGAAGGCAAAGCTGCGATCGAACAAAAGAAGAAAAGAGACAATAAAAGGTATGCGAAGCCAGATGAGATGGTAATGGGCCTGTGGAGACAAAAGGCAGCTGAGATTAGGTGTGAAGTGTACTGGCAGGATAAGAACAGCTGCCAGGTGAGAGAGAGAAAAAAAAGGAAAGGAGGGGGGGAGGGGGCTGAAAAAAAGGACCCAAAACAAAGGGGTGGAAAAAATTTAAAGGAAAAAAGTAATAGGGGCCAGGCTATGATCTGAAATTATTGAACTCGATATTGAGTCCGGAAGGCTGCAAAGTGCCTAATCGGAAGATGATTTGCTGTTCCTCGAGTTTACGTTGAGCTGATTTATACAGATCAAAAAGATTCCAGTCTGTGCTAAATTATCTGATCTCAGTAGGGTGGCAGTAGGAGTGCTACAATTAACCTGGATTAGGGAGGGGAAAATTTGCCAGCAGTCCTGCTCCTAAACATTTTCCAGCAACTCCTATTAGAAATGTGCATTTGTGGGCATGTGGTGAGGAAAGGATAAAGATAGGCTATAATGCCCTTGCAGTCAAGTACCTACCAACACTCACTGTCAAGCCACACAATTGAAAAATGGCTAATTAGGAGAGGGATGAGAGGTCACACAGAGCCCATATCTCACCAAAGAGTCAGTGTTTCCGGATTGGAGTATAGAAAATTGTCATGAAGCAGAAGAAAACATTCCGGATCCAGCGAGAGTTCATACTGACATAATAAAAGGAAATGCACCTAAACAGCAAATGAAAAGCGACATGCAAACCAAAACAAACTTAACTCCACTCAGCTAAATCTTTGAAGCAATATATTGTTACATGTTCTGTTTCCTAAGTCAAAAATGGCACATTGATGAAAAGATCAAAGCAACAAGTGGAACGAGACGACACTAGACTGGTCCCAGAACTTGGGGATAGGGTTTTTGCCACAAGAAAACTGCATGACACAGAATAAGTAAAACCCCTATGTACACTACAGAATGTTCAACACTACATCAGATTGTGTGAGTGAACTCTTCACCCTGGAGTCATACCCTTCAAAATTTGAGTTCAACATAGTGGTGCAGACAACGTAAATGTCACTGGAGTATAACATTGCAGCGTGTTCTTGAACTGACATTTAGTCTCCTGGGAGTACAGAATATCAGCAATGCAATGTTTCCCGGTCATCTGTACAGCTGGATCCAATTCACCAAATGCTGCTGCAGTGTAAATGCTGTAGACCAGTCTTGGCGCAGGACCAGATTGGTGCATAAAAAGTGCTTATGATTTGAAGCGTAGTCACTCTTGTAGGAAAATGTGGCAGCAATGAGATAATGGGCAGATAATTTGTTTTGGGTTGTGTTGGTTGAACAATGAATGTTGGGAAGGACCCCTGGAAAGCTCCTTTGATCTTCTTTAAGTATTGTCACAGGATCTTTTATGCCTACTTGAGAGGGGAGGTCTGGCAATGAAGCATTCTTTTCATACTGCGCTGAAGTGTCAGCCTAGTTTGAGTTTAAGTATCTGTTCGCAACCTTGGTGTCATATTTGACCCTGAAATGAGCTTCCGACCACATATCCGCAGCATAACAAAGACCGCCTATTCCCATCTCCACCCTTGCCTCAGCTCATCCACTGCTGAAACCCTCATCCATGCCTTTGTTACCTCTAGATTTGACTGTTCCAACGCACTCCTGGATGGCCTCCCACATTCTACCCTATGTAAACTTGAGGTCATCCAAAACTCAGCTGCCCATGTCCTAACTCGCACCAAGTCCCGTTCACCCATCACCCCTTCGCTCACTGACCTACATTGACTCCCAGTTAAGCCTCGATTTCAAAATACTCATTCTTGTTTTCAAATCTCTCCATGGCCTCGCCCTTCCCTATCTGTAATCTCCTTCAGCCCCACAGCCCCCTGAGATATCTGTGCTCCAGAGAGTCCAGAACCAGGGGTCACAGTCTAAGGATAAGGGGTAAGCCATTTAGGACTGAGATGAGGAGGAATTTCTTCACCCAGAGAGTGGTGAACCTGTGGAATTCCCTACTGTTAGATCCGTGGTTCAGTGGATAAATAATCACACGGGTGCTGTACATTAACAAATAACAGGTCTTTACTGGAGGAGGGTAATCTCTAGACTGGGGTACAGAGGCATGCGCACAGCTTATATACCGGTGTGGTTACTGCCGGTACTACAGTATACAGGAGCTGTAAAAAGTAGTTCTGACTTAAAGCACATACACTACAATTCCTCCCTTTTTAGATTAATAATACCCCCTTAATATTCAAATAACAATTACATTTTTACATGTACATTCAATAACAAAAAGTCCATTTATAGATTCAGTCTTTGGGGCGGCTTCCTGACCCTTTCGGGATAGCGCCTTTCTGGAGGTTCTTGTTCTTGGTGCAGAGGCGATTCTGACCCCTTTTCATCGGGTAGTTCATCGGGTTCCACTGCTACTGGGTCTGAAGTAGATGCTACCGGTATGTCGGGTTCATCCCCAGGTACTCGAGACATAGGGTTGATGCCTTCCTGTGACACTAAGATCTGATCGACGTGGCGTCTCACAATGTTCTCCCCGACATCCACTGTGTACATTAATGGCCCCTGCCTTGTACATATCGTTCCGGGTTGCCACTTCTCTGTTCGATAGTCACGGGCCAAGACTGGTTGCCCTACATTGAAGCTCCTTGTCGGCTTCTCGTTGATGTGCTGGAATTGTTTGTACTTAACATTTCTTCACACATTTGGTCTGAGCAAGTCCAGACGGGATCTCAACCTTCGGTTAAAGAACATCATGGCCGGGGTCTGGTTGGTAACTGCATGTGTCGCGTTTCGGTAGGCTAATAAGAAATTGTCCATCTTATGCTGTAGTGGAATTTCCTCGTCGCACATGGCCTTTATCGCCTTCTTAAAGGTTTGTACGAACCTCTCAGCCAATCCATTGGTGGCTGGATGATACGGGGCGGATGTGTAATGCCTTACCCCATTCCTTTTCATGAATTTTTGGAACTCGTCGGACACAAACTGTGGTCCATTATCAGAGCAGATCTGCTCTGGCAAACTGTTTCTGGCAAATATGGTCCGTAGGACTGCAATCGTTTTCTCTGTAGTGGTTGAAGACATCTTTATCACCTCAGGCCACTTTGAATGAGCATCCACTGCTATTAAGAACATTGAGTCCATGAATGGACCAGCGAAATCAATGTGCACCCGTTGCCATGGAGAGTAGGGCCACTCCCATGGGTGTAGAGGGGCATGTGGTGGTGTATTTTGGACCTTCTGGCATCCTAAGCAGCTCTTAGTTAGGTCTTCGATTTGTTGATCGATTCCCGGCCACCACACATAAGCCCTAGCAAGGCTTTTCATTTTCACTCCCCCCAGATGACCTTCATGTAGCTCCTTTAGCACTCTCTCCCTTAACTTGGGTGGCATCACCACTCTGGATCCACACATCACTGTCCCCTGGCATACTGACAGCTGTTCTCTTCTGGATGAAAATGCTGGCAACAGTGAGTCACCATGTGTTGGCCATCCCCTCACCATCAATTCATATACCCGTGACAGCGTCGGGTCATTGCGGGTCTCCTTCTCTATATCCGCGTTTGTTACTGGCAATCGTTCAATTATCGACGAATAAAATATCTCGATAGGGTCCACTGCTGGTGCTTCCGCCACCATAGGCAGTGGCAGGCGCGATAGCCCATCAGCGTTCCCATGCTGTTTCGTGCCTTTATATTCTATTTCATATTGATTCGCCCCTAGAAACAGGGACCATCTTTGTAGCTTTCAAGGGTATGTGTGAAAATAGCCGCTTGTAGTCTCTTTGATTTATGACTGTAAGAGCTGACCCTGTGTCCAATTCCATTTCCACTTGGACTCAGTCTATCTTGAGTGTCTGGTGATCCTCCATTTCGGTTACATTATGTAGTTTCAGACAACCCAGCTCCTTGCTTCCGGAGTCTGTGTCACTTTTCTGTTCGTCTGAACCACTGTCCATCACCTGGTGTACCTTTTTGTACTTCTCCTGTGGAGATTTCTTACTGTTGGTTTACTTCCCAGACCTGCAGACTCTTGCTATGTGTTCTGCTTTCCCACACTGTCTGCACACTTGGTCCTTGAACCAACAATCTTTCTGGTCATGTGTTGTTCTGCCGCAGCGATAGCACTTCCCTGTTCCATAGGTCATTTCGTTGGTGCCGTATTCTTGCGGTCTCCGTTGTATCTCTGCAGCGCCCCTTGCGGCTGCTTCGTGTGATACTGCCATATTGAAAGCTTTGTCCAGCGTAAGGTCCTTTTCTGATAGAAGCTGTTTCTGGGTTCCTTCACTTTGTAGCCCACACACAAACTTGTCCCTTAACGTGTCTGCTAGTCCTGCTCCAAACTGGCAGTATTTCGATAGCTTGCGCAGTTCCGTTAGGTACTCAGCATTGCTTTCGTCTTTGTGTTGGTTCCTTTTATGGAACTTAAATCGTTCTGCTATCAGTAGCGGTGTGGGGCTTAAGTGGTCCTGTAGGATTTCTACTATGCTTCCAAAATCCTTGTTTACCGGCTTCTCTGGGGTTATTAGATTTCGCAGTAACCCATGCGTTTTTGCACCCATGGAATTTAACAGAACCAGTGCTTTATTAGCATCTGGCACTTCATTCGCCCTGCAGTACACCTCAATACGTTCCACATATGTCGCGCAATCTTCGCCTTCATTGTCGAACGTAGAGATACTGCCACTCTTCGGCATCATTGGTTGTGCGTTAACTATCCCCAATGGCGCCTCCCGCGCTTCCCCTTCTTCTCCGCTGGCACAAAATGGCGTCTCCCGCGCTTTCCTTCCTTCCCGCGCTCGCCCGTCTTCTCCGCTGCGGCTTCTAAAAATGGCGTCTCCCGCGCTCTTCCTTCTCCGCGGCTCAATGGCGCCTCCCGCGCTCTCCCTGCTTCTCCGCGGCTCAATGGCGTCTCCCCTTGCTTCGCCCCGCGGACCCTGATCAGCCCGTGATCCCTGGCTGTACTCTGCGCGTTCTTCTTTTTATATTTGTCGACGCCGCTCGGTCTAGAACCCGGCTGTTTCTTACCCTCTCTCTCTCCGGTTTGCAGTATTTTTCCTCGACGCCGCTCGGTGATCAATCCCCGGCTGCACCCTGCTCTCTTCACCCTCTTTCTTACCCCGTCGACGCTGCCTGGCTCTCTCTCTCTGCCGTCGGTCGGCTCCAGCCGCCGCTGCTCGGGAAGGGTCTGGTCTGGACCTGTCGTCGGTCTCTTACTGCTCGTTGTGGCTGGGGAACCAAGCCCGGCTCTCCACAGCCTCCCCAGCGAAGTTGGATCTCTGCCTGACTGCTGGGCGGTTGCTCGCGGTCGACGCCCGTGTTCCTGGACTCGACTATTTTTTTTTAATGTTTCAGGTAGATTCGCATCAACACTCGTCGCCACTGTTAGATCCGTGGTTCAGTGGATAAAGAATTACACGGATGCTGTATATAAACAAACAACAGGTCTTTACTGGAGGAGGGTCATCTCTAGACTGGAGTACAGAGGCATGCGCACCGGTGTGGTTACTGCCGGTACTACAGTATACAGGAGCTGTAAAAAGTAGTTCTGACTTAAAGCACATACACTACATCTACCACAGAAAGCAGTTGAGGCCAATTCATTAAATATATTCAAGAAGGAGTTAGATATATTTCTTAAGGCTAAAGGGATCAAGGGATATGGGGAGAAAGCAGGGACAGGGTACTGAATTTGGATGATCAGCCATGATCTCATTAAATGGTGGAGCAGGCTCGAGGGCCTACTCCTGCCCCTATCTTCTATGTTTCTATGTTTCCTCTAATTCTGCCCTTTTGAGTATCCCTGATTATAATCGCTCAAACTTTGGTGGCCATGCCTTCTGTTGCCTAGGCCCTAAGCTCTGGAATTCCCTGCCTATACCTCTCCGCCTCGCTACCTCTCTTTCCTCCTTTAAGACACTCCTTAAAACCTACCTTTGACCAAGCTTTTGGTCACCTGCCCTAATTTCTCCTTATGTGGCTCAGCGTCAAATTTTTTGTCTTATAATACTCCTGTGAAACGCCTTGGGATGTTTTACTATGTTAAAGGTGCTATATAAATACAAGTTGTTGTTGTTGTTAGAGTGGGGTTTGAACCCAGAACCTTCAGACTCAGGTAAGAGTGCTACCACTGAGCCATCTCTGACACTTAGGGCTCGATTTTCATTGAGCCGTGGAGTCGGGCTTGGAGGCATGCGGGGGGGGTTAAAATCGCAAAAACTGGCGGGCAAGACCCCCCCCCCACCCCCGCCTGGTTCCCGACTCTGAGCAATTTTAACTCAGGCGTGTCTGATGGTCCCGACTCCGTCCCGCACCCAACAGGCGGGACTGGTCTTTAAGGCCCTTAATAACCACTAAATGGCCTCTATAATCCTATTTTAAAAGGCCCTTGCAAATTTAACCCTTTTCCCACGTAAAACACGCCTGGTGGGAAACACAAATGTGAAACCTGGCGGGAGCACTATTGGATTGCTGACTATCAACTGCACGTCAACCATTAAAGAGGAGATATGATCAGCCATCATTTGCAGGTGGCAGGACTTAGTAGTCTCAGGTCTGGGGCAACTTTTAAAAGGCTTAACCACACCCGTGGAAGGTTGGAGCTTCACACCCAAGTCCAGTGTGACCTCCTGGGAAACCCCTCTCCCTACCTTGACTAAGCGCTTCTTCAACTGAGGCATATTCCAGAAGCATAGCAAACATTTAATTCCTTTCCTCCTGAGCATCAGATTCGGATGCAGACCAGCCACGGCAGCAGTAGAACCATGAGCAACAGCAGCACCAACAGCAGGAGCATCAACAGGAGCAGCAAGCTGCTAGTCACCCACCTGAAGATGCACAGGCCAGAAGGTGCCAGCGCGCGACAACATTGCTGCCCAGGATGCAAGGGACGCACTCATCCTGGCCAGATTTGCTTAGCCTAGTCAAACAAACACTTTTGCCTCACAACTTCTTACCAGAGCATTGACAATGGCCAAGAACCAGAGGATTCCTAGCACTCTGACCACCATACTGACAGTTGCAAGTATGTCTAAGCCCTCAATGTGGAAGACCTACTAGCGAAATGACAGACGATACAACTGCAACATTTGCCATCAGAAATTTTATGTACATTAACGAAGTGATGGCATTTTTGCAGTAAACACAAAATTGCACCCATGTGACTACCCTTGTGACTATTTGTGCAGAATTTTCCTCTTACGTGTGCTCCTACGTGGTGCCTCCCCTGTGGCTTCAGCAGATGTGGAGGCCCCTTGCTTACTTTGCTGCTGCTCCTGTCTCGACACCTTTGGCGGGCGTCCTCTGGGGTGGCGAGCCTGTGAGGGCTCGTCAACAGTCTGCTGCTCCTGCGGCTCTGCAGGGGTTGAGACGCCTATCTCTGGTGGGGCTCTGACCAAGGGCGCTGCAGTGGCATGGAAGTTTGAGCACTTGGAGAGGAGCCCCCACTTCCTTGAGGTCTGCCACCAACTTCCCTCTCATGGGCCAGGTCCCCCTGAGCACCTGCAAGTGGCTAGAGAGCACTTTGCTGCACATCAGGGGGACCATGGGGACCCATATCTGCAATGGCAGTCCTACTCAGAAGGACCTCCATGAAGGTCTGGTTTCTCTGTTCAATAGATGCCCATCGCTCCTCAAGAGATGTCATTCTATTCTGAACAATGACCATGTTTTCCATACCCTGGTGACTAAGCTCCTCCATGGCTGTAGCCATCCTCTCCTCTACCGTAGCCATCCTCTCCTCTATGGTAGCCATCCTTTCCACGGAGGTTGCCATCCTTTCCGTGGTGATGCGTTCATGCACCAATGACTCCACAAAGGCTCTGCTCATGGTCGCTATGGACTCCTCCATTCGCTCCACACTCGCAGCGACCCTACAGACAAAACCTGCCAGAGACTCCTGCATCTGTTCCTGGAGTTCCATCACCGCTGATCTCATGGATGGACCCAGAGGCAGAGGGTCGACATGCTGCTGAGCCGAGCTGGCAGAGTCCTGCGCCCTCCGACTAGGACTCTCCACTGCTGTCCCTGTCTCCACAATCTGCTGATGTTCACTTGTGAGCTGTGATACACCAGGTGACAACACTACTCTATGTCCCAAAGGTCCCACCGAGGTGTGAGTGTCTGCGCTGGTGCTGGGTGCGCAGATTTCTGGTGACACTGCGCCCTCAGAGATTGCGGCTTCCTCTGAGGAGTCTGGCTGCTCAGCCTCTTCTTCCTGGCTAGGGGGGACGGATGCTTGTGATGGTCCTGTGGGGGAGTAAAGGAAAGAGTCAGAGATGTGATGCCAAGGCTACATACACATTGCATATTGCAGATGCTCATAAGTCCATCTGTTAGAGCTTCATAATCATTATCAGCGACTCATGCAAGGTCAAAGAAGAGATGGGAAACTTTTCTGTCACCGGCTTGCTGTGTTGCACCCGTCTGTCTGTCCCCCACATGCGCATCATCCTCCAGTCCCACTATTTCGAGTGCCGCCTCCTCCCAGCGGGTGAGGTCGGCTACTGAGGCTGTCCCTCCTCCTGTCCTTGCTCGCTGTCTTTTGTTGTGAGCTCTCTTTTCCTGCAATGAGGGAGACAAGTGGAGGTTGAGTGAGAATGAAGGAGTGAGTTTAGAGATTGCATAGCATACATACTTAGAAGGAGACAAAGATGGAGTGAGGTTGCAAGACCAAGGGCCCTCCCTGAGTGTTGTCAGTTGTTTTCATAGCATCAGATTGATAGGGAGTGTGAGGGCTGCATAGTTGAATAGTTATGTGAATGTGAGCATGGAGAGAGAGGGAATGGGTAAGGGTGTATGGATGTCAGTGTCAAGTGGGATGTGGAGGAAGAGATTGCTAAAGCTGCGTGCTGGTGAGTAAAGGCAATGGGGGTCAGATTGAGGGTGATGGGAAATTCATACTCACTTTTCCAGTGCGCTGAAGGTCATGAAATCTTTTCCGGCACTGAATCCAGGTTTGCCGTGTGACTCCCAAGCAGTTGACCTCCTCAGCCACCTGCATCCACACTGCCTTGGTCTGAGTGGGATGCCCCTTCCTCCCTGATGAAGAGAAGAGCAGCTCCCTGTTAGCCCTAGCCCCATCCACCAATGCCTGCAGGGCCACCTCATCGAAACGAGGAGTTGATCTGGGCCTCCCGCTTGTTATCTTTCCTGCAGGTCCCTCTGACACCAAATGGAGAAAGCTTGGAAGTCTGCAGAAGAAGCAAGGCTTGCTGTGGACCGTAAATGCAGCAGCAATGATGATGTCATAGAAAACATAGAAACATAGAAGATAGGAGCAGGAGTAGGCCATTTGGCGCTTTGAGCCATTCAATGAGATCATGGCTGATCCAAATTCAGTACCCTGTCCCTGCCTTCTCCCCATATCCCTTGATCCCTTTAGCCTTAAGAAATATATCCAACTCTTTTTTGAATATATTTAATGAACTGGCCTCCACCGCCCTCTGTGGCAGAGAATTCCACAGGTTCACCACTCTCTGGGTGAAGAAATTCCTCCTCATTTCAGTCCTAAATGGCTTACCCCTTATCCTTAGACTATGACCCCTGGTTCTGGACTCCCCGGCCATCATAAACATCCTTCCTGCATCTAGTCTGTCCAGGCCTGACAGAATTTTATAGGTTTCGATGAGATCCCCTCTCAATCTTCTAAACTCCAGTGAGTATAAGCCCAATCGACACAATCTCGCCTCATACGTCATTCCTGCCATCCCAGGTATCAGCCTGGTGAATCTTCGCTGCACTCCTTCCATGGCAAGAACGTCCTTCCTCAGGTAAGGCGACCAAAACTGCACACAGTACTCAAGGTGCGGTCTCACCAAGGCCCTGTACAACTGTAGCAAGACATCCTTGTTCCTGTACTCGAACCCTCTTGCTACGAAGGCCAACATACCATTTGCCTTCTTAACCGCCTGCTGCACCTGCATGCTTACCTTCAGCGACTAGTGCACAAGAACACCCAGGTCTCTTTGCACTTCCCCTTCTCCCAATCTATTGCCATTCAAATAATAATCTGCCTTCCTGTTTTTGCCACCAAAGTGGATAACCTCACATTTATCCACATTATAGTGCATTTGCCATGTTTCTGCCCAATCACCCAATCTGTCCAGATCGTACTGGAGTTTCACGACATCCTCCTCACAGCTTACCCTCCCACCCAGCTTTGTGTCGTCTGCAAATTTGGAGATATTACATCCAATTCCCTCGTCCAGATCATTAATATATATTTTGTGAACAGCTGGGGTCCTAGGACTGATCCTTGCGGTACCCCACTAGTCACTGCCTGCCACTCGAAAAATGACCCGTTTATTCCAACTCTGCTTTCTGTCCGCCAACCAGTTCTCTATCCAAGTCAATACCTTGCCCCCAATCCCATGTGCCTTAATTTTGCACGCTAATCTCTTATGTGGGACCTTATCGAAAGCCTTCTGAAAGTCCAAATACACCACATCCACTGGTTCTCCCTTATCTATTTTACCAGTTACATCCTCAAAAAATTCCAGTAGATTAGTCAAGCATGATTTACCTTTTGTAAATCCATGTTGACTTTGTCCGATCCTGTCACTGCTTACCAAGTGCTCTGCTATTACATCTTTTATAATAGATTCTAGCATTTTCCCCACTACCGATGTCAGGCTTACCGGTCTATAATTCCCTGCTTTTTCTCGACCACCTTTTTTGAATAGTGGGGTAACATTAGCTACCCTCCAATCCATGGGTACTGTTCCAGAGTCTATCAAGTTCTGGAAGATGACCAGTAATGCATCTACTATTTCCAGGGCCACTTCCTTAAGTACCCTGGGATGTAGATTATTAGGCCCTGGGGATTTATCGGCCTTTAGTCCCATCAATTTTCCTAACACCATTTCCCTACAAATACTGATTTCTTTCAGTTCCACCCTTTCATCAGGCCCTATGTTCCCCGGCATCTCTGGGAGGTTATTTGTGTCCTCCTTTGTGAAGACAGAACCAAAGTATGAATTTAGTTGCTCTGCCATTTCTTTGTTTCCCATCAGGCCCTGGGTATTTATCAGCCCTCAATTCCATCAATTTCCCTAACACCATTTCCCTACAAATACTGATTTCTACCAGTTCCTCCCTTTCATTAGACCCTATGTTCCCCGACATCTCTGGGAGGTTATTTGTGTCCTCCTTTGTGAAGACAGAACCAAAGTATGTATTTAATTGGTCTGCCATTTCTTTGTTCCCCATTATAAATTCCCCTGATTCTGACTGCAAGGGACCTACGCTTGACTTCACCAATCTTTTTCTCTTCACATATCTATAAAAGCTTTTACAGTCAGTTTTTATGTTCCCTGAAAGCTTACTCTCATATTCTATTTTCCCTTTCTTAATTAATCCCTTTGTCCTCCTTTGTTGAATCCTAAACTGCTCCCAATCCTCAGGATTATTGCTTTTTCTGGCCAATTTATATGTCGTCTCCTTGGATCTTATGCTATCCCTAATTTCCCTTGTTAGCCACGGTTGAGTCACCTTTTTTGTTTTATTTTTATGCCAAACTGGGATGAACAAATTCTGTAGCTCATCCATTCGGTCTTTGAATGTTTGCCATTGCCTATCCACCGGCAACCCTTTGAGTGCCATTCCCCAATCAATCCTACCCAACTCGCTCCTCAGACCATCGTAGTTTCCTTTATTTCAGTCTTGAAAAACCCATTTGCAAAGGCTTCCCACACGTTGGAAATCAATTGGCCACTTAAGTTATAATTGCATCAATCTCCCACATCCATTTAGATTTGTGTGGGAAACACGAAATTCGGATAACACGACACCATCCCGCACCTGAGTTAAAATCCAGCCCTTAGAAGACCAGAGGAATTCCCACCTTCCGAATTTTGCCGTAAATTGGAATTGCAACTCCAAACAATTCAGGAATAGAAAACACAGAAGAAACAACAAATGCAAGAAAAATAATGCAAAGAAAGTAATACTAAGAACACAAATTCCAAATAATAGCTACAAATAATATTCACACAGTTTAACAGTACAAGCTCTGAAAGTGCAAACAGCATCGTTGGCCGCGATTTTGCCTTCCGAGGCGGGTCCGGGGCGGCCGGGGTTGGTGGCGGGGTGCAACCCCACTGCTGGCTCCATCCCGCTCTGTGAATAGAATTTTATGCTGATTGGGCTTGTTAAGCCCGCCCAACGCATTTGCCGGCCAATTGAAGGAAGCGGGTATGATGACATCATTTGGTGACGTGTCATCAGCCGGTTTCTTTAAAGGGACCATATGCAAATTGTTTTTGACAGTTCTTCTGTCAGTGTTCTACAGCATTGAGATGCTGCAAACACTGACGAGCACTGCACAAAGGTGCACGGCTGCACCCAGGCTCTCCCCTGACTCCCTACATATGCTTATGGAGGGAGTCACAGCACGCAAGGATGTCCTCTTCCTTTCCCATGGGCGGAAGAGACCAACGCAGCCCGGTTGCACATTGCACAGGAAGGCACAAGCAGGGATGTCGTCAGGAGTCCCTGGCTGCAGTGGCGCAAACCTTTCAATGATCTCAGTAGATCACAAAACGTTACTGCATAGCCACACTCAGCCTCATCCTGCTGTACCACTCATCACATCCCCATCACTCTGCCTTCCCTACCCCTACCCCTACAGAAGTGATGTGTCAATGGTGAGAGAGGTTGTTCCAATGAGGTGACACTGGATAGATAGCTGCAAACACTTGAAAGCTGCATAAAGCTCAATCTGTCTTCCAAATGCAGTAAGTATCAGCTTCTAACCTTGGAAAGTGAACACCTATGAAATGGGAGCTTTTCTAGACCATTTGCAGCTGTCAAGTAAAGAAATCATCCCATGCTGACACAACACCCAGTGTCAGTTCAGAGAAGGTTCACTAGGATGAAGGGGTTGACTTATAAGGAAAGGTTGAGCAGGTTGAGCCTATACTCATTGGAGTTTAGAAGAATGAGAGGTGATCTTATTGAAACATATAAGATTCTGAGGGTGTTGGACAGGGTAGATGCTGAGAGGATGTTTCCCCTTGTGGGGGAATCTAGAATGAGGGGGCATAGTCAGAATAAGGGGTCGCCCATTTAAGATGGAGATGAGGAGAAATTTCTTCTCTGAGGATCGTGAATCTTTGGAATTCTTTACCCCAGAGAGCTGTGGAAGCTGAGTCAGCAACAGGGGAGTTGAGGGTTATGGGGAACAGGCAGGAAAGTGTTGAGGCCAAAATCAGATCAGCCATGATCCCATTAAATTGTGGAGCAGGCTCGAGGGGCCGAATGGCCTGCTCCTGCTCTTATTTCTAATGTTCTTAACACCTGACCTCCTTACCTGACGTGATCTCCAAGCAGCGGGGAAGCTGTTGACGAACTCTAAAAATCTAAAGGTAGGCATAAAATACTACTTAATTGGCTCTTAACAATGTATCTAATGATGTAAATTGCCTTCCCCGCCGCTTGGTGTCAGGTCTATTCAGCAATGGCAGACCCGACATCTGGGAGACTAGCATGGAGCTGGGTTGACAGTGGGTTCCCTACCCGCTGTCAAAAAAAAATATTTCCCCAGCCAACCCGCCTGAAAAACGCCCCCACTGACACCACCCCCCCCCCCCGAAAAATTTTCCATTGTAGGAATGTCTAGTTCCTATCAAAAGGCTGAGGTCGACTCAGGCACTCAAACAAATGATGCTTAATGCAAAATAAACCGGGTTTAACAAACAAACGCACGAGAACTACGAATACAGGTCTAGTCAGTTCGGAGGCTCCACGAGGACTGCTTGGGCGGTCCCGAGGCTGGCATTATGACGTCATCACGCTTTTCCCGCCGGTTGGGGATCACGTGATGAGCGGTGTGACGTCATCACATTTGCCCGCGCTCTTAAAGGGACCGCGTTCTGTACATATAAACAGTATATACAAAGATACAGACTCAGGCTGTAGCTAACATGTTGTTAAAGGGAATTATATACAGTTGATCGGAGTTCCTTAATGGCTCTGCCACATGCCCCCCCCCAGAATTTTCTTTAACAGAAAAAGTGAAACGGCGAGGAGGCATAGTGGTTAGCACTGTTGCCTCACAGCGCCAGGGACCCGGGTTCGAATCCGGCCTCGGATGACTGTCTGTGTGGAGTTTGCACATTCTCCCCGTGTTTGCGTGGGTTTCCTCCGGGTGCTCCGGTTTCCTCCCACAGTCCAAAGATGTGCGGGTTAGGTTGATTGGCTATGATAAATTGACCCTTAGTGTTAGGGGGATTAAATACGTGGGGTTGCGGGGATAGGGTGGGATATGTGTTGATGTAGGGGTTACAGGGATCGGGTGGGATATGTGTCGGTGCAGGCTCGATGGGCCGAAATGGCCTCTATCTGCACTGTGGGGTTTCTGTTCTGTTCTGTTCTGTTCTGAGGCCTGACAAGCCTGTCAGAGCGACTTCTGTACAGTTGAAGTGGAAGCTGCTGGACGGCAGGCGGACTGGCGGATGGTTGCGCTTGATCTGGCATGGTGACTGCAAGCGGTCGGCCACGTTTTGGCGGCTGTGCGGTCTCGACTGGGTGGTCAAGGTCCAAGTGTGCCGGTTTCAACCGGTCAACCGAAATGTGGTCCGGTTTGCCTCCGATGTCCACCGAGAAAGATTTGTTTCCCGGCTCTATTCCGCGGAAAGGACCAGTGTAAGGGGGCTTGAGCGGATCCCGATGAGCGTCATGGCGGATGAACACATATTCGGCGTTCTTCAGCTCTGCTGGGATGTGGGAGCTCTGAAAGCCGTGATGCGACGTCGGTACTGGTGCAAAACACCTGGCTGCCTCCTGGTGGCTGATGAGTTGATGGGATGCGGACCATGGCTCAGTTGGAGTCGGAAGGAAATCCCCGGGTACGCGTAGCGGCTGGCCATATACGAGCTCTGCCGCAGATGAGCAAAGATCCTCCTTGGGTGCCGTGCGAAGACCCAACAGGACCCATGGTAGCCTGTCGACCCATCCAGCGCCTTGGAGGCTGGCCCTCAGTGCGGCTTTGAGCGACCTGTGGAATCGTTCGCACAGGCCGTTCACCTGTGGGCGGTAGGCTGTGGTGCGATGTAGCTTGACGCCGAGCCGCTGAGCCACTGCGTTCCAGAGCTCAGAGGAAAACTGCGGTCCACGATCGGAAGAGATGTCCGCCGGTACCCCGAAACGGGCGACCCAAGAGGAGATGAATGCCCTGGCCATGTCTGCCGAAGTGGTGGATGACAAGGGAACTGCCTCTGGCCATCTAGTGGTGCGATCCACCATAGTCAGGATATGTGTAAATCCCTGAGAAGGTGGGAGTGGCCCCACCAGGTCTACATGTACGTGATCGAAACGTTGCTCCGGAACAGCGAAGGTGGCCAACGGAGCTTTTACGTGACGCTGCACCTTGGCCTTTTGGCAGACCACGCAGGTGTTGGCCCAGTCGCGGACATCCATATGCATGCCCCGCCAGGGTGTGACAACCCGTGTATGGCGTCAAAAACTTTGCGACGCCAGGCGACCGGCACAATAGGGCGAGGATCTCCTACGGAGACGTCACAAAGTAGCGTGGTGCCTGCGGCATGAAATTTGACGTCGGCCAGTTGGAGGCTAGAGGGGCTGGTCTGGTAAGCTTGCACCTCCGGATCTGAGGCTTGATCCACAGCCATGAGGGCATAGTCGATTCCGAGCTGGACTGCCTGAACGGTCGCGCGGGAGAGGCAATCTGCCACCAGGTTGTCTTTACCGGCCACATGCTGAATGTCAGTGGTGAATGTCAGAGACAAAAGTTAACTGACGTTGTTGTCGGGCTGACCACGGTTCAGCGGTCTTGGCCATGGCGAACGTCAGTGGCTTGTGGTCCACAAACGCGGTGAAGGTATGACCTTCCAGCAAGAACCGGAAATGGCGGATGGCCAGAAAAAGAGCCAGCAACTCCCGGTCGAAGGTACTGTACTTCCTTTCGTTTCGCCGCAGTTGACGGCTGAAGAACGCCAGCGGTTGCCATGTTCCATGTACCCACTGTTCCTGCACTGCGCCGATGGCGTAGTCTGACGCGTCGGTGGTGAGGGCGATGGTGGCACCTGGCAGCGGGTGCGCCAGCATGGTCGCGTTGGCTAGGGCGCTTTTTGTGTCAACGAATGCCCGGTCCATGTTGACCGTCCAGCTTACCGGATCCTTGCCAGACTTGCCCTTGAGGGCCTCGTACAGGGGCTGCATGAGCAAAGCTGCCTTAGGGACGAAACGGAAAAATTTACCATCCCGAGGAACTCCTGCAGGGCCTTGATGGTCTGCGGGCGTGGAAAAGAAGTTACTGCCTCCACCTTCGTCTGCAAGGGAATTGCGCCGTCCGATGTGATGCGATGGCCCAAGAAATCAATCTGTTGCAGGCTGAACTGGCACTTGGCCGGGTTAATGATCAGGCCGTGTTGGCTGAGGCGTCTAAAGAGGGTGCGTAAATGACAGATGTGCTCCTCTTTGTTAGGGCTGGCGATGAGGATGTCGTCGAGGTAAACAAATATAAACTTGAGGTCCCGAAGTACAGAGTCCATCAGGCGCTGGAAAGCCTGTGCAGCGTTCTTCAGTCCAAACGGCATCCGCAAAAATTCGAAAAGGCCGAATGGGGTGATGACTGCAGTTTTCGGGACATCTTGCGGGTGCACAGGGACCTGGTGGTAGCCACGGACAAGGTCGACTTTTGAAAAAATGGTATTTCCAGCCAAATGGGTAGAGAAATCTTGGATATGAGGGATCGGGTACCGATCAGGAGTAGTGGCATCGTTTAGGCGTCGGTAGTCGCCGCATGGCCGCCATCCGCCGCCAGGTTTCGGGACAATGTGGAGAGGCGAAGACCAGGGACTATTCGACCGGCTCCGCTTTCGCAGCCGCGAGCTTGCCAGGTTCAAGGCGCCGGGCCCGTGCGTAGACCGGGGAGCCAGTAGTGGTGATATGGTGTTCCACACCATGCTTCATGGCCGTAGAGGAGAACATAGGTCTGGCGAGGTCTGGAAATTCACCGAGCAGGCGGGCGAAATCATCCTGAGTTGGGAAAGCGCAGGAGACGGTGCGCGGCATGGTGTTGCAACGGTGGCACGGAATAGAGTTAAACGTGGCCGCGTTGATCAGCCGCCGGTTCCGCACATCGACCAGGAGGCCGTTGGCGCACAGGAAATCCGCGCCGAGGATGGCTTGTGAGACTCTGGCCGTGACAAATTCCCAAACAAATCGCTGGCCGCCGAAGCACACCTGGACCCGCCGTTTACCGAAGGTCCCGATAGCTCCTCCATTAGCCGCTTCGAGGGAGAGGCCGTGCCTCCCAGCTTGAACATCAATAGCGGACGCGGGTAGGATGCTGCACTGTGCGCCGGTGTCACACAGGAATCGCCGACCGGAGATGGAATCGGTGATGAACAGTAGTTTGCCAGCATTTCCGAGTGCCATTGCAGCCGTGGGGTACCCGTCAGACCCGTTCTTCTTTTGCCGGGGGAGAAGCTGCAGGGAGGGCGGCAACATCTGGCTTTCGTGCCAAACCGCGCGTGGTAGGAGCACAGCCCTGAAGGTTGAGGAGCTGGGGCGGCGTCTGTGGGGGATGGGCGCCTCGTGGCAGTGCAGTAGTGCTGCGTCACCGCGAAAATCTTGTCCGCTTCGGCAGCAAGCGCTGCGCAGTCTGTGACTTCAGACCTGGCCAGGGCAGCCTGTACTTGCTCCGGTAACTGGCTGAGGAAGAGCTCCCGAAAGAGGAAGCATTCCGGTTCGGAGCCAAGGAGCGTGAGCATTTGGCTCATGAGCTCAGACGGCTCGGAGTCCCCGAGGCCGGGCATAGCGAGCAGTCAGCGGGCGCGCTCCGACTTCGTGAGCCCGAAGACCTGTAACAACCGCGCCTTGATTGTTTCATACCTGCGGTCGTCCGGGGGGTTCTCAAGCAGGCTGATGATCCGTGAGGCAGTGGCGCTGTCGAGGGCGGAGACCACGTAAAAGTAACGGGTCTGATCCGCCACGATGTTCCGTAGTGCAAACTAGGCTTCGACCTGGATGAACCAGGCGGTCGCTTGCTGCTCCCAGAATTGCGGTAGCTTCAATGCGACGGCGTTTGTGTCCATTCTTCGTTCCTTCTGCGAAAACCGTTCGCAAAAGTCGGGGTCACCAATGTAGGAATGTTTAGTTCCTATCAAAAGACTGAGGTCGACTCAGGCGATCAAACAAACGATGTTTAATGCAAAATAAACCGGGTTTAACAAACAAACGCACAAGAACTACGAATACAGGTCTAGTCAGTTTGGAGGCTCCACGAAGACTGCTTGGGTGGTCCCGTGGCTGGCGTCATGACGTCATCACGTTTGCCTGCGCTCTTAAAGGGACCGCGTTCTGTACATATAAACAGTATATACAAAGATACAGACTCAGGCTGTAGCTAACATGTTGTTAAAGGGAATTATATACAGTTGATCGGAGTCCCTTACTGGCTCCGCCACACCACGCTGATTTTAAATGGGCCCATATTGTGCATTCCCAGTGAAAAATCAAGCAAATTGTGCATTCCCAAGACTTAAATAAATTAACATAATTTTCAGGGCCTTAATGAGGAAATACACAGGTGCCGCTGCACATTAAGAACTGTCTGTGTAGGAAATATTGGACAGAAGGAATTGGGTGATAAAGAGGGCTAAGACTGACCGTCCAATGTCCCAACCTGTGTTTGCATGGTCCTCACCTACACTATCATTGAGGACTGTTGGAAAATCTATTCTACAATTGAGCACTAGTACCCACAATGGGCCACATTAGTACCAACACTATCACACTGAGCTATGCTAGAGCTCTGTACCCACACAGAGCCACACCAATACTCACACACTGAGTCTTCTCAGAGCTCATACTGAACCACATCAGTGTCCACAAGGAGCCACATCAGTACCCAAATTGAGAAGTCAGTCCCCACAGTGGTGTGGCTCAGTGTGCACTCTGAGGAGACTCAATACGCATGTTGAGTCACAACATACTCACACTGAGCCACATTTAAGTCCACACTAAACCATATCCAAGTCCACACTGGACTGGACCGCATCCTAATCATTCTGCATTCCTCTCATGACCTTGCTCTTGTGAAAGTATTTAGCTCTAATTTTCATCTGGTGTGGGATTCGAGCGGGCGGGGGCAATGGCAAGTGCCAAACTCCCCTAAACCTTGGGGCCCCAGCAATTTTAACTCCCGGGCCTGAACCTGTATGCCGGCAGTCAGCTGCCCTTTGAATTTTGGGTGGCAGGAGGCCCTCGGCCAGCTTGTCGGCAAGAAGGTAAATCACGGAGGGGGTTTTGGGAGGGTCTCGTTAGAAGATAAGGCTGGAACCTGGGGTAAAGGTTCCTTCAAATGGCCTCTTCTGATCCCGGATCCTATTCCCACTGTCTTCACCTAGCACGAAAGAAAACCACAATGGCTTGGGCCATAGTTAAAGTTGCACTCTAGGTCTGATAATGTCCTCAGATCCTGATCTGCATGTTTAAAGAAGGACCCTGCCGGCTTCAGGCAGGTTTCCTTGCCACCTGCTCAAAAGAGCAGGTTAAAATTGAAGACAGTGGGATGCATTCGGGACATCGGCGGGTAAGGCACCCAGCCGATTTTAACTGCTCACCCACCTGCTTTTCCCCAGGGGATATAGTTATAATCGCTTCTTAAGTGAGTAGACTTTGGCTAAGACAAGATTGAGCTCAGATGTGATGCCTTTCATGATGGAATAGCCTGTCAACGCTCACTGATTATGCCATCACATGGAGAATGACATTTGGATGAGGGGCCAGAGGGCTTGTGGGATCTACAAAACTCTACACCTGCATAAGCCAGAGCTTTCAGCAGAGCAGGGGAGAAAACTGGCAAAATATTTTTAAAACACTGAATCACTCTGAATACAAGTGACGACCAGATAACGTGACTCTCCCTCTGAAGGAATTTTTAATGTTGTAATATTAGTTTGAGTCTGGACCACTGAGCTTTTCTATTAGAAGCATTAAAGAAACATATAGGAGCATATTAAAAGATGATACTCTTGGAAGATGAAAGCTGAAGGGTCGTGTAAAACATTAATAGGGTACCTGCTGAAGACCTGGCTCCAAGAATTCTAGCAAGTTAATCCTTCCTATAACCCAGTCATTTACTTCTTTGAAATCGACCTACGGACATTGTGATCTGAAGGAAGTCATTACTGTACCACAAATGAGGTGCTTAAGCATCCACTGGTGGCCATTTCTCTGTGGAATAAACCGAATAGCTCTGATGTGGAAAAACAATCATAGTCAAACAATTGTTCCTGCAGTGCTTTTTGAGTTATGGGCAATTCACACTTTTGAAACAGTTCTCTTTAGATTTTTATGTTTTGATCCAGTCAAACTGCAGGATCTAAGCAATTGTGTTATTTGCTCCTGCTTTAATTAACAGCCTTGGGAAGGAAATGAAAGCATTTGGTCCTCACCCTCTTCGTGTGAGGTTGTGATAAGAACAAAATTCAAGTCAAGGTGGCAGAATATTTGTTTGTATTTTGTACAAAGATTTCAGATGTGTGTCAGAGATGGTTTGCTTAAAAAACAAATTGTGCATAAGGCTTCCTGTGTGTGGAAGCAGAGTCTGTGTTACTGCTAGAATGCATTAGGCAAGCTTCCCTGATGGCTTAGTGGGTAAATGCACCATGTCGTGTGGCACTAGGCCAGGCAGACCAGAACATTTCAGGATTGATCACTGCACTGTGAGAACTTTTCAGCTATACTACTGTAATATATATTTGTTTTGGGGATGTGGAGAGTGCTGGCAAGCTTGCATTTATTGCTATACTTGTTATTTTCTTTATAATTGATCTCACTGCTCCTGCGCTAATCAGGGGGAAAATTATCTGATTGCGTGCTCCTGATTGCAAAGCTAACTCCAGTTAGAAAGCACACGTGTGCGAATGTTGAAAGAATTGCTGGAGGACTGGAGAAAAGTGGAACAAATGTGCTGTGTAAAATGTCACAGTGGCCTGTGCTCAGTGTGCTTGGCTCAGTCTAGTTCACCGAGATCTCTACGCTCCTCCAATTCTGGTCTCTTGCGCATTCCCAGTTTTCCCATTGGCGGCCATGCCTTCAGCTGCCTAAGCTCTAAACTCTGGAATTACCTCCTGGGACCTATCTGCCTCTCTATCTCTCTCTCTTTTTAAGACGCTCCTTCACCAAGCTTTTAGTCACCTGTCCTAATATCTCCTTATGTGGCTCAATGTCAAACTTTGATAAAAGCTCCTATGAAGCAGCTTGGGACATTTTACTACATTAAAGACACTATATAAATGCGAGTTGTTGTTGTAGTTGACAATTATTTGGCTTTTTTCTGTATATTAGGCAGCATAACAACAGGATGAAGCCAGAGACAGCTGTAACAAGGACAGGTGTCTCTCAAACTGAGCAGAGAAAAACTTGGAGAAATTGTTCTTGGATAGCAACAGGAAAATCCCAATGTATGCTTCACTCCACTAACCCTGGTTCAGAAAGTGGTGGTGAAATCTGTATTTGAACCTCTGCTTACAAGGATCATACTTCTGGGCAGTGACAATTGTCTGAGAGAATAATGCTGTGTAAAGGCCCATCATTACCATTCTTTGCAGACTTTTTTGGATTTATATTCATTGTTGAGGTGTAACTGCAGCTGCTGTTGTGTTCCTATCACAAGCATATAAGTCTAGCTTTAAACACTAGCCACTCATGACGATGTTGCCCTGATCATAATCTGAGTTGGGTAGGGCCATGGAAAGATGATAAATGCTGTGAGGGAGCTGAAAAATGGTAGTTTAGACTCAGTAAAGAAAATTGAGGTGAATTATCTCAGAAGTTCTCCCGCTCCTCCACCGCAACCTTGGTGGAAGAGCCACGGAAACCCCGGATAAACGATGTAAATAGTATTTCCAGGGTTTCCGTAGCTCTTCCATCACGATTATGGTAGACAATTGGACCCCTATGTATATTAACCCTCAATACGTGGCTTGTTTTTGGGAAGAACAGTGTGCGGATTTTTATAGCAAACCAGAAGTTAGTTGGTGGCAGGATGTGTCCTTTCCTAGAAGTAGTTCTGAATAAAAAGATTCTGTACCAATCCCCTTTCCCATCATCATCCTCCATGTCGCCCACTTCCTCATTCTCATCCTCTTCAAGTTGCCCTGCAATCCATAGGCGTCCTAATCAACTAGCAGTATGCTCACTCCTAATTACATGGCAAAACTGTGCAGCATACAGCAGGAAGTGATGATTTTGGTGATTTTAGCTGGATTGTGGAATAATACCTCAACTGCACAGTTCAAACATAAAATTGTTGCTTTAGCATCGCTATGGCGTGCTTGATAGTAACTTAGGCCTCCTTATATTTGCACTCTACTGCTGGATGGGGATTTCTAATTGGTGTCACGAAGCGTGGCCGCAAAAGGATAACTTTGGTCACCCAAGAGCCATCCATTTATAATAAAAGCATTAAGAATGTTAATAAGGGGCATGAATGAGCACGATCACATTTTTTGTGGTCAGGAACCGCCTGAAGTTTTATGGATGAAGTGAATCCCAGCTGAGAAAAGTCTTTGTGGAAGGCTAAAGCTGAGAAGGTGGGATTCGTACAAGAAGGCCTGAATAGAAGAGGAAAAATCAGGCAGCCGGTTGCAGGAATTGGTATAAGGGAGAGTGGGATGGTGAGTTCCTGTGGCACCCAAGACCAGCCAGGTTATGATAACTGACGATATATGTTTAGAGCATAACAGTTGTGTGAGGTGCACCGTTGAGTACAGTACTATTATTCTTTATAAGATGCAAAGTAATGTGCATTTTTCCATTAGTGACCTTGTCTTTTGAGAGGTTTGCCATTGGATTTCATATCTGTCATAGCTCCCATGGGTATTTGCCTTAGCATGAGTTTTCCTGTGCCGTTTCACATCCCATGACAAGGAGCGCTCTTAACTGTAAAAGAACATGTTAAAGGATTACATAGGATATACAGCACAAAAACAGGCCATTCGGCCCAATGAGTCCATGCCATCGTTTATGCTTTACTCGAGCTACCTCCCGTATTTCCTCATCTAACTCTATCAGCATAACCCTCTATTCCCTTCTCCTGATATGCTTATCTAGCCTCCCCTTAAATGCATCTATACTATTCGCTTCAACCACTCCCTGTGGTAGCGAGTTCCACATTCTCTTCTTGCAAGACAGGAAAACAGTGAAAAATAAATCTTATCCATCGAATTGTCCAATGCTTTAATATAGTGCATGGTTTGATACTAAGGCATACATTTTAAGGAAGTCCCAACTCCTAAGTAAATCCCTGTTCTGTGTTGAGTTAGCCAATCTGAGTCAAACTGGTGGTGGTGGTGCTTCCTATATATTGTCCTCAGTGACCCTGTGCTCGGATGGGGGAAAATCAGCTATCCGATTTTGCTGCCAAAATAATGGGAAGTTCGATGGCGCTTGCCGTTATTAATGTGTAAATCGTCTAGGAACTTATGGTGAGGAAGGGCTACCGTGTGAATTCCGAAGTGGCACAAGTTACTGGATGATTTGTGCCACTCTAACGTTAACATCCCAAAAACCTTGGCTTGCCCTCAACTACCTCATGAGTTTCATGAAATTGCTGTATTTGCGCATTAATTGCCCATTAAACTCGCTGCAGAAAGTTTAGAGTGGCTACTTAACAGGTAAGTATCTTTTTAATGAGCAGATTTATGGTCCTGCAATGTCACGCAACCTCTCTGACCCAGAAGGGAACAATTTAAACTGAGAAGTCTCATTCCCACAGGGAGTAAATTGATAGGGAGATTTTTTAAATTTAAAATTTTAATTAAATTTTTTTCTTACTTTTCCTTTCTGTCTCTTTTCTCTCTCTCTTTCCCACTCTTTAGCTGTGAATTTAATGGAGGAGGCGGGTTGGAGTCAGGTTGCCTGGTGGGTGGCTTCCGGTCCCGCTGCCGGTTTCAGCCGCTCCCGATTTACAATGTTAGTTTAAGTGGCCTCATTAGGCCCGCCGTGCGCGTTGCCCGGCCCAATGAGTGGGAGCAGGTCTGTTGCTGTCCACTGATGATGTCATTGCTGCAGTTGTTTTGAAGGGGCCCATGTAGCCTCAGCTTCTCATTTCCTTTCTGCTGCTGTTTGAATGGGCCCAGGCTACAATGACTGCTGCCAAAGCCAAGGCTGCTCCAAGGTTCAATGAGGACTCCCTCCAAGCTCTGGTGGAGTGAGTAAGAGGGTGCAGGGAGATTCTGTTCCCTCCCGATAGGCGGAGGAAGCCTCCTCGGCAAACAAAGGCAGCCTGGCTGCACATTGCTGAGGAGGTCAGCGTTAGGTCCTTATGTTCACGCACCTGGGTCCAGTGCCGGAAACAGTTTAATGATCTTCTGCGCTTATCAAAAGTGAGTATCACATCACACTTACCTTCACTCTGCTTCCCTTCTCATCACCAGCACTCTGCTTTGTCAACCTCCTCCTCCACATCCCACCTTACCCTTACTTCCCTTGCACCCTATCCATCTCTGTCTCTGTACTGAATCACTTCACCATTCTACTATGCACCCCTCACACTCGCTCTCACTGTTATGCAATGACAACAACTAACAACCTTCCTTTTGGCACCTCACTCCATCTTGGTCTCCCTCTAAGCTTCTACGTTATGAATTCTTCACAGTCACTCCATCAATCCCACTGAGACTCCACTTGTGTCTCTCCTTGCAGGAAAAAATAGCCCACAATAAGAGAGAGTGTCGACAGGAGGAGGCACACCATCCCTGGCGACATTGGCAAGTGCTGAGGAGGCTGTGCGCTGAGCCACTTGGTCCTCAGGCAGTGGTAAGCCACGCTGCTGTGCGATGTTGTGCAGGGCACAGCAGGCCACGATGATTCTGGACACCCAGGCTGGTGCGTACTGTAGGGCTCCACCAGATCTGTCGAGGCATCTGAATCGCTTTATGAGCAAGCCGATGATTTGCTCTATGATGCTTCTGGTGGAAATGTGGCTCACATTGTAGCGCTCCTCAGCTTCGTTTGATGACCTCCTCATCGGTGTCATGAGCCACTTTTTCAGGGGATAGCCCTTGTCTCCAAGTAGCCATCTGGAAAGTTGGGTTGGCAGATGGAAGAGCTGAGGCACAGTAGACTGCAGCAGGATAAAGGAGTCATGGCAACTGCCAGGGTACTTTGCGCAAACATTCATGATGATCTTCCTGTGGTTACACACCAGCTGGACATTAAGGGAGTGGAATCTGTTGAGTCTATGTTTTCAAATGTAGTTATGCTGAATAACTGGACACAGACTACAGAAATAATTAAACAGGTCTTTAGTAATTGAGGGTCAGGGCTGAACTGGGATACACTTTGCTCCACAGGGTTTATATACCGGTGTGGTCACCACCGGTACTACAATGTACAGGAGCCATCAAAAAGTAGTCCATCACCTTAAGGCATCCTCTTAAGGTGGTACAGGTTACATACACTACAATTTCTCCCCTTTTAGCTTAACAGTGTACACCCCAATTTAAACATTACATGGATAACATATATACAACTTTCACACAAAACTGTTCAAAGATTCAGTCTCTGAGGAGGCCTCCTGATCCGGGCTGGATAACGCCTTTCAGGGGTCTCCGGTTCTCGTTGCTGGGGTGACTCATCCATTTGATCTCCTATGGATTGAACATCATCATGTACGTTCGAGTCTGAGGTAGATGCTACAGGCTCAATAACTTCTTCAACTGGTGTCTCTGCCGTAGACATGGGGTCGACCCTTGTTCTCGATTCCACAAGTTGGTCAGCATGACATCGTATTACGTTCTCTCCAACGTCTACCATGTACATCAAGGGTGCTTGTCGGGCACGAATTGTTCCGGATTGCCATTTATCATTCCTATAGTCCCTGGCCAACACTGGTTGTCCTATTTCGAAACTCCGAGTGGCCTTGTTATTTACGTGCTGGAATTGCTTGTTTTCGACTTCGCTACGCACATTGGGTTTTAAAAAATCCAACCGGGACTTCAACCTCCTGTTATAGAACATTATGGCAGGGCTTTGATTTGTCACTGCATGCGTGGCGTTTCGATATGCCATCAGGAAATTGTCCACCTTGTGTTGTAGTGGAATATGGTCTTCGCTCATGGCCTTTATCGCCTTTTTGAACGTTTGTACAAATCCCTCAGCCAACCCATTTGTAGCCGGATGATATGGGGCAGATGTATAGTGTTTCATCCCATTCTTTTTCATGAATTTCTGGAATTCTTCTGACACGAACTGTGGTCCGTTGTCTGAACATATTTGTTCCGGCAACCCATTCCTTGCAAATATGGTTCTTAGAACTGCGATCGTCTTTTCAGAGGTAGTGGTCGACATCTTAATCACTTCTGGCCATTTAGAATGTGCGTCTACTGCTATCAAAAACATGGAATCCATGAATGGACCTGCAAAGTCGATATGCACACGTTGCCATGGGGTTGAAGGCCATTCCCACGGATGCAGCGGTGCAATTGGAGGTGCGTTTTGAACCTTTTGGCACCCTGAGCAGCTTTTAGTCAGATCCTCTATTTGTTTGTCGATACCTGGCCACCACACATAAGCCCTAGCAAGGCTTTTCATCTTGACTCCCCCCAGATGACCTTCATGCAATTCCTTCAGAACTCTCTCCCTTAATTTAGGAGGAATAATCACCCTTGTTCCATACATCAATGTTCCTTGACATACGGACAGCTGTTCTCGTCTGGCTGAGAATGCTGGTAACAGTGGGTCGCCATGTGCTGGCCATCCCTTCACTGTCAAATCGTAGACCCGAGACAGTGTCGGGTCGTTTCGGGTCTCTCTCTAAATACCCGCATTGGTGACTGGTAAGCATTCGATGATGGTCGAGTGAAATATCTCGACAGGGTCAACTGCCGGTGCCTCTTCCGCTGTAGGTAGTGGCAGGCGCGACAGCCCATCAGCATTACCATGTTGCTTTGTACCTTTGAATTCGATATCATATTGATGTGCCCCTAGGAAAAGGGACCATCTCTGAAGCCTCTGCGCCGTCATAACCGGAACACCCTTCTTAGGGTTAAAAATGGAAACCAACGGCTGGTGATCTGTCAGCAGCGTAAACTTTTGGCCTTGCAGGTAATGGTTAAATTTCTTAACACCCCACACGAGGCTGAGAGCCTCCCTATCTATCTGAGCATAGTTGCGCTCTGCGGAGGTCAATGATCTGGATGCGAACGCGACTGGCCTTTCCAAGCCATTTGGCAACTTATGTGAGAGCACTGCCCCGATACCATATGGAGAAGCATCACAAGCTAAGTGAATAGGCAGCGTTGGGTTAAAGTGAGCCAACACTTCCTTAGAGGTGCTCAGTGCCTTGCTTTTTTGAAAAGCCCGCTTACAATCATCGCTCCACTTCCATGGTATTCCCATTTGCAAAAGAGTGTTCAGCGGGTGTAACACCGTGGATAAATTTGGAAGAAACTTGTGGTAATAGTTAACCAACCCAAGGAACGACCTCAACTGGGATACATTTTCCGGAGCGGGAGCTTTCACAACAGCTTCGATCTTGTCAGGTGACTTATGGAGCCCCTCCTGGTCAATGACGTGGCCGCAGTACGAGATTCGCTTTTGAAAGAACTCACATTTCTGGCGATTAACTCTGAGCCCATATTCTTTCAATCTGGTGAGCACCTGCTCCAAATTCGCAAGGTGATCCTTATCATCATCTCCTGTAATCAGGATGTCGTCCAGGTAGCATTGTGTGCCTGGAATTCCCTGCAATACCTGCTCCATGGCCCTTTGCCAAATCGCTGGAGCCGATGCCACTCCAAAAACCAGTCTATTATACCGATATAAGCCCTTATGTGTGTTGATCGTGAGATACTGGCGTGACGTTTCATCAACTTTCATCTGTAGGTACGCCTGCGCCAGGTCTATCTTGGTGAAGTGTTTCCCGCCAGACAGCGAAGCGAAGATATCTTCAATCTGCGGAAGCGGATATTGCACCGTGTGAAGAACCGGATTAACAGTGATCTTGAAATCGCCACAGATGCGAACCTTCCCAGGTTCCCCCGGCTTGTTGCTCAACGAACGCTTCATGACAGGAACAATGGGTGTGGCCCATTCGCTCCAGTCCACCTTTGACAGTACTCCTGAACGTTCTAGCCCTTCCAGCTCTGCTTCCACAGCAGGTCGTATCGCATAAGGTAATGGCCTGGCTTTGAAAAATTTGGGGTTTGCATGTTCTTCAACCTTGATGTTTGCCGTAATTCCTTTCAGTGTTCCCAGTCCCTGTTGGAACACCTCCTTAGCATCGTCCAATATTTTGGACAGTCGTTTAGGTTTGACGTCATCCTCTTTACAGGAATCTACAGTCAGTGCTTGTATGGAATGCCAGTCCACATTTATTCTCCGGATCCATTCCCGTCCCAGTAGTGGCGGACCGCCATCAGGTAACACATACAAGTCCATTTCCTGACTTTCTTTACCATTGTAGACCACATTTACTTTTATCTTTCCGATGGGGTATACTATTTGCCCCGTGTATGTTTTCAATACAATCTCCGTATCCCTCAGGGGAATGTGCGAGAATAACCTTTTGTAATCTTGCTTATTCATGACCGTCAATGCCGATCCAGTGTCCAATTCCATCTTCACTTGGACTCCTGCTATCCAAAGCATGACCCAGATAGTTTGGTGGTCTGCTGTGTTACCCACATTATGTATTTTTAGACAACCCAGTTCCTTACTGCTGGAGTCTGAATCCATCTTCTGTTCATCCGAACTGTTCTCTGTCACCTTGTGTACTTTTTTGTACTTCTCCTGCGGCGACTTTTTGCTGCTGGTCTTCTTTCCTGACCGCATACTCTCGCTATGTGACCAAGTTTGCCACATTGCCTGCATTCTTGATCTTTGAACCAGCACTGGTTCTGGTCATGCGTTGTCCTTCCGCAACGATAGCACTTTACTGCGCCCAATGCCATTTCATTGGTGCTGAATTCCAATGGCCTTTGCTGTATCTCTGCAGCGCCTCGTGCTGCTGCCTCGTGCGATGCTGCAATGCTGAAAGCTTTGTCCAGCGTAAGATCCTTTTCCTCTAGCAGTCGCTTCTGGGTTCCTTCCCTTAGGAGCCCACACACAAACTTATCTCTCAGTGCGTCTGCTAGTCCTGTACCGAACTGACAGTACTTTGATAACTTGCGCAGTTCGGTTAAGAATTCAGCGTTGCTTTCCTCTTTAAGTTGAATTCTTTTGTAGAATTTAAATCGTTCCGCTATCAGCAGCGGCGTGGGGTTTAAATGCTCTTGCAGGATAGTAACAATATCCGCGAAACTCTTTCCTACTGGTTTATCTGGTGTTACAAGGTTCCTTAATAACCCGTACGTCTTCGCACCCATCGAGTTTAATAGGGTTAGTGCTTTCTTATCCTCCGGTACCTCATTCGTTGTACAGTAAACTTCGACGCGTTCCACATAAGTGGCCCAATCTTCCACATCGCTATCAAAAGCAGTGATGTTACCCGTTTTTGGCATCCTTGTTGAGTTTCCTTTCCTTTGGATATGATTATTATTTTATTTTATTTTTTTCAAAATGGCGGCTTTTCCCGCGCTTGTCTTCTTCCCCCGCCGACTCAAAATGGTGATTACCGCGCTGTTGCCGTTCTCGCCTCCCAGCGGTCCTTTATTTTCCCCTACGCTGTTGCTCTTGTTCCCCGCCGCTCCCGCGGTCCTTGTGGACATAAACGCTTTTCTGGCTGCTGCGCGTCTCTGCCCCGATTGCAGTCCGGCCCCTGACACCGGCTGCGGTCGTGTTCTCCGCCCTTTTCGTCGTTTCCCTCCCCTTCTCTTACTGACAACTCGGCCGACTTCCCCCCCGTGCCGCTCGATCGGGCTTACCCGCCGCTGTCGTCGAAGGGATGTTCACTGATGTTTGACTTCGTGGCCAGAAACCAACCCGTGTTCCCGATTGCCTCCCGTGCTATGCAGTGCCCAGCAGGATGTTGAGGGTGGATGTCCTTGTTCGACGCCCGTTTCAGAGGCGAAGCTTCCTTTGATGCAACTGCCGCTAGGTAAGATCAGACTCGTCGCCACTGTTGAGTCTGTGTTTTCAAATGTAGTTATGCTGAATAACTGGACACAGACTACAGAAATAATTAAACAGGTCTTTAGTAATTGAGGGTCAGGGCTGAACTGGGATACACTTTGCTCCACAGGGTTTATATACCGGTGTGGTCACCACTGGTACTACAATGTACAGGAGCCATCAAAAAGTAGTCCATCACCTTAAGGTATCCTCTTAAGGTGGTACAGGTTACATACACTACAGAATCCCTTGCGGTTGACAAATACAGCTGGGTTGTGATGGGGTGCCCTAATGGCCACATGTGTGCAGTCTATGACGCCCTGCACCCTTGGGAAGCCTGCCATAGTTACAAAGCCAACCACACGCGCGGTCACACTTGCTTCATCCGTGGAGAAGTGGATGTAATTGTGCGCCTTTGCAAAGAGGGCATCGGTAATGCAGGAGGGGTATCTCCTGTGTGATGCAGGTGTGTTCGCCGACTGGGAGATGCCGCTGATGTCTGCAACTGATCCCTGGAAGGAGCCCAAAGCAAAGAAGTTTAGTGCGGTGGTGACTTTGACAGCCACTGGTAAGGAGTGTCCACACATTCCTCTGGACTCCAGGTGTTGGTGCAGCATTGCGCAGATGTCAGCGAATACCTCTCGCGAAAGCCTCAGCCTCCTTTGGCACTGCTGCTCACTCATGTTGAGGAAGCTCATCCTCTGCCTGTAAACCCTGTGTTGGGGGTATCTCCTGCGGCGAGGTGCAGCCCTGCGCTGATGCCCTCTGCCCTGTGCAGCATCAGGTGGCTGAGGAGAAGGTTGGCGCTCCTGGTGTTGGTGCTGCTGCTGTGCCTGGTTGTGCTGCTGCCGTGGCTGCTCTTCCTCCGAATCTGACGACCAGGATGACAGGATATAAATGGTTCCCATTCCGCTGGTATATATCTCAGTCGAGGAATGGAGGTTGTTTGTGCTCCAACAAAGTGGCCAGAGGGTATTCCAAGGAGGGCACACTGCAGGTGGATTTCAGCTTGAACACTCACAAGATTAGTAGAGCTACAAAATGTGTGCCAAAACCTCAAAGCATTAAGTTGTGGCATCTGAAACTCAGAGATGTTGCAGGTGCGCTTTTAAGCTGTTCGAGCAGCTGCCAACAATTCAGGTCCTCGATTAAACCCGGCACAATGCAGCTGTCGTGTTTGACGGCGGCCAGCACGCAGAAAAAGCTGTAAAATCCGAACAGGCAGTTAAAGTAAGATTATCCAGGCAGTTAACGAGCTGTTAACTGCCTTAAGTGCCTCTCCCGCCGTTTGGTGTCGGGTCAGTTCAGGAGCTGCTGACCTGACGCTTGCCAAAGTAGCGTGGAGGCGGGGTCGCAGCCCGCCGTCAATTTTTCCGATTTTCGCTACCGACCCGCCTCCAAACCCACCCTCTGACCTCTATTAAATTTGCGGCAATTTATTTCTCTTTCTCTACCTGATTTTACTCTTATTCAACTTTAATTCACCTTATTTCCTTCTCCGTCGTTCTTTCTCAATCCTTCAATCTCATTGGTTGAGGAGGTAGGCTATTGGGCCCATCATTCACCAAGGTCCCTGATGCCCCATTACCCTCGCCATGTTGTTATAAGCTTGCACTTCCAGCAATTTACAGGGCAAAATATTTTCAAGCTCAAGGTTGAAGGACAAAGTCTAACTAATGGAATATGCTGTAAGATGCTCTGCTCAGGCAAAACCTGGGCCAATGTTTCTGCTGTTGAGCGCGATTCACTTCATGCTACTCCAAAGTATGCTTGTGTGGATTTAGATATGGACAAGATCTGATGGCATTTAGAGTTCAATAATTTGCTGATTATCTAGAATTATGTCACAAAATTGGCATTCTTCCAGGCTCTTTTCTGCTCTGCAGGTGTGACTCCCTCAATATATTCAATCTCCCTCTTTGCTTAAGTCCTTTTTTTGGAACTCCTTCCTCAATTTACAGGAACATAGAAATGTACAGGACTAGAAAAGACTATTGCAGTATACAGGGACAGCCCTAGGGGGAAAAATTCAGTTGTTTGCGCCTCCCGTTAGCGCCTTAAGATGTTTGCGCCGCTCGCGAAATTAATTAGATATTTTGTGGCGGCGCTACACACTACCGCCACGATCTCCTGCGCCGGCAGATCATGATGTCAGTCGAGTGCGCAACGCCCCGGACTGGATATTGAGTGGCGCCACCTGCCATACCGCCTGCCACTAGCAATGACAGGTTGAGGGGAGCGTTTTGCAGTCAGAAAGGGACTGGGGGAGCGCTATTTAAAGGCAACCGCTTCCTGCCTTTTTTTGTTGGTGACATTTTTGCACCACGCATTCTGAGAGAGAGAGAGAGAGAGAGAGAGAGAGAGAGAGAGGGAGAGACTTCTGGAGAGATTCAACGCTGTGTGAAGGAGTTTTGAGTACTGAACAGCACTTTGCAGGTTCATTTTGACTTGCCCTTCCTTGCTTCGCCAGCGCTCTGAGGTAGCGCCTCGCTCCTCGGCCTTTGCGCCTTAAGACAGGTGTGAAGCGCCTGATTTAGCGCTCCAATCACCTCCAGGGGCGATGAAAGCCAAGTTTGCCGTCTGAGGCGATAAGTAACACCAGGTGCTAAACTTTGCGCACGGCCGATAATGGTGCCCCAAACGGGGCGATACTGAATTTTTCCCCCCTAAAGTTTAACAAATACCATTACATATACTACCGGTTATATCCCTCAATTAGTTCCTTCACCAAAAATAATTCTGCTGCCTCTTGAATTTACTGACATATCCACCACTACTGTCTTCTGGGGTAGTCTCTTCCACATAGATATTTTGTATCTGTATGAAATGCTAGTTTTATGGACCTGTTGATTTAATAACATTTGCTCAACATTAGAAAGGTTCTGGAATTAATTGAAGGCCCAACCTGCTTCAGTCGAAGGTTTTTTTCTCAATCATTAATTGTGAAGATGAAGACCTTCTGAGAGATTCCTGTCGCTATTTCTAGCAGGTAATCTCTACCCCCCATAAATATAAATTCTTTACATCGAATGTGCTTGTCGAATGGCTGGAAAGAATGGCCGTGCCACTACTGATTCGCTGCCATGCTCGCTGTGGCATTTTCTAATTAGAAATGCAGGAAAATAGGGATTAAGTTATCAACAGCGAGATTGGCGCACTAGACGATAACATTTAGTGTATGTCGTCAATCTCGCCAGTGCAGGAAAATCTGGGCCGTTACTTCAGGGTGAACCCACCACCCTGCCCGCCCCCCCCATATGTCAAACTCTAGCCATTACTATCAGCATTAAACAAGCTGAACAGCAAGCATCAGGACACATGATCGCTGTGAACAATTTGATCATAGCAACAAAGAAAAACAGACAATAGACTTTGGCAATAACAACAGAAAATGCTGGAAAAACTCAGCAAGTCAGGCAACATCCGTGGAGAGAAATTTGAGTTGACGTTTCGGGTTTGACCCTTCTTCAAAATTTTGCTATCATAATAGACTTTGGCAACCCATTGTGGATTAATCACTGAGCAGGTAGAAGCAGCAGGCACAGAAACACAAATGGAGTGCCCCAGGGATCTGTGTTGGATTCTTCCTGTTCTTGATTTACATGAATGACCTGGATTTAGACGCTCAATATAAACTGGTCAAATGCACAGATTGTACTGAACTAGGAGGACAATTGAATCTGAAGAGGCAGCTTGAGAACGAAAGAATGAGTTTGACATAAAAAGTAAAAAGGTGGAACAGTGGTAGATGAAATTAAAGTGGGCAAGTAAAGTACTACAGATAATTAAAGTGGGCAACTAAAGTACTACAGATAGGAAGAAAATTGAGTGACATAAATGCCTCATGAATGGCTTGAAATAGCAAACACTGGCATTGAAAAAGATGTGGGGTACTAAAAGACGCAGTGTTCAACATGTCCAATTACTGCAGAGTAACAAACAACACAGCAAATAGAATGCTGATCTGTGTAGTCAAAACAGTAGAGTTACGAGCCTGAGGAAGTCCTGCTGAAAATGTACATTGCTCTGTTCAGACCAAACCATGTCTACTGTCTCTAGTTGTGGTCACGGAGACACAAATGAGACGTTTAAGGCTTGAGGGTGATGAAAAGAGCCATAAGACTGATTCCTAGGGGGAAATTTTAACCCCCCAAAATGGGTGGTCTAGGGTCGAGTGGGAGGTTAAAGTGTTAAAAATCTGAATCCCGACTCCAACCCGCCTCCAACATGCCCACTTCTGGTTTTAACAGAGGCGGGGCGGGGGTGGGTGGGGGGGTGGTGTGGGGGGGCGGTGGCGGCAGGCGGATGGCCAACCCGCTCCCAGGAGGTGGGTTGACACTTCAAATATTATAATGAGGCTGCGTGCCTCATTTTGAAGCTCCATTTTATATTTAACTCTGTCTGGTCGGGTTTCCTGGACCTCAGGAAATCCGCCAGCTAAAGGAAGGCGAAGACTGCTGGATTCAGGAAGTAAGTGCCTTTCCACTTACTCGCTGGATTCAACGTTCCTGCCTCGCTAACCCCCGGTGATCAGAAACCCTCCCTACACGATCTCCCCCTGAGGCCTTCGACTCTTCTCCCCCCCCCCTCCCACCCCCCTCAACCCCCAACCCACTGTCACAAGGCCTCCGATCTCCGATTCCAGCCTTCCGACCCCCTGGCCTCCAATCCCCCCACCGGCCTCCGATCCACAACCGCACCCCCCCCACCCCGTAATCTCCTGCCTTCCAACCCCCTCCGACGATCTCCTGCCTTCTGACCCTCCCCTCCCCCTGGTCCTTCCCTTCCTCCTCTCTGCAGCCTGGTGCCGGGGGTCTACCTGCCCAACAGCCAGCCAGCCTCTCCATCCAGCTGGCTGTGGGCGGGAAACAGAGAAGCAAAATGTTAACCAGGCCCTGCCGTTAAATTCGGCAGGGCCTGAGGGAAACCCATTCTCACTCACAGAAACTCACAGAAACCCCACAATGCAGATAGAGGCCATTTTGGCCCATCGAGCCTGCACCGACACATATCCCACCCGATCCCCGTAACCCCTACACCAACACATATCCCACCCTATCCCCGTAACCCCACGTATTTAATCCCCCTAACACTAACGGTCAATTTTTATCATAGCCAATCAACCTAACCCGCACATCTTTGGACTGTGGGAGGAAACCGGAGCACCCGGAGGAAACCCACGCAAACACGGGGAGAATGTGCAAACTCCACACAGACAGTCGCCCGAGGCCGGATTCGAACCCGGGTCCCTGGCGCTGTGAGGCAACAGTGCTAACCACTATGCCACCGTGCTGCCCATTCTCCTGGGTTTCCCGAATGCAATCAAGCCCCCTCCCCCCGCACTCCCTACCCGCCTCCAAGTTAAAATTCTGCCCCTAGCGTCAGAGGACTGAGTTATCAGAAAAGTTATGGAGAAACTTGAAAGAAGGCAACTGAGAGTTAATGTTGGAGAGTGAAAGGCACAGATAAGGCAAAACTACTTTGAACTAAAATTTTACAGTTGGACAAGGGACACAGATTCAAACAAATAATAGGCAAATTTTAAAAGTTCCTCCTAATACAAAGAGTGATCAAAACATGGTGAGTGGTAGCAAAAGTCTTGGAATCAATTGGATGTGGCTTGAGTGCGGGTCCGCTGCTCAGGGGCTTTCCGACCCGCTCCCGGCAGCCGCCTCCCAGAACTTATGAATTTGCGTTGATTAGCCTCGTTACGGCCGACGTGCGGGTCCCTCCAAGCAATTACTTGGAGGCTGTCAGTTTCTCGCATCTGATGACGTGTTGTTTGAAAGAAAATTTAAAGGGGCCATGTCCCCTTTGGGGGAAAATGTCAATGTGATGGTTTGGTGTTGTAATATATAGAAAGGGGAGTTGACAGCGTCTGTTCTGAACAGAACTTAATGAATGAAATTGCTGGTCATATTTTTCCAGAAAGATTTTCATGATTTTTTGTATATATCAATTTATAATCTGACTATGAAATGAAAAAGATGCCAAATTTGTTCCAATCATTGGCTTAGTGATATTAATGCTTTTTCCTCTTAAAGGTGCTGGCTGCTGCAGGAACGGCAGCCCCAATAACTAAGGCTCACCCAGGTTCAATGAGGGCTCTCTCCATGCTCTTGTTGAGGGAGTTAGAGGACGTCAGGAGCTCCTCTTCCCTGGAAATGGAAGGAGGAGGCCTCCTCAGCAAACCGAGGCAGCTTGGCTGCAAATTGCTGAGGAGGTGAGCTCGAGGTCTGTGAGCAGACGCACATGGGTTCAGTGTGGAAAAAGGTTTAATGATCTGCTGAGATCGCCTAAAGTGTGGCCTCTGTGTTCTGGGAAATGGAAGTTCAAGAGTGAGGGCTCAGGGCGATTTCCATGTAGAATGTTGGTGGTGACACTGAGCGCAAACCACCATTTATTGGACAGATGATGCCTGGGGTTTTGAGAATGTCGGACTTGTATTCATTTCCATGTGCCAGCCACCTGTGGTTGAAGCGTAAGCTTACACGAATCTGGCATGGATGAGTGCATCCCTTGCCTGATGGCCAGCAATGTGGTCGTCTACTGCTGGATTGGCCACATCCGGCCCCGTAAGAAGTCACTCCTCCTTCTCATCCTCGTCCTCTTCATCTTTATCATCCTCCAAGGAGGCTGCGTGCTGAGCCACTTGTTCATCCGGCAGCACTAAGCCGCGCTGCTCTTCCTCCGAATCTGACCACCAGGATGAGAGGATGTAAATGGTTCCCATCCCGTTGTTACAGATTTCAGTTGAGGCAAGAAGCTTGCGAGCGCACAAAGTGGCCTGAAATTATTCCAATCTGTTCAAACAGCAGATGGGTGTCAGCTTGACCAGTCACAAGGTCAGTAGATTTGCAAAATCTTATCCCAAACCTCCAACAACAAAGTTGTTGCATTTGAATGCCAGCCGTGTTACAGGAGTGCTTTTAAAGTTCTGCACCAATAATGACTACAGATCATGTCCTCCACCAACTCGTCTCCTTGCAGCAGGACTGTTTCTGACAAGACGGGAAACGGGAGCCAGAGGCAGGAAAATGGGAAACCTCTGTCAAAATAGGATTATCAAGGCAGTTAACAGGCTCTTAACTGCCATAACTACCTGTCCCACCGGGTCAGTTTGGGAGCAGCTGAACAGGCACTCAGGAAAATTGCGTGTGGGTGGGATGGAGGCGGGTTGGGTGTCTGAAGCCATTTTTTCCGATTTTACCAGCTGACACACCTCCAAACCCGCCTCCTCAGGGCTGGTAAAATCAAGCCCGTGGTGTCTGTGGGTTCTTTCTAGATGGATACAGTATAGTCTTCTTTATCCAGATCTATTTGTTATGCAAACTTGGGTTTTAAAAGCCTGTAGGTTGTGGGAGGAAGGGAAGACCAAGGGAGCTATGGTGCTCTACAGTTTTAAAGGTTTTCCAGCAGGAACAGGGCACCCGGGCCAATAGTAGCTCCCCTACCATTACCCCAGCTGAGATCGGGTAATTCAACACAAGCCAGGAATAAAAAAAAACGAGTACGTTTTTGGTCTGTATGGCTCAGTACCACAGTAGGCAATGCATTTACCATCTCAGCTATTGAGTAAGCTCTAAAAATATTGGTTATAAATTTGTTATAGCCAAGAAATGGGCAAGTGTTTAGACTAAAAATGGTTAAGTAGCGCCAGTTGAAAATCGTCTAGGCTGCATGCAAAATTCGTCCTCACTCCTCATTAAAATGATTGCAGTCATGATTCTAGTCTAAAAGCTCAAGCTCATTGGTGTTACACTGAAAAGATGGAGCAATATCAGGGGCAGTCTAAACGCAAGTAATGATTGGCACAGGCTTTTGTCATTGCTTAAAGGGGAGGTTCATTGATGCTGCAGCACCTCATTCTCAGCATTGTTGGATGTGCAGCTGCCTCAACAACCATAAGATGGAGGACAAGGAGAAGGAGCACTTATTTATAAATCCTGATGGCAGATTGCCACCCCAGGGAGAGAGCCCGGAGATTTTCCGAGGAAGCTTTGGAGCCATTGGTTTTAGCGGTGGAGAGAAGGCGGGCGGTCCTGTACCCTCAAACTGGCAGGAAGCTCTCGCCATAAGTCTGCCAGACTATGTGAAGGGAGGTGGCACAACACATGATGGGCAGCACTGTGGTCCCCAGGACCCACACCCAGTGCAGGAGGAAGTTTAATGAGCTCACATGGGTGATCAGGGAGAGTGAATGCTTCAACAAATACCACAAGTTTCACACACTGCTCAATGCACCACACCCACAGCACTCACCCACCAACAATCTCTGCCTAGCAACACTCACACCCACATCTAACACCTTGCACACAATGACAGCTATTCAACTATGGCAGGCACAAGGGTCATTAGTTATTAGAATTCATGTGATATGTGTGATATGCTTATAGATACATTTATTAAGTGTGTTTGGAATATTTTGTGGTCTCTCTCATTTTACCTTTGTACCCAGGAGGAAGCTGTGATATGGCACGAGACAGGGATTGTATGATGGGGATGTGGTGAGCTACGGGGATCTGGGGTTTCACTCATGCGAATTGGAGTCTGATGAGCTGGTCACGGACAGCCCATCCAGAAGACCGATTGTCTGGCTGCCTCCGCCCTCCCTCCTGTTCCTCCTCCTCGCCCATCTCCTCCTTGTCTTCTTCCTCCTCATCCTCTTCTGCCTCGTCATCCTCCTGAGGTAATCCCGCAATCCCGCAGTCCCCATGACTGTGAGGAAGTGTTGTGGGCAGAAGCCTTTAACAAATAATGAGTGACTTCTGCACTTGAATCAACACTCCCTGTCACCAAAAAAAACTTGAAATAACTAAAGAAAGCTTTTTCAGTTGCATGAAGTAGCAAACAGGCACTGAAACTGCAGAATCATGTTAGTTGCAGCTGATTGGGGATGGTGCCTTGAAATATCGCTGCTGCAGCCTGCTTCCGGCTGATAGACGCCAGCTCTCCCTGTTGTTGTTCTGCGCTGCCGTTAAGGTAAGTGGCTATAATGGAGTTGGGAGATCGGGCGTCCAGTGAGCATTGCATGCTCACTGACATCACGATCTCCATGATGGCGAGGTCCCTGGCGATCAAGTTTACCAGCAGCGCTACTGGCAACACCGATATGGCGTGCGGTGCTGGAACTGGTATCAGTTGTTGTTACAGCTGTCAATGGCATTTTAGCACCATCTTATGGTGCTAACGTGGTGCAAACCACACAAATTTCTCCCATTGACTTTCTACTTTAAAGACTTAACTATTGATATAAGAACATAAGAAATAGGAGCTGGAGTAGGTCATTTGGCCCCTCGAGCCTGCTCCGCCATTTAATGAGATCATGGCTGATCTAATCTTGGGCTCAGCTCCATTTCCCTGCCTGCTCCCCATAACCCATCACTCCCTTATTGTTCAAAATTCTGTCTATCTTCACCTTAAATATATTCAATGGCCCAGCCGCAACAGCGCTCTGGGGCAGAGAATTCCACAGATTTACGACCCTCTGAGAGAAGAAATTCCTCCACATCTCAGTTTCAAATGGGCGACCCCTTATTCTGAAACTAGCACCCTAGTTCTAGATTCCCCCACGAGGGGAAACATCCTCTCTGCATCTACCTTGTCGAGCCCCCTCAGAATCTTATATGTTTCAATAAGATCCCCTCTCATTCTTCTAAACTCCAATGAGTACAGGCCCAACCTGCTCAACCTTTCTTCATAAGTCAACCCCTTCATCTCAGGAATCTACCTCGTGAACCTTCTCTGAACTGTCTCCAATGCAAGTATATCCCTCCTTAAATAAGGAGACCAAAACTGTACGCAGTACTCCAGGTGTGGTCTCACCAATACCCTGTACAGTTGTAGCAGGACTTCCCTGCTTTTATACACCAACCCCCTTGCAATAAAGGCCCCTTGCAATCTATTCCATTTGCCTTCCTGATTACTTGCTGCACCTGCATGCTAACTTTTTGTGTTTCATGCACAAGGACCCCCAGGTCCCTCTGTACTGCAGCATTTTGTAATCTCTCTCCATTTAAATAATAATTTGCTTTTTTATTTTTCTTTCCTAAGTGGATAACCTCGCACTTTCCCACATTATACTCCATCTGCCAATTGTTTGCCCACTCACTTAGCCTGTCTATATCCCTTTGTGGATTCGTTGTGTGCTCTTCACAACTTGTATAGCTTTGTATATTGTACTTAATTTCAGAAATCTCACCAGTTCACTTAAAAAAAGGACTGCCTGGTCTACAAATTAGACGGCTGTTGACCCTAAGCACTGCTTGCGTTTGCTTGTGGGCAGCACAATTCACTGAGTCTAAACCACATGTACTAACCGATATGTTGAAAGTCAAGAGTTGGTTTCAAGTTGAAGCATGTAAAGCGTGAAAGCATTTTTACTTTGCTGCTGGGGTTTTTGGGAGGGCAGTGCTCAAGGGGGGGGCCTGACCTCCTCTGATAACCCCTCTTTTTTTTTTACAGCCCCTGTTGGACGGATAGAATGAGGCACCTCTTTTTTGTAGCACCAACCTCCACTCTTATGGCTCACAAAAGTTGGGTCCCGGAGACTATTGTATCTGCTATGGATTTGTAGCCAGGGCAATGTGAACAGTATTGCTGTTGCTGCTGCTGCTAAACAAAGAATGGTAGCATAGTGGTAATCTTACTAGACTAGTAATCCAGAGGCCTGGACTAATGATCCGGAGACAAGAATTCAAATCCCACCATAAATTCGGTTAAATAAATCTGGAATAAAAAGCTAGTATCAGTAATGACGACCATGTAACTAACAGATTGTCATAAAAACCCATCTGGTTCACTAATGTCCTTTAGGGAAGGAAATCTGCTGTCCTTACCCGGCCTGGCCTATGTGTGACTCCAGACCCACAGCAATGTGGTTGACTCTTAACTTCTCAAGGGCAATTAGGGATGGGCAATAAATGCTGGCCTTACCAATGATGCTCACAGCCTGTGAATGAATTTAAAAAAAGTAAGAGCAGTGTTTTATTAAATCCTTCTTGAGTGTGACTTCTTTCACCTACATGACAACACATGACTGAAATATACACACAGATCAGTAAAAGCCAGTCAAGTAATGAAGAAATGTGAGCTTCAGCAATAATTTGATCACAGTTGGCACCAGTACTGAAACTAGTGTGCTCAGTGTGAAATCAGTACTGGATCCATGAGACCAAACCTAATATTGTAGCTATATGAGAATAACCATGCCAATACAGTAGAAGATCAAGAGAATTGTACGCGATGAATGGAAATTTTTATCATATTTTGAATAATTTTCTTTTTAATATCTATTTATATTTGTTTTCCACATTTCTGTCTGGTGTATAAATTGTCACTTCAAAGGCATCGAGCCCAAAAACCCTCAGGGGTTCTACAAGTCTCCCATTGCAACGCTGGTGGGAAACTAGCAGACTCCATCAGAAAATGGCAGGGATCCGTTTGGGCCAGCCCTCCACCATTTGTCATGCTTTGTAATGGGTGGAACTTCCTTCTGCCTCTTACAAGGGAAATGTTTTGTCAGGTAGGTGAAGCCAGGAACAGACTACACTGAGAATTCCTCCTTCTTACTTGTCTGGCTCAGTCAAATCCAGCATATCTCTGGAGGCTGAGTGAGATCAGAATTATCAACCTCCAGCTGGGTGAAAGTGGGTGGGAGTGGCCTGGACCCCTGAAGAAACGTAGCATTAAAAAAAAATTTTTTTTAAATTCTTGTTGGCATCTTTTTACATGGGAACTGAGATGGACCTCACCTAATAGAGGTCCTGATGAATTTAGCAGTGGCCCGAACATGCACGCAGACTGGGCATGGGTCTTTGCAGTGCTAAATTTGCCACCGTTGCCCCAATTTTACAGCTATTTCAACACCCGACGATGTTGAATTTCTTCCCCTATGTTCTGGTGAATAGCAATGTTTCCAAAGCTTGTACGACCATGTCCTTATGAGCGGTGTGGCTGAGTCGATATTCTTCTCCCCCTAGGCCGATGACATTTGCTTCTGGAACGTCAAGTTGGTGAGCCTCTTCGTGGCAGGTTATTTGCTTCACTCGGATCCTCAGTTAAAATCGATCCCAAATGAAATTTTCTTCCAACTACTATGGGGGGAGTTTTTTTGGGGGGTCAACAGGTCGGGTGGGAAAAAAAAATTTTGACAGTGGGTTGGGACCCCACTGTTAGCCCGTCGCCATGCACCTTTCCCAGATGCCGGGTCTGTCAGCGTTGAACAGACCCAACACGCCGCAGCGGGGAGGCAATTCAGGCCATCTATTACATCAGCATCAGTGCCCTTGAAACTATCTCACTTTGGTCCTCAGAATCCCACCACAATCAGCCCCAACACCAGCTGCACCAGGCACACCAGCAGCACCAACAACAACACCAACCTTCTCCGCAATCAACTGATGCTGCACAGGACACAGGGCATCAGCACCTGACCACATTGCTGCCCAGGAGGCCAGGGATGGCCTCACCATGGCCAGATTTACTTCACTTGATGCTGTACACCCTGGCTGCCACATGATGCACCAGATTGGCACCACCCCACACCAACACCATAAAGCATTCCTACAATGCCCAAGCCATTCTTTTCACACTCATCAGTATTGCAGGGGGTACCGTTATGTCTCACCATTCACTGCAACTCACTAAGCCACTTCCAAAGCATATGGAGGGAGTCATGGGAGAGCCTGGGTGCAGCTGTGCAGCTCTGTGCAGTGCTTGTCAGTGTTTGCAGCACCTCAATGCTGTAGAACACTGACAGTGCAACTGTCAAACTAAATCTGCGCATGGTCCCTTTAAGGAAACCGGCTGATGACGTGTCATCAAATGACCCCTGGTATCCTGGTCAATATTTATCCCTCAATCAACCTCACTAAAACAGATTATCTGGTCATTATCACATTGATGCTTGTGGGAGCTTGTTGTATGCCATGTTTTCTACATTACAACAGTAACTACCCATCAAAAAGTATTTAATTGGCTGTAGAGCGCTATATAAATGCAAGTCTTTTCTTAATTAGTTTCATGTTCCCAGCCATTTCCCTGCATTCAGTTTAACTCCATATTATGTGGCAACCTTTACTGAAACTCCATTATGAGAACACAATTCAAGCAATTTACAGGGCATTTCCCTTACAATGCTCCCAGTTCGTCAGTTCTTCCTGCTTGACTGTACCACAGCTCAAGTGGATGTGGTATTTTGGAGTTCTATGGGCCATTATATATCCTGTAGATAAGGTACAGTACAGATAGTTAAGGCTTAATAGTAACAGTAGAGTTAGGAAAGTGTTGCACATTTTGTTGTTTTTGCATCCAAGTAGGAAACATGTTTAAAGTAAAAATAGTGCTGCATAATCACTTGTTACTGCTGACCTGTTACTTTTGATAAATATGTTTCTGAATCATAATCTTATAATAGCATTTATACTTCTGTAATCTGAAGCCTAGGAGGTCATGAGAGGGTTTATGTCTTATCCAGTAAGATAAACAGAAACAAAGGTTACTGTTTGGCCCCTAGGCAATGCTATAAATCTAGATATTTTGCATGTAAGGTCAGACTTCAGTTTGTAGTGAGAAAGGCTTGCTTATGGGTGTGATTCTTGATCCTGAGCAGAAGAAAAATATCTGGGGGCAATTTTCATGTGATGCGTAGATCGGGCACGTGGAGCGACCACTCTACTTGCTTGATGACAGTGGGAGGCCTGAACAAATTTTGTAGTTGGGCCTCATTGAAATAGAAGAGGCAAGCTGGCAGTGTTAATCACACTGCTTATAGGTAGCTTGCCATTTCGGAAGGTGGGAAATCTGATGGGTCTATTGCCACTGTAGCTCTTAATGGGGAGGTGATTTTTTTAAAAAGTGGTCAGTGCATTACTGAGGCAGAAGGCAGCATGATGTCAGCTAGGGCATCCCGATTCTATGATACAGCATGGTGGTCCTTGTGGAACAAGTGAAGAACACGAGGGATGTCCTCTTTCCTTTTAGTTGGGCAAAATAGTCAAATGACATGGACAGAGGTCACTAAGCAGATCAATGCCAGCATCATAGCTCTTAGGACCTGGCTGCAGTGCAGGGCAAAATGTTATTACCTTACCAGGACTGCCAAGTTAAGACTCCTCTTCATATCTCTATTTTCTGTGTAATCCTGCAACCCCAGACTTTAGCCACCGCACCAGCAATCCTTCGCTCCCCTGCTTCACAAGCCTCCCCTCCAATCACAACAGGACACTTCACTACATCCGTCTGCTTCCACTCACACACTCCAAGTACGGTAATGTGGCAGTCATGTTACTGGAGTAATAATCCATAGAATCCAGATCCCACCATGGCAGTTTGAGAATTAAAAAAATATCTGGGAAATAAAAGCTGGTATCAATAAGTGACCATGAAACTGTCGAATCATCGTAAAAACCTAACTGGTTCACTAATGTCCTTTAGGGAAGGAAACTCTGCCCTCTGAAGTGGCCGAAAAAGCTATTCAGTTGTACTAGCAATGGGCAGTAAACCCCAGAATAGTCGACAACGCCCACCTCTGGAGAATGTATTAAAAAAAACTCAACACTTGCTGCTGCTCTCATATTGACATCTTCCTCACACACTATGTTAAGCAGCCAAAGTTAAAATGTCGTCTTTTAGATTTAAATTAGGCCCCTGCCTTGGCCGACTTCAAAGTTGGTGAAGAAAAAATGTTGCCTGACGGGAATGGTGCGGCCTTGTGAAGTGAATTTGGCTGATTTTAACCCCTTCCACGCACTGTTCCCACCGAGGGGTTAACATTGATCCATAGAATCATAGAATAGTGCAGCACAGAAAGAGGCTATTTGGCTCATCGAGTCTTCATTCACCTCCGCAAATATGCAGCAAGCTTCACAACTTCAAGCTGTCACTTGCTAATATCCAGCTGTCAGTGCCATACTAACTCTTGTCCATTTTTCTGTCCTGCAGAAAACACCTTGGAGGAGGACAATCTTCCTAAGGTCTCACCATCCCGTGCTCCATCCCTTCCAAGCACCAGCACAGACATTGGTACCTTGTGTGGGTTAGATAGTGAGGCAGAGGGATCTGCTCATGGTGAAACAGCCAGCACGAGTGAGCAGCAACAGGTACTAGCGGCAGGGAAAGCCCAGGTGAGAACTTGCCAGAGGGCTCGGTCCTCTCCCAGCTCTGCTGAGCAAGACAGAGATGAGGACTTCAGGGGCCCAGCCATGAACAGAAAATGCTGGCCTCACACAAGCAGTTATACAACGTATTGGAAGCCCTAAGACTTTCAGCATTTTGGCTGAATGTGTGGAGGAGTTCACTTCCAGTCTGTGCGGTGTTGATTTTAATATTCTCATCCTTGTTTTCAAGCGCTTTGGGATGTTTTACTACATTAAAGGGGCTATAAAAATATAATTTGTTGTTGTGTCATCTCGCATGGCATCAGCACTCTGCAGTCTACCCTGGAGAGTGTGGTCACCTCCAGGGATGCTGAAGCCGGGACCTCATAAAAGGAGTCAATGTCATCAGCCTATACAGCTTTGGTGGAAGCTCAAATGGCTGCCATACTGGCTCTGGGCTCCATCGTGAGAGACAGGTGTCCACTTTGGACAGATTGGTGGACCAAACAGATAGGAGCTTTCAATTATTCCCTCATCTTCTGCAATTGAGAGTGACTTAGTTAAGTCTGAAACTAGGGTCCTAAAACTGAACAAAGCAAACTACGTAGGTATGAGAGGCGAGTTGGCTAAGGTAGGTTGGGAAACTAGATTAAAAGTGATGACAGTAGAAAAACAATGGCAAACATTTAAAGAAACAATTCATAATTTGCAACGAATATACATTCCCTTAAGAATTAAAAACATGGGGAAAATGGTCCAACCGTGGCTAACAAGAGAAATTAATGATAGTATTAGATTAAAGGAAGAAGCTTATAATATTGCCTGAGGATTGGGAGGATTTTAGAATTCAGCAAAGGAGGACCAAGAAATTGATAAAGGGAAAATAGATTATGAGAGTAAACTACTGAGAGACATAAAAGCAGACTGTAAAAGCTTCTATAGGTATGTAAAAAAGAAAAGATTAGCTAAAGTAAATGTGGGTCACTTACAGGCTGACACATGAGAAATTATAATGGGGAATAAGGAAACGACAGCGAAATTAAACAAATACTTTGTGTCTGTCTTTAAGGAAGAAGACGCGAAAAACCTCCCCAAAATAGTGGAGAACCGAGGGTCTAGCGAGAATGAGGAAGTGAAAGAAATTAGTATTAGTAAAAAAATAGTACTGGAGAAATTAATGGGACTGAAAGCCGTTAAATCCCCTGGACCCGATGGCCTACATCCTAGGGTTTTAAAAGAGATAGTGGATGCATTGGTTGTCATTTTCCAAAATTCTATAGATTCTAGAACGGTTCCCGCGGATTGGAAGATAGCAAATGTAACCCCACCATTTAAGGATGGTGTGGAGATGCCGGTGTTGGACTGGGGTGGACAAATGTAAGAAATCACACAACACCAGGTTATAGTCCAACAGCTTTATTTGAAATCACAAGCTTTCGGAGCACTGTTCCTTCGTCAGGTGAAGGAGCAGCGCTCCGAAAGCTTGTGATTTCAAATAAAGCTGTTGGACTATAACCTGGTGTTGTGTGACTTCTTACCATTTAAGGAAGCAGGGAGAGAGAAAACGGGGAACTACAGATCAGTTAGCCTGACATCAGTAGTAGGGAAAATGCTAGAATCTATTATGAAGGACATGGTAACAGGGCATTTAGAAAATAATAATAGGATTGGGCAGAGTCAACATGGATTTATGAAAGGGAAATCATGTTTGACAAATCTGTTTGAGTTTTTTGAGGTTGTAACTAGCAGAATAGATAAGGGTGATCCAGTGGATGTGGTGTATTTGGATTTTCAGAAGGCATTTAATAAGGTGCCACACAAGAGGTTATTAAACAAAATTAGGGCTAATGGGATTGGGGGTAATATACTAGCATGGATTGAGGATTGGTTAATGGACAGAAAACAAAGAGTAGGAATAAACAGGTCATTTTTGGGTTGGAAGGCTGTAACTAGTTGGGTACCACAAGGATCAGTGCTTGGGCCTCAGCTATTCACAATCCATATTAATGATTTGGATGAGGGGACCAAATGTAATATATCCAAGTTTGCTGATGACACAAAGTTTTGGTCTCCTTATCTAGGGAAGGATATACTTGCCATAGAGGGAGTACAACGAAGGTTTACCAGAGTGATTCCTGGGATGGGGGATTGTTCTATGTGGAGAGATTGAGTAGACTAGGCCTATAGGCCTAGAAATTCGGTGGCACCCCAAGCCTGGGCGCCGGAATTACCGCTGCGAACGGAGCCGTTTGCACCATCCCGATATTCAGTTTCAGCGCCCCAAACGGAAACGCGGCGCTGCTCGAGGCGCCCTGCATCCCTCTTGGGGCGCTGAAACTGAATATCGCAGTGCAACGTGCCGTAGTGCCACACGCTGCGGCACGGCGCGCTGCTGTACTGCAGGCCTTCCTCCCCTTCTTAAAGGGGAGGGGCCTGCACCAGCACGATCCGAGATCGCGAGTGCCGGCAAAAGAGCCCGGCACCGAGGAGAAGTGCCGAGCTCTTGGGACACAGCCGGCACTGCCCGGGGGGGCTCAGGAGGCCGGGGAGGGCGGCGCGAGGAGGTGCTGGCAGGCGGCCAGCAGAAAAAATGGCCGCCCTGCACCTCCCCTTTAATTAGCGCCACTACCGCCGCAGGTAGGCCCCCCGACCCGGTCGCAAATTGCGACCGGCGTTACAGCGGGGGGCGCGACCAAATATCGCGATCGGGGCGCTGCGCACACCGATGACATCATCGGTGGCGGCGCAGCGCTACAGGCTAACGCCACCATTAGCGCCCCGCTAAATATCGCGGGAGGCATGGCCAGTGGCGCTAAAGCCACTGAGTGCCCTCTTCAGGCGCTAACTGGCGGCGCAGCCCACCAAATTTCTAGGCCATATTCTCTAGAGTTTAGAAGAATGAGAGGTGATTTCATTGAAACGTACAGAATTCTTACAGGGCTTGAAAGGGTAGATGCAGGCAGGATGTTTCCCCTGGCTCGGAAGTCTAGCACCAGGGGTCACTGTCTCAGAATAAGGGGTTGGCCATTTAGGACTGAGATGAGGAGAAATTTCTTCACTCAGAGGGTGGTGAATCTTTGGAATTCTCTACCCCAGAGGGCTGTGGAGGCTCAGTCATTGAGTATATTCAAGACAGAGATCGATAAATTTTTGGATATTAAGCGAATCAAAGGATATGGGGATAATGCAGGAAAGTGGAGTTGTGGTAGAAAATCAGCCATGATCTTATTGAATGGCGAAGCAGGCTCGAGGGGCCGAATGGCCTACTCCTGCTCCTATTTCTTATGTTATGTTCTAATCTGCTCTGCTGCATATCAATGAAAGTGACGAGCCCCAGCCCCACAGAAGTGGCAATGGTGTGATGGGAGTAGTACCTGTTGCCCTCTCTCAGGATGTCAGTATATTTGCTCCTTCACCAACCGCTCAACTATTAACCACCATGGTGCCAGAAAGTCGTCTGGGCCAGACTGCCCTGGCAGCAACTAAGGTGTAGCAGTCTGTAGTTAGGGCCTCACAGGCTCGAGATCCCGTAAGTCGCTAGCCACGAGCATCTCAATGGTCCCAATATTAGGAACACCAGCTTCTTTTTATATGAAAGGCACCATGGGTTAACAATTGGGTGAGAAATTGAATGGAAGCAATTATTATCTTTGCCATTATATTAATCTCCTTTATCACATTTGACACTTTGGTCCGCAGTCCGGTTTCATAGCAGTTTCTAAGCCTGCATTGTCAGTATGTCATTGATCTAGAAGTTGGTGAATGGTTTGAATGTTCTTTAATGCAGGATTAAGGCAGTGGTGAAGCATGTAAAAGGACTGTTCATGCAGAAGAGCTCTGTATAAGTTTTGAAGGCAGAGCAATGAGCAGGTCACGGAATCGCTGAGCAGTTAGATTACCCCTCGCGTCTCTTGTTGAAGTGGTCCTTCTTCTGCTGCTAGATCCTTACCTCCCCCCTGGTCTTCCTTGTCCAATGAGCACTGCTGGGCCTCTTCCAAGTGGAGGCCTCTCTGTATGATGAGGTTGTTCAGCATGCAGCACCCCAGTGTGCTACAGGAAAACTCTTTGTGAGGCATATTGTAGGGAGCTCCCAGACACCTGAACCTCTAGTTCAGCAGCCCTAATGCATGCTCAATAATCATCCTGGTGGTTCCATGAGATTGATTGTACCTTTGTTGCTCAGATATGTTGGAATTGCGGAGGGGTGTCGGGAGCCACGTATGTAGGAGGTATGCCTTGTCTTCCAGAAACCAAACTGTCACGTTGGTGGAAGGGTCAAATCTTTGGGGAATGGCTGAATGTTGCAAGATTAATGGATTGCGAGAGCTGCTTGGGTACCAGGCACAAACATGCATGATCCTGTTTCTGTGATCAGGCACTACTTGGATATTAATGGAGCGGTAGTCTTTTTTTATTTGCGAATGCTGCTGACTGGTGTTCTGGTGCCCTGATAGCAACATGTGTGCAGTAAACATTGCCTGGAGCAAGGGAAGCCACTGCTGAAAATCCCTGAGTTCTCTCTTGTTGACTATTGAGGTCAATGGTGAAGGTGATGTACTGCTCCGCCTAAGCAAACAGGATGTTGGCGATCTGCTTAATTCAGCTGTGTACTACACATTGGGAGATATGGCTGGTATCCTCGGTAGCAGACAGTGGCCACCAACGTTGAGGGCTGTGTTGACTTTGAGGGCAACTGGTAAAGCATAAATCGCTATTCCAGCAGGCAGCAGGTCCCATTGCTGGAGTCTCCAGAGGTGTTAACAGCCTGCCCGGTGAAGCGCAGCCTGCCCGGTGAAGCGCAGCCTGCCTGGTGAAGCGCAGCCTGCCCGGTGAAGCGCAGCCTGCTTGGTGAAGCGCAGCCTGCCCGGTGAAGCGCAGCCTGCCCGGTGAAGCGCAGCCTGCCCGGTGAAGCGCAGCCTGCCCGGTGAAGCGCAGCCTGCCCGGTGAAGCGCAGCCTGCCCGGTGAAGCGCAGCCTGCCTGGTGAAGCGCAGCCTGCCTGGTGAAGCGCAGCCTCCTGATACACTGCTCTTCAAATATATCCAAGAAAGTGACTCTTGGCCTGCATACCATGTGTGCTGAGTATGGCCGTCCACAAGTGCCCCCCCCCGCCACCCCCCCTCATCTGCTGTCTTCCGATAGGGTCAACTGCTGCACCTCTTCCTCCAACTGTTCCTTCTTCCAAATTGAACTAGCAATAATAGCACCCATGATTAGCAGATAGATGTTACTGAGGCAAAAAAGTAAGAAATAATCTGGAACCTGGTCACTCTCCTGGCAATCCAAATAGCACAAAGATCCTGTGATCCAATTTGCTGCAGGCGAGTGCCCCTTTAAATACTGTTTCACTGGCTCTTAAAGACCAATCCCGCTAGGTTTTACTAGCCAGCTTGGCACGGGGAGGGATTTCAGCAATTTGAAGTAAAAATGGCGTTGGGGTCCTAATTGCGTCATAAAATCCCAATTTAAATGTATTTCCAAGGCCCCCGACTGCCTTTGGTAGCTTCTTTAGCCGCCTCCAAAAATTGCCCAGTTAAAATGATGGTGGGCGGGAGTGCGGTGGAATGTAGCGGTAAGCACTCTACTGCCTGCCTGCCCTGTTCCCGTCAGGGTTAAAATTGGTGCTTAGGTGTACAGATACATAAATCCTTAAACGTGGATGGGCAGATTAAAAAGGGTCATTCGGAAGACAAATGGAACTTTGGGGCTTACATCTAGAGGAATTGAATACAAAAGCAAGGACTCTGTAAAAATTATGGCTGGAGTACATCTGGAATACTGTGTGCAGTTTTGGGTTGCTCCCTATAGGAGGAATCTAATAGCTCTGGGGAATGTACAACAAGAATTCTGCTTTTTTATCTGTATACACTATCCCAGCCAATGGAAAGGTCTAAAGCCCAGAAAATATAGTCACAAATTCTGACTTAAAAACAACTGTGCATACATTACAGACAGGCGGATTCCAGAGGTTTCAGGAAAAGGTTCTGTTTTATAAACACAGCATTAAAATGATACATATTCTTGGGAACCAGCTTCCTAACCCCACTGCTGAGAGCACAGGGAGGTAAGGGCAGCATCCCAATATTGGGACAACACAGGGACACCAAAACCCCTCGGCCCTTCCAGAACATTCCTATCATCATTCTGGTGGGAGTGCGACTGAAGGGCCGCAAACTAGACTAGAACCTGTATGTGTAGGGTTCTGACCCAGCTTGGGAGTTTTCTTGGGATGGAGCCTCTGCCCATTGACATGGAGAGGTGAGGTTGGGACCAGGGGCGAGGACTTCCCATGGCCCAGCCTGGAAAGCACTAGTGAGAGGATTGCTGGCTGTAATGCCCAGAAAGAGGAGGTGTACCACCCTCAGTAGTGGCAGTTGTAGCCTGTACCCCTGAGGAGGAGGATTTTGATTTTTTTTTTTACGATGGCCTTCATAACACAAATGGTCTGGCAATGGGGCTGCTGGGTGCCACAGTCAGGAGGTTTTTCGAGGAAGCCCAAGATCCTCCCCGGCCCAGCCAATAATGCTGCAATTTTTGGCCACCGACTGGTGCAGGAGCCTGCCTGGGATATTTAAATTTGGTGACCTCCTCCTCATAGAATCATAGAAATTTACAGCACAGTAGGAGGCCATTCGGCCCATCTTGTCCATGCCGACCGACAAAGAGCTATCCACCCTAATCCCACTTTCCAACACTTGGGCCATAGCCTTGTAGGTTACGGCACATCAAGTGCATATCCAAGTATCACAGAATCACAGAAACCCCACAATGCAGATAGAGGCCATTTCGGCCCATCGAGCCTGCACCGACACATATCCCACCCGATCCCCGTAACCCCACGTATTTAATCCCCCTAACACTAAGGGTCAATTTATCATAGCCAATCATCCTAACCTGCACATCTTTGGACTCTTGTCTCTACCACCCTTTCAGGCAGTGAGTTCCAGACCCCCACCACCCTCTGAGTGAAAAAAATTCTCCTCCAATCCCCTCTCAACCTCCCACCAATTACTTTAAATCTATGCCCCCTGGTTATCGACCCCTCTGCTAAGGGAAGTAGGTCGTACCTATCCACTCTATCTAGGCCCCTCATCATTTTATACCTCAATTAGGCCTCCCCTCAGCCTCCTCTGTTCCAAAGGAAACAACCCCAGCCTATCCAATCTTTCTTCATATTTAAAATTCCCCTGCCCAGGCAACATCCTCATAAATCTCCTCTGCACCCTCTCTAGTGCAATCACATCCTTCCTGTAATGTGGTGCCCAGAACTGTACGCAGTACTCTAGCTGTGGCCTAACTAGTGTTTTATACAGTTCAAGCATAACCTTCCTGCTCTTATATTCTATGCCTCGGCTAATAAAGGAAAGTATCCCCTATGCCTTTTTAACTACCTTATTTACCTGTCCTGCTACCTTCAGGGCTCTGTGGACATGCACTCCAAGGTCCCTCTGATCCTCTGCACTTCTCAGTGTCCTACCATTTATAGTGTATTCCCTTGCCTTGTTAGCCCTCCCCAAATGCACTTGCAAGGTCGCCAGCTGGTGCAATTCCCGCTAATTGTTGGGATCTGTGTTTTCGTGGCCAGGGTTTTTTTTTGTTCCAGCACCAGGCACAAATGATTGCAGAATGTTGCACCATGTTGAAAATGCAAAATGTTTAATCAGCAAACAACAGTTTTAGATTTGCATTGCAGCGCCTGCTCGGCTCAGTTGGTTACATTCTCACTTCTGTGTTACAAAGCTGCGGGTTCAAGCTCCACTCCAGAACTTGAGTCCACAGTCGCGGATGACCCTTCAGTGCAGTCCTGAGGGAACGCTGCTTTGATCGAGGTGTTAAAATGAAACATTAAGCTCAGACCCTGTCAGGAGTGGTATTTTGCCCAATGTTGCCCCCTTAACCAACATTCAGAAACAACTACCTGGTCATTCATCTCAGTGTGGTCTGTGGGATTTTGCTGCATACAAATGGCATGTTTGCTTATATAACAGTACCTACCCCAGATGAATTCATGTATGAGAAGTGCTTTGAGGTATGATAAGGTTTGGTATAAATGCAAGTCTGTAAAGTTGAAATGAGCAAAAAAATGTGGGTGAATAAAACATACTTGTGAAATAAATATGTACAACACATTGAGATGTAGAAGGGCGTGTAAATAATGTAGACACAGCACAAGATGCATTTGATACCTCTGGACCTGACTATTCTAATGCCCTTCTACCTGGCTTCACATTCTCCACCCTACTTAAACATCAGCTCATCCAAAATCCTGCTGCCCGTATCCTAATCCACACCAAATTCCATTCAATCATCACCCCTGTCCTTGTTGACCTACACTGCCTCTCAGTCCTACATTTAACATTTAGAATTCTCATCCTTGTGTTTAAATCCTTCCACGGCATCGCTGCTCCCTATCTCTATAATCTTCTCCAGGTCTACAGTCACCCTCCCCCACCCCACCACACCCCAACTCTGTGTTCCTCCTACTCTGGCCTCTTGCGCACCCTCGTCCTTTTGCCCCAACACTGCTAGCTGTACCTTCAGCTGCCTAGGAACAATGCTCTCAAACTCCTTCCCTAACCCCTCCCCACCCTACCTCTCCACCTCCCCCTCCTCCTTTAAGACCCAGCCTGCAGCCCACCTCTTTAGCCAAGCATTTGATCACTCCACTCCCCATCCTCCCCTTAATTCTTCCATCTTTAGCGAGCCATCTAGTTTTCTTTCTGGTTCTTTGAAGCACCTTGAGACATTTTTTCACACTAAAGATGCTGCATAAATGCAAGTTGTGCTGTATAAAGATACGGTGATGAAATAAAGACATGTCAGTATGATTGCAGCTAATCAGAATTTCCAACGTGATCATAGCTGGGTTCTGAAGCCTCTGTGAATTTTTTAAATATTTGCCTGTCAGTTTCAGCTGCACATGATTTCAAGTTACAGGTTTATGCTGCTTATTAAAATAAAACATCTTGAATGGTTCGACTCATTTTACTTTGAAAGTAAATGGAGGCTTGAACTGACCACTAATCTCAGTGTGTTCCGTCAGAGCCAGGGGAGCTGGTGTTTTACCCAGACAGCACGACATTCTGGCAGATGGCGAGGTGGTGTCATTATCTTGTTAAAAATGTTGCTGGTAATTAGGTTCTCGTTAAGATTTATGGCAGGTGCCATATCTTTAAAACCAATTTCAGTGTATGATCTATTAACAAAGCAAATTAATGCTGGTAATTAGGTAACAAAGGAGGGTTTTGTAATACTTGTAGCATGAATTATTCAAAGTCTAATTTTTCTTACAATCGAGATTGTTCTGACAAGGTAGGTCGTTATACTGACCAATTAGAAAAGGGTTATTAACAGCGCCATTAATGAATATGCATAATCCGTGTCATTTATGTACACCACCTCTCCCCTGGGTTGGAGATGGTAGGGAAGGGAACTGTCTTCAGGGAAGCAGGTAACTTTTGTTAATAACTATGCATGGTGAGCCATTTAAATATCATTCACCAAAGACCCCTCATCATTACAGCATTAAAAAAATCTTCAGACTTCAAGTGCCAAAGCAAAGGGAAAGAAAAATAAGGGTGGAAATGTTCACCTAAAAAGTCTGACAGTAGCAAAAATTCTCCACAGCTGTGATTTGAGAAGGAACATATTCACTTCCTTTAAGCTGGCAGTTGGAGTAGAAGTATAAGAGGCAATTAAAGGGGAAAAGTCAGAAAGGGGTGAAACATGGATTTCAGTGAGAAACAAAATATAGGTGCACTATCCCTTATCCGAAACCCTTGGGACCAGATGTTTTTCGGAATTCGGAATTTTTCGGATTTCAGAATGGTATTCAGAATCAGTATGTAACACCCTAGCGGGGGTCTGGGCAGCACCCCGTAAGCAAACACATTAATATTTCTGCAGCGAACCTTATGAATATTCACACTGAGTGGGATAAATAAAGACTATAAATAGTATTACAGTTTATTTGTACTGTAATAATTTTGAAAATTAGATAGTGGGATAAATATAGACCATAAATATTCTAGTTACGCTCCACGAAAAACTTTCGGTTTTCAGAGGTTTTCGGTTTTCGGAAGTGCGGATAAGGGATAGTCTACCTGTAGCAGGACAAAATGGCTAGAGATGGAAATAGAATTGAGATTAGCAGAGTAAAGAAGAAAGAAAAAAATGTATTTATATTGTGCCTTTCATGTCACCGGAACATCCCAAAATGGTTCACAGCCAATGACATAACAACCACAGTACTCAGGGGCCCCAACTTGCTTACCTCATACCCAGAGGCTGACTGTGCTCTAGAAACCGAGAATATTGGTGATGTGGATAATACTGTGCAAATAGCTTGACAACAATGATCACAGTCAGGGACTTTCCTATTAGTATTTTTGTGGTGTTACCTTCTTTGCTGCCAGAATTACTGTCAACACCAATGTCCTATGTAATATTGTTTGTTATCTCTAAAATTATCTTCTGGCATATTGTCTCCATTTTCCTTTGCAAAAAAAAAAGTACTGGGTGTGGTCAAAGCGTATAATGAGGGCATCACGGTGCCAGCATTTCCAGCATCTATTATCTGGCATAATTTTAATGTTGTGTAATTTGAGAAGTATAATATTTTGTATTGGATGAGTTTAAGATATACACTGACAAAGTATCAGTGAGTCTTCAGACCCCCTACACATTGCACTATCAAGATTAATGCAATACAGTGTATTCCAATTAGCTCAGAAGCTCCCTCTAGTGAAATGTGGACAATTGTATTTCAGGAGTGAGACTTGGGTTAAACTATATAGCAACGGTATTTTTCAGACCGATTTCCATTTTTGTTCCATAATATAATGGAAATACTATGGGAGGGATTTTAACTCGGGTGCGGGATGGTGTCGTGTTATCTGAATTTCGTGTTCCCCACACGAATCTAAATGGATGTGGGAGATTGACGCAATTTTAACTGAATTGGCCAATTGATTTCCAACGTGTGGGAAGCCTTTGCAAATGGGTTTTTCATGACTGAAAGTCCCCTCCAATGATGTCATCATTGCTACTGCATTTACGGTCCACAGCAAACCTTGCTTCTTCTGCAGACTGCCAAGCTTCTTGACTGCACAATGTGAGGGAGCTGCAGCAAATATGACAAGCGGGAGGGCAAGATCAGCTCCTCGCTTTGACGAGGTGGCACTGCAGGCATTAGTGGATGGGGCTAGGGCCAACAGGGAGGTGCTCTTCCCTTCGTCAGGGAGGAAGAGGCCTCCCACTCAGACCAAGGCAGTGTGGATGCAGGTGGCTGAGGAGATCAACTCCTTGGGAATCACCCGCAGAACCTGGATAAAGTGCAGGAAAAGATTTCATGACCTTCAGCACACTGGAAAAGTGAGTATGGATTTCCCATCACCCGCAATCTGATCCCCATTGCCTTTCCTCACCAGCACTCAGCTTTAGCAATCTCTTCCTCCACATCCCACTTGACACTGACATCCATGCACCCTTACCCATTCCCTCTCTCTCTATGCTCACATTCACATAACTATTCCACCATGCAGCCCTCACACTCCCTATCACTCTGATGCTTTGAACACAACTGACAACACACAGGGAGGGCCCTTGGTCTTGCAACCTCACTCCATCTTTGTCTCCTTCTAAGTATCTATGCTATGCAATCTCTACACTCACTCCTTCATTCTCACTCAACCTCCACTTGTCTCCCTCATTGCAGGAAAAGAGAGTTCACAACAAAAGAGAGCGAGCCAGGACAGGAGGAGGGACAGCCTCAATAGCCCACCTGACCCCCCTGGGAGGAGGCCGTCCTGGAAATTATGGGAATAGAGGATGATTCGCGCATGGGGGATAGACAGACGGGTGTAACACAGCAAGCTGGTGACAGAAAAGTTTCCCATCTCTCTTTGACATTGCATGAGTCGCTGATAATGATTGTGAAGCTGTAACAGATGGACTTATGAGCATCTGCAAATAGCTATGTGCATGTAGCCTTTGCATCACATCTCTGACTCTTTCCTTTACTCCCCCACAGGACCATCACAAGCATCCATCCCCACTAGCCAGGAAGAAGATGCTGAGCAGCCAGACTCCTCAGAGGAAGCTGCATCCTCTGAGGGCGCAGCGTCAGCAGAATTCAGCGCACCCAGCACCAGCGCAGACACTCACACCTCGGTGGGACTTTCGGGACATAGAGTAGTGTTGTCACCTGGTGTATCACAGCTCACAAGTGAACATCAGCAGATTGTGGAGACAGGGACAGCAGGAGAGTCCTAGTCGGAGAGTGCAGGACTCTGCCAGCTCAGCTCAGCAGCATGTCGACCCTCTGTCTCTGGGTCCATCCATAAGATCAGAGGTGATGGAACTCCAGGCACAGATGCAGGAGTCTCTGGCAGGTTTTGTCTCTGGGGTCGCTGCGAGTGTGGAGCGAATGGAGGAGTCCATAGCGAACACGAGCAGAGCCTTTGTGGAGTCATTGGCGCATGAATGCATCACCACGGAAAGGATGGCAACCTCCATGGAAAGGATGGCTACCGTAGAGGAGGATGGCTACGGTAGAGGAGAGGATGGCTACGGCCATAGAGGAGTTTAGTCGCCAGGGTATGGAAAACATGGTCATTGTTCAGAATAGAATGACATCTCTTGAGGAGTGATGGGCATCTATTGAACAGAGAAACCAGACCTTCATGGAAGTCCTTCTGAGCAGGACTGCTATTGCAGATACAGGTCCTCATGGCGCCCCCTGATGTGCAGCAAGGTGCTCTCCAGCCACTTCCAGGTGCTGGCCCCTTCTGGCCTGTGCAGCTTCAGGTGGGTGAGCAGCAGCCTGGCGCTCCTGCTGCTGCTGCTGTTGCTGGTGCTGCTGTTGCTGGTGCTGCTGTTGCTCATGGTTCTACTGCTGCCGTGGCTGGTGCTCGAGCTCCTCTAATGCCCAGATGGGAAGGAAATAAATGGCTCCCATGCTTCTGGTATATGCCTCCGTTGAGGAAGCGCTGAGTGAAGGTGGCGAGAGGGGTTTCCCAGGAGGTCACACTGGAGATGGATGTGAGGCTCCAACCTTCCACAGGTGTGGTTAAGCCTTCTAAAAGTTGCCCCAGACCTGAGACCACTAAGTTCTGCCACCATGCAAATTCTGAGGAGGAGGAATTCCTGGAATGTTTTCGGGACGGTTATCTGGACCAATATGTCGAGGAGCCGACTCGAGATCAGGCCATTTTAGACTGGGTATTGTGCAATGAGAAGGGACTTATCAGCAATCTTCTTGTACGAGGCCCCTTGGGTCAGAGCGATCATAATATGATCGAGCTCTCAGTCGAGATGGAGAGTGAGGAAATTGAATCAGAGACTAAGGTCCAGAACTTAAATAAAGGGAATTACGAGGGTATGAGACGGGAATTGGGTAAGATTGATTGGGTGGTGTTTCTGGGGGGATTGACAGTGGATAGACAATGGCAAGCATTCAAAGATAGAATGGAAGAATTCCAGAACATGTTTATACCGGTTTGGCATAAAAATAAACCTAAAAAGGTGACTCAACTGTGGATAACGAGGGAAATTAGGGACAGCATAAAATCAAAAAAAAGGGCATATCAACTGGCAAAAAAAAGCACCAGACCGGAAGATTGGGGGCAGTACAGGATACAGCAAAAGAGGACAAAGGGATTAATCAGGAAGGGGAAAATAGAATACGAAAGTAAACTTGCAGCAAACATAAAGACAGACTGCAAAAGCTTTTATCGGTATATCAGGAGGAAAAGACTGGTAAAATCCCAAGTCGGTCCCTTGCAGTCCGATTCGGGAGAATATATAATGGAGAATAAGGAAATGGCAGACCAATTAAACTCATACTTTGGTTCTGTATTCACAAAGGAGGACACAAATAACCTCCCAGGAATATCGGCAAACATAGGGACTAATGAGAGGGAGGAGCTGACAGAAATTAGTATCTCTAGGGATATGGTGTTGGGTAAGTTGAGGGGACTGAAGGCCGACAAATCCCCGGGGCCTGATAAACTACATCCTAGGGTACTTAAGGAGGTGGCCCTGGAGATAGCAGATGCTCTAAGGATCATCTTCCGGAACTCCATTGACTCGGGAACAGTACCCGTGGATTGGAGGGTAGCTAATGTTACCCCAATATTTAAAAAGGGGGGTAGAGAGAAAGCAGGGAATTATAGACCAGTAAGCCTTACATCGGTTGTGGGCAAAATGCTAGAGTCCATTATTAAGGATAAAATAGCGGAGCACTTGACAAATGGGGAAAGGATCGGACAGAGTCAACATGGATTTACAAAGGGTAAATCGTGTTTGACTAATCTGCTGGAATTTTTTGAGGAGGTAACTGGTAGAATAGATGGGGGAGAGCCAGTGGATGTGGTGTACCTTGACTTCCAGAAAGCCTTCGATAAGGTTCCACACAAAAGATTATCATGCAAAATTAAGGCTCATGGGATTGGGGGCAAAGTATTAACGTGGATAGAGAACTGGCTGGCGGATAGAAAACAGAGAGTTGGAATAAACGGCTCGTTTTCGGAGTGGCAGGCAGTGACCAGCGGGGTGCCGCAAGGATCTGTCCTGGGACCCCAGCTGTTCACAATATATATAAATGATCTGGATCAGGGAATTGGATGCAATATTTCCAAATTCGCTGACGACACTAAACTAGGAGGAGGGGTGGGCTCTGATGAGGATGTCAGGAGGCTACAGTGCGATTTGGACAGGTTGGGGGAATGGGCGGATACGTGGCAGATGCACTATAATGTGGATAAATGCGAGGTTATCCACTTTGGGGGTAAAAACAGGAGGGTAGATTATTATCTAAATGGCAATAGATTGGGAGATGGGGAAGTGCAGAGGGACCTGGGTGTTCTTGTGCACCAGTCACTGAAGGAGAGCATGCAGGTGCAACAGGCGATTAAGAAGGCAAATGGTATGTTGGCCTTCATATCAAGGGGGTTCGAGTATAGGAATAGGGATACCTTACTACAGCTGTACAAGGTGCTGGTGAGACCGCATCTGGAGTATTGTGTACAGTTTTGGTCGCCCCATCTGCGGAAGGATGTTCTTGCCATGGAAAGAGTGCAACGGCGATTCACCAGGCTGATACCTGGAATGGCGGGAATGACCTACGAAGAGAGATTAAATAGTTTGGGCTTGTACTCACTGGAGTTTAGAAGATTGAGAGGGGATCTCATCGAAACATATAAAACTATGGCAGGCCTGGACAGGCTGAATTCAGAGAGAATGTTTCCAATGGCCGGGGAGCACAGAACCAGGGGCCACAGTCTAAAAATAGCGGGCAAATCATTTAAAACAGAGATGAGGAAGAATTTCTTCACTCAAAGAGTGGTGAGCCTGTGGAATTCCCTGCCACAGAGGGCTGTGAAGGCTAATTCAATAAATATTTTCAAGAGAGAATTGGATATATTTCTGAAGGCTAAGGGGATTAAGGGTTACGGAGAAAAGGCGGGGACGGGGTACTGAACTGGTAAGATCAGCTATGATCTCAGACGAAGATCAGCCATGATCTCATTGAATGGCGGAGCAGGCTCGAAGGGCCGAATGGCCTACTCCTGTTCCTATCTCTATGTAACTATGTAAATCTCCTCTTTAATGGTTGACCTGCAGTTGATAGTCAGCAATCCAATAATGCTCCCGCCAGGTTTCACATTCGTGTTTCCCACCAGGCGTGTTTTACGTGGGAAAAGGATTAAATTTGCAAGGGCCTGTTAAAATAGGATTATAGAGGCCATTTCGTGGTTGTTAAGGGCCTTAAAGACCAGTCCCGCCTGTTGGATGCGGGACAGAGTCGGGACCATCAGACACACCTGAGTTAAAATTGCTCAGAGTCGGGAACCAAGCGGGTGGGGGTCCCGCCCGCCAGTTTTTGCGATTTTAACCCCCCGCACGCCTCCAAGCCCGACTCCACGACTCAATGAAAATCGAGCCCTATACATTTTTAAACTTCATCTACCAGTACAGCTACACCACTTGATAGCATTTGCACTTATATAGCACCTTAACACACCATCCAGAAATGTCTCAAAACACTTCATATACAATTAATTACTTTGCAGTAAAGTGATTGTTGCTGTGTAGGCAACCATTTTGCACACAGCAAAATCCCACAAACAGCAGTAAGATGAATAACCAGTTAATTTTGTTTTTGGTGTTCGGTGAGTGAGGAGTGTTGGCCAGGACACCGGAGAACTCCTGCTCATTCATTGAATAGCGCCACGTGACTATTCTAATGTTACACGAAAGCACTAGCGTGATCCTGTATTTTGATTTTGAAAAAAAAACAGCTTAGAAGGTACAAATAAACAGATGAAAAACATCATCGATGCATACGAGCTCATAAAGTCTAATCTGGCTTGGGTTTGGTCTGAGGCTCATGCCTAGAAGATGCTGCTATTAATGGAAACAATCTGAGCTGTTAAAACAACAGAAACGCGAGGGCCATGCCACTGCCATTATTGCTGCAGAATTTGCTCTCTAGTAATTGCAGGACTGCAGCTTCAAGAGGAGTCCTAATCTGGGAAAATATTGTAAGAAGAATCATTCATGAAATGCTCATCTGCCAAGAGGCACTCATCATCAGCAGTGACAATTACTCATTTTGTATTAACTGTGTTATCTGTTTTGACGTAAATCACTATTTCAGCTTCCTCTTCCTTCTTCATCCTCCCCTGACAGTGACTCATGCTGGAGTGTGGCGCCAGTTACCTAATTGAGATAATCGTAGTTCAGGCATGAGCCTAGACAGTTATAAGGTTCGGCAGCCTATTCAATTTGGTTGAGCTTCATCGTCTTCTCAATCAAAATACACATACATGTACTTTTCAGCTGCTGTCACTGGACAGTGGTCATAGAGTCATGGGCCTAGAAATTCGGTTGTTTGCGCCAGCGGTTAGCACCTAAAGAGACCGAGAATTGGGGCGTTACCTAATGTTGGGGCGGGCGCAATGAAGATAGCGACAACTCCCATATTGACTATACATTTAACGCCTGCGCTAAGTGTTTGCGCGCGCCCGCGAGCGCAAGCAGATCATGACGTCATTTCATTGTGCAATGCCTTTTAGGGGCGCCTGAGCGGATATTGGGTGGCGCCCGGAGCCTTTACGCCTAGCGCTATTAGTGACAGTTCGAAGGAGCATTAGCAGGCCCTTCTCGGAGTCGGGGGGCGCTATTTAAAGGGGACAGCTCTAGTACAGAAGCTTCAGCCACTTGGCCTGTTCATTGCGATCGTTGGTGGAGAGAGTTGGTGAGCTACTGTGGAGCAGAGTTTTTGGAATTTAGCATTAGAGTACTTGGGACCCTCAAACCTGTCCGGAGCAGTTGGAGCACTAGACCTAACAGCCTTTTGACCAACTGGCATCGGAATGGGAGATGCTTTGGAGGGCGACGGCCTCATGGCCGAACACTATGAAGGGGCAGAGAGACGGCGGGAGATTGGCCAGAAGGAGGAGGGGCAATGGAGGTCGGCCAATCCGAGGGTATGCTGCGAGGGTCTTTAGGCAGCAGGTGTCATACCTTGACATGTCGGAGGAGCAGTGTGTGCGAAGGCTCCGATTCGGGATGGACGTTGTTACTGAGCTGTGCCACCTGCTTGCTGAGGATCTGCAGCCGCGTCTACGGTGCATGATTCTCTGTCGGTGGCCACTAAACTGACTGTTGGCCTCAATTTTTATGGCAACGGATCCTTTCAGTGAGCCATTGGGGACATCGCGAATATCTCTCAGGTTGCAGTCCACTGCTGCATCCGGCAAGTTACAGCTGCCCTTTATAGGCGAAGGCGTCAATTCATCACCTTCCCTCTGACCCTGGAGAAGCAGGCGGAGGAGGAGGAGGAGGAGGGGCATGCGGACGAGGAGGAGGAGGAAGATGGAAGGGCTCCTGAAAGTGGAAGGGCCATCCGTCACAGGCTCATGAGGACTCGTATCGAGGCCCCTCTGGCTGAATGATGAGTGTCTTAACTGCTGCGCACTTTGGATGTTTGAAAGCCTCTGAAGGCCAGCATCACTGTAATTAGTCACGTACACCATAGCACATTTAAACTTCTCTTTATTGTCACAAAAGTCTTTCATTACAGCAAAACAACGTCATGTCAACAGAAACCATAACTAACAAAATAACAGTTAACTCTTCGGCAAAGCCGCAAAACTAAACAAACTATTTCCAACAATTCCAACAGGTGAGGGTCTCCTTGATTTAGGCCAAAGAAACGTCTCAGCACCTCCCTCTACTGCTGGCCCCTTGATGGAGAACGACTTCTCTTTCGCGCTCGGCCCCTTCCCTCCCTGCTGCTCCTACGTAATTGAACCCCAGTGGCGGGGTGAAGGCTGGGGGACGCCTGCTGACTGTCTGGAAGCGCAGAAGCCCCTGAGGGACGGCTTGGCCGACCTCTGGGCTTGGAGGGTGTGGACGCAGGATGCTTGATCTGAGCATGGCTGGAAGCAGTGTGCCCTGCAGGTGGTGGCAGCTGCACTGCAGACGTGCCAGCGCTGGCATGTGGAATGGTCACCTGCCGAGAGAGGACACCTGCACCATTGTCGGACGACACACTGGCTCTCTGAGGGGACCGGCTCAGCTCATCCGCCACAATCGCATGCTCCACTGATTCCTGGCCTTGTATGGGACTGGAAGGGCCCGGGGTGATCCTAGCTGATGCAGATAGGGTGGCTGCAGTGAGAGTTCGCGTTGCCTCAATCTGGGTGTGGACGAGGCCGGCAAGTGACTGCGTGGCAGCAGTGAGGACCTGTGAGCCAGGTGCCAGTTGTTTTGTTTTCTTTTTGGGTTCAATAAAGACTCATTTCTGAAAGAGAATGTTGTTTAATCTAAAGTCTTGTTCAAGACTTTCTACAGAACACACTATGCTGTGATGCATCTAGAATGAAACTGAAAGTAAAACTCCTCTGGACTGCTTGTCTCTCACATGACCTCTGCTGGTCAGGCACAAGTAATCAAAAACACAGACAAATATGCTGTAAGGCATAAGTAATCAAACACAGACAAATATCATCACTATTTGCTGATATCCTTACATCTCCCTTTCTTAAAACAAAAGTATTTTACTTTTAACTAACAACATTTAATGAACTTACATCATCATTATCATGATCAAGGTTTTTTACCCTTGCTTTGTGTGTTCACATGAAATATGTCAATACACTAGAACTTGAAGAAAGAATAAGATAACATTACTTCCTTCTTTAACAATAGTCCTTAAATTTGCTCAATGAGTCTCTCAGGAGGCTTCACGTGTCTTGAGGATTTTCTGATTGATTGTCCTTGAACCTGAGTTGTTGCCTCAGATGATTGGTTCTCAGCTGTGTGAGCAGGTTGTTCACCAGTATCAGTCTCTTGACCTGCTGTGGCTGGTCCCATGAGAAGATCACGACGATTTCTTCTCAGAACAGCACCCTCATCTGTCTGAATGGTGTATGATCTTGGTTGAACTTCACTCAGGACAGTTCCCTTCTGAGTCCATGTGTTTGTTTTGTCTTTCAACCTTACTTGGTCACCAGTGTGGAGTTCAGGTAGGTTTTGTGTTCCTCTGTCATAGTAGTACTTTTGCTTTTCTTTCTGTTGCTCTTTGAACTTCCTCACTTTCTCCCCCTCTTTTGTTTTCAGGAGGTTCTCCGGGATGGGTAGGTTTGACCTTAGCCGACGTCCCATCAGGAGTTGGGCTGGTGACATACCACACTCGAGCGGCGTTGTGCGGTATACAAGCATGCTTTGGTAGAAGTCAGTTCCACTGTCTTTTGCCTTGTACATCAGTCTTTTCACTGTCTGGACCGATTTTTCCACTAGTCCATTGGACTGTGGATAGTGAGGACTTGACGTTGTGTGGACAAAGTCCCACTCTTTGGCAAAGTGTCGGAAATTTGCATTATTAAACTGGGGTCCGTTGTCTGTGAAGACCTCGCTTGCCACGCCATGTCTGGAGAATATGGCTTTCATACTTCTTATCACAGCTTCTGCAGTGGTGGTGTACAGTCTACAAACCTCTGGATACAGGGAGTAATAGCCTGTGACGACAAGATAGTCCTTCCCTTGACATACGAATAGGTCAGCGCCTACCTTCTGGTAAGGTCTGTCTGGTGCTGGGTGTGGCTTTAGTGGTTCTACCAGATTGCTTGCTCGATATTTCAGGCATATTGTGCAGTTTGACACCTCATTTGTCACATCTTGGTTGATTCGTGGCCAGTACATCACCTCTCGTGCTCTTTTCTTACACTTTGATTCCCAGATGTCCTCCATGGATCTTTTTTAGCATCTCTCTTCTCAGATTCTTTGGGATAACTATTTTACTTCCTTTGTAGATGATGTCTTCAACCACTGATAGTTCCGCCCTGCAGTTCCAGTACTCTGCTATATCAGGTGAGCAGTCTTGCTTCATGTTGGGCCATCCATCCAAGATGCTTTTTCTCAGTCGTCTCATTGTTTCATCTTTGTTTGTCTCAGTCTTTATGAGCTCCATTTTTGCATCTGCTATGGGCAGTGCACTTGTGATCATGTCCACGTAGGCGTTCACTTTTTCATCCATTGTGGTGTTTGCGGGCTCACTTGGGTCAACAGCTCTGGACAACGTGTCTGCTGTATACATCAGCTTACCCGGTGTGTACGCAACATTCAGTTCATCATAGACTGTCTCTCTTTCGCTTTCCACAACGAGGACTCTCTTTACCAGGTTCAGTCTCTCACAGGCTTTTAAACCTAGTATGGCTTGCACTTCCTTTGGCACCACGATTAATGCTAGCGTGTGCTCTCTGTCCTTGTGTGTTACTTTGACAATGCATTTTCCTTTCACTGGTATATCAGTACCTGAGTATCCGGTCACTTTCACTTGTATTCCATGTAACTTTGGTCTGGGTCTAATTCTCCTAAAATCGGTCTCTGATATCACATTAACTTGTGCTCCAGTATCCAATTTAAATGGAATGTGTATATCGTTCACTTTTAGTGTCAACATCCAGTCTCTTTCTTCTCTTTTGTTTTCAGACACAACATCTACATAGAATTCCTCTATGTCGCTTTCATCTACTGTATGGACCTTGCTTTGTTGCGCTTGGTTCTTACAGCAACGGGCATAATGGTTGTTCTTGTTGCAACTATAGCAAGTTTTACCATATGCTGGACACTTTCTTGGTGGATGCTGTGTACCGCATCGACTACATGACTTCCGATTGTCCCTTTCATTTTCGTTTGCTGGCCACGTCTCTTTTTTCACATTGGCGCTCTCTTTGTTAAACGGTTTGTATCCGTTCTTTCTCACTGCATCCACGTTGCAGCTACTGTCACTGAACAGCTCCTTTGCCTGCAACTTCACAGTCTCTGTAACCCTACACAGTGCTATGGCTGTTCCCAGGTCTAGATCTTGCTCTCTTAGCAGTCTTTCCCTTAGACCATTATCTCGAATACCACACACCAGTCTGTCTTTTATCAGCGAGTCTGTGAGTCCCCCAAATTCACACGATTTGCTCCGGTTTCTCAGTTCAGTCACATACTGATCAATAGTCTCACCGATTTTCTGTACACATGTGAAAAATTTGTGCCTCTCAAAGGTCACGTTGCGTTTAGGTATGCAGTAGGCCTCAAACTGTTCCATTATTTTATCTAGCTTCATTTTGTCTCCATCAACGGCAAATATGAAATTATTATATACCTCCAGCGCTGCATCACCCACTACATGTAAAAACACGGACGATTTCTGTTTATTACTTTTATCGTCAGCTCCGATTGCTGATAAATACAACCCTACACGTTGTTTGAATCTCCTCCAATTTTCAGCCACATTACTGGTCAATTGAAGCGTCGCCGGTGGGTGTAAACCTTCCATTTTTTCACTTCGTTAGCTATTCTCTAATGGTAAGCAACGATGTTCTCTTCTGGCTTGCTAATCTGTGGAGAGCTGATTTCGCTTACTTGCCACAACTGCTTTCACTGTCCCATCAAGTTGCTAACTTCAGATTTTTTCTCTTTCAGCCACTTCTGACATCATGTTTTGTTTTCTTTTTGGGTTCAATAAAGACTCATTTCTGAAAGAGAATGTTGTTTAATCTAAAGTCTTCAAGACTTTCTACAGCTTTTTACAGAACACACTATGCTGTGATGCATCTAGAATGAAACTGAAAGTAAAACTCCTCTGGACTGCTTGTCTCTCACATGACCTCTGCTGGTCAGGCACAAGTAATCAAAAACACAGACAAATATGCTGTAAGGCATAAGTAATCAAACACAGACAAATATCATCACTATTTGCTGATATCCTTACACCAGTGCTTTGGAGAAGCCCTGGACAGTTCTTTCCATTGCTTCTGACAAGGCCGGTGCCGACCGCTCCACTGCCTCGGACAAGCCGTGGACAGACCTTTCCAGGGATTGTCCGAAGCCCTGAACAGTCCTTTCCATAGCGGCCTCGAAGCCCTGGACAGTCCTCTCCATTGTTGGGCCGAAGCCCTCGACAGACCTCTCCATTGTTGCCCCGTAGCCCTGGACAGCCCTCTCCATTGTTGGCCCGAAGCCCTCGACAGACCTCTCCATTGTTGCCCCGAAGCCCTGGAGAGTCCTGTCCATTGTTGCCCCGAAGCCCTGGAGAGTCCTCTCCATTGTTGCCCCGAAGTCCAACACACTCTTTGCCAGTGTATCTATTGACTGAGGCATCCTCCCCACTGCAGCCATCAGCTCAGTGTGCCTGAGCCGGGCCTGGGTGCTCATTTCAGCCAGGCGACGCACCTCCCCTGCACTCTGTGCAGCAGTCATCACTACCTGCCTTGCCCTCCGGGGAGATGGTGGCCGCACTTGATACCCCCCTTGCGTTGCTGCATGCCGCTTGTTCCGGCAACTGCCTGATCCTCAGAGCCAACCCCCCCCCCCCCCTCCAGGGAACTACTATCCCCAGTCTGTACATGTGTATGCTCCCCTGAGATTGGAACGGATGGTCCGGCTTCGTCCTGATCCTCGCCTCCGGAGGCACTGGCGCTGGCAGCTTCAGGGCGTGGAGCCCCAGTTGGTGATGCATCATCTGAAAGCAGGGAGGTGGAAGAGTGGCTTTAGCAAAAGGACAGGTTGGCGGAAAGGCATGGCAGATTGCGGCACACTGAGGAAGCATGCTGGCGGGGGGACCAAGTGGAAGGAGACAGCTGCAAAAGGCGAGAGCCTTACTCTCGCTGTCGAGAATGGGGTCAGCAGCTGCAGTGGTAACAGGACCAGACAGACGTCCTCCAAGTATCTGGTGCACTCTCTCCTCGAAATCCGTGAGAATGACCACTTGTGGAGGTCCGCCACCGGTTCGACGCTGCTCCCTCCGCATCGTCGCCAGCTTGGACTGCAGGGGAAAGAAGGGGAAGTTCTGTAACATGATGCCTTGAGAGATCATCTCATGCCCCCCATGGTGCAAGAGCCCTTACATGAGGCCTTGAGAGATCATCTCATGCCCCCCATGGTGCAAGGGCCCTTACATAATGCCTTGAGAGATCATCTCATGCCCCCCATGGTGCAAGGGCCCTTACATGTGGCCTTGAGAGATCATCTCATGCCCCCCATGGTGCAAGGGCCCTTACATGTGGCCTTGAGTGAAATGTCCATGTGTGTGCCCAGAAAGGGCCATGGGTGCTTGCTGACAGATGGCCATTGGGGCATCATGGCAACAGGGTCCTCGAAATTAGGTGCAGATGAAGGGAATCAGAAGTTTGCATAACCAACACTCACCCTAACGACCCGAGTGAGGTCGTTGAATTTCTTCCTGCACTGAACAGGGGTCCTGGTTGCTATGCTGTTGGAGTTGACCCTCTGAGAAACCTCCCTCCAAGATTGCCGGTAAGCCTTTTGATTCGGCCTCTTGCCATTGTCAGGATACAGAACATCTCGACGGCACTCAACTGCAGACACCAACTGGTCCAGAGCCTCAGTGCTGAAGCGCTCTGCTCTCTGTCTCACCTTCTCCATCCTCACCAAGTTTTTTGCGTCAGAGAAGGGCGAGCGCCGATTCTGAGGCCTACAGGGCATTGAGTGTAGCAGCTCAGGCTGACTGACCCACCCCTTTAAGAGCCGGCCGCCGCCTGGAAGTCTCGTGGTTTCCGGTAATTGAGATCACCTGCGCTGCAGCCGTCCGCGCCGATATTGGGTAGCGCCTGAACTTTTGCGCCTTAGGAGCCCCGTGCAACATCTGAGTTTGCGCCTCAATCCCCTTTGGGGGCGATGCAACCCAATATCTCGCCAGGCAGCGATAAGTTTCGTCTGGCTATAAACTTTGCGCAGCGCCAGTTCTAACGCCTCAAGCGGGGCTATACCCAATTTCTAGGCCATAGAGTCATAACGGCACAGAAGGAGGCCATTCTGCCCATCGAGTCTGCACCGGCTCTCTGTAGAGCAATCCAGTCAGTCCCAACTCCCTCCCTAACAGCACTGTGGGAGTACCTTCAACACAAGGACTGCAGTGGTTCAAGTAGGCAGCTCACCACCACCTTCTCAAGGGCAATTAGGGATGGGCAATAAATGCTGGCCTTGCCAGCAATGCCCACATCCCAGGAACAAATAAAAAAAACACCTGCACTATACATTATTAGCGTGAATAAAATTTGTTATGATTGGTGCTCTCATATATCGTGAAAGTTCATTTGCAATAAGGCTGAAAAGGTAGTTATAGTGAAATACAATAGTGTTCATGGCCCTTGATGTACCAATGCTGGGCCAATGGAGTTGATGCTTATTTGGCTGTTGTAAATTGTATATTTCAGACACTTAAGGAAATATGTCCTCTATTATACCTTGCCTTTCAACTCTTGCTGAGTGACCATTTTCTTAAGCAGAACAGGTCTTCAGTCTCATGCTCCTCTTCTACATGTGACTTCTGCTGCCTGTTCCTCCAGGCAAGGCCCCTTTGTAAGGAGAATTGATGTAAGATGCAACAGGAAAATGAATTTTCCACATGCGACTGTACTGCAGCACTTTTCCTGATCATTGGAATGGTTGTTTCAGGATACCCATGGCCTGTTTCGCAAAGACACGGGTAGTAGAATATACTTCATTATATCACTTTTGGGGTTTGCTCTTGGGTGTCTCAATGGAGTAAGCAGCCATGGTTGTAGTTGACAGCCTTGCCCCCCCCAAGCAAACATCCAATCTTCCTGGCCTTTGAAATAACGGTGGCCCTGTGGATTGGCGTAAAATGAATGATTCATGGCAATTGCCAGAGTAGTGGGCATGATTCCATACTTAGGGTCACAGATCAGCTGCACATACATGAAGTAAAACCCCTTTCTATTCATGCAGGATGTGTAGGGGCCTGTACAGTAGAGTGACCATATTTTCTAAACTGAACCTGGGGACACACAGGGTAGGAGCACAGCAAAGTAGCCAGGACGGAAAACGTAGGTTGTGCAGCATAGCGAGGTAAAATTGTTTAGCAGTCTAGATTTTAACAGTTGCACATAAACACTACAAATGCAAAACAAATATGAGTATAATTACCGCGGATGTGACGTCACACTATCAAAGCGCATTCAGACACCTGACCCCCTCCCCCAGTGATTGAGGTCACACCTGATCCACCCCCTAGTGACTGAGGTCACATCTGATATCCCACCAGTGACTGATGTCACATCTGACACCCCACCAGTGACTGATGTCACATCTGACACCCCACCAGTGACTGATGTCACATCTGACACCCCACCAGTGACTGAGGTCACACCTGACCCCTCCAGTGACTGAGGTCACATCTGACACCCCACCAGTGACTGAGGTCACATCTGCCCCCACCCCCAGTGATTGAGGTCACACCTGACCCCCCCACCTTCCCCCCCCAGTGGCTGAGGTCACATCTGACCCCACCCCCAGTGATTGAGGTCACACCTGACCCCCCCCCCACAGTGACTGAGGTCACATCTGACCCCACCCCCAGTGATTGAGGTCACACCTGACCCCCCCCACCTCCCCCCCCCCCAGTGACTGAGGTCACATCTGACCCCACCCCCAGTGATTGAGGTCACACCTGACCCCCTGCCAGTGACTGAGGTCACATCTGACCCTCCACACAGCGTCTAGGATTAGCCTGCCCCCCTTCCCCCGGTGACTGTGACTGGACCCTCCTCCATGGCCTCTGCCTCACCCGCTCCAGTTGCCGTGCTCCCATGCACTTATGCCACCAACAATCCAGCCGCACGAGCCCAGTTGTAAACTCAGAAACAACACCCGACACAAGCGTAGAAAGACCACCCAGTCGCACGTGCGCAATGAGTCATTGTACAAGTTGTTGTTTCATTTAGCAAACTGACAGCTCAAGGGGTACGCTCACTGCCCAGGGATACACTTCGGGGATGAGCTTTGTGAACCGGGGACTCTTCCAGGGACATTGTTTGCCCGCTGACACAATTTCTCATTTGGGGACGGTCCCTGGAAAACGGGGACGTATGATCACCCTACTGTACAGCCACATGCATGTCATCTATAATGCCATGCACTTTGGGAAATTCAGCCAGTCAGACAAAGTGCAAGGCTCTCTCATGTTGCTTAATGCTTTCCATGGGGAAATAGATGAATGGCAACACAACTACAGATTGGCCGATTTGGAAGATATCTCCTCCTGCTACTTAGAAGGGCTCAATGGCATTAAAGTTTAAAGTAGCTGTTACCATGGCAGGTGTTGACAGACCAGTTCCTGTTTTGCAAATAGTCTCCAAATCTGACAGTGCCCAGTACTGTGACAGCCTATTTGGAAAATCATAGGCTTTGCTGCAGATTTCTTTGGACTTTTCCTGGTACAATTGGCCCACAAACACAAGTGGTGGCGTAAGAGCAGGTCATAAATCATTCCCTAAGCTGGCAATGCATCTTTCTAATAATGTCTCCTCTGTTTCTCCTCCTCCACCACAGACTACAAATACAGTGATGTGCAGAGGGATATCATAGCTTTTATATGTGCACCAGACAATGAAACATCCCTGGGGGAAACATGCAAATTAACAGATGGCTGCAGCTTTATTAAGCTCTCAACAAGCTAATCTTCAGGCAAAACAGCAAAGCAACTAAATAGGTGAATAATTAAACCCTGGAAAAGATGGAATCAAAGACAGAACTAGTTGGAAAAAAATGCGTCCTCTTTAAGGGAAAGAAACCAACCTACGAGGAGGGGCTTTCAATGCAGCGCTCATTTCAGTCTCATAATCAGTCAATTTACCCGTATATGTTTAGCTAGATTTGCAATCGATGTCACTCATATTACTCAAAAATATCCTCCAAGCATTCTTCTGGTATTGACAGCTCTGTAAATGTAAAATGCAGCATATTACGTACTTGGATGATGGAATTGCTACTGAGGTGATTGCAACACATAAAAAAGCTAAAATACTTACGCGGAATTGCAATTATGTGCAAGCTTTTCTGCGTCGGTGTGAACTGTCACTGTGTGTTGGTCACTTACTGCCCTGTTTATGCTGCTGCTCCGGCTGCTGCCATCTTGGATAAGGTCCTGACATGGGTGGCCGGTAAGCTTGCCTGTTTCAGGTGGGAGGCCACTTGTAATATGAAAATCGGGGTCCTGTGAAATCCATAGGACCCTGGTTGCAATTTTGAGGTACAAGTGGGCGGAGCACGTTCTGCGGATACTCCACCCATCTGTACCAGGTGGTGAGCGGCCTGAACCACTGGTCCTCACAGGAACTACTGCAGGCTGCTCAGAAAAAACAAGGTCAAAAACTATTTTAGTTGGGGTCAGGAGGAACAGGGGGGATTTTGGATGGGCACTTCCAAGGCCCCTCCCCTCCTGGGGGGTCACCCACCCCCTGGCTCTGAGCGCCCTCCACAACCAGCAAGCTGCAGCTTGCTGGCAGCATGTAAATGAAAATGGCTTAAAAGTGGCTTGGGCTTCTGAAATAAAGAGTAGATTTGCCTTTCTAAATCTAGGCTTTATTAACTTTAAAAATCCAGTAGCACATCTTTCAACACCCAGTCCCAACCAAGGCTGTAGAGAACTGAATTTAAGATGGCCACCACAAATCACATGACATCAACTACCAATGAGTTTACAGCATATATCTCAAGGTAGGAAACAAACAACCAATTACAATACTTCTTACAGGGGGGAACAGGGGGGATTTTGGAGGTGCATTTCCAAGGCCCCGCCCCTCCTGGGGGGTCACCCACCCCCTGGCTCTGAGTGCCCTCCACAACCAGCAAGCTGCAGCTTGCTGGCAGCATGTAAATGAAAATGGCTTAAAAGTGGCTTGGGCTTCATAACAGCAAGAACAGGCAATGGCAGGTGCACTCTGCCTGCTCAGTCGCCACCTGAAGTTAAAATTGGTCCCACACTGTCTTGATATGAGGAGACCGCCCTGCAAATAATTGTACTGGAATAAATTAAGGCTCTGGGTCGGGGAGAGCTTAATGGCTTCATAGCAGTCCAACAGGGCAAATCTCCTCTTTTCCTTTATCTTGTTCCTCCTCCATTAAACTCAGTTTCTCACTAAGGAACTCACTACAGTTGCCATGAACCTCTGCATCCAGCAATTTCAGACAGGCACCATAACAACAACAACTTGTATTTATATAGCGCCTTTAACGTAGTAAAACATTCCAAGGCGCTGCGCAGGAGTATTATAAGACAAAAAGAAATTGACACCAAGCCACATAATGAGAAATTAGGACAGATGACCAAAAGCTTGGTCAAAGAAGTAGGTTTTAAGGAGCGTCTTAAAGGAAGAAAGAGAGGTAGAGAGGTGGAGAGGTTTAGGGAGGGAATTCCAGAGCTTAGGGCCTTGGCAACAGAAAGCACGACCACCAATGGTTGAGCGATTATAATCAGGGATACTGAAAAAGGGCAGAATTAGAGGAGTGCAGATATCTTGGGGGGTTGGGGGGCTGAAGGAGATTACCATGATAGGGAGAGGAGAGGCCATGGAGGGATTTGAAAACCAGGATGAGAATTTTGAAATTGAGGCGTTGCTTAACCGGGAGCCAATGTAGATCAGCGAGCACAGGGGAGATAGGTGAACGGGACTTGGTGTGAGTTAGGATACGGGCAGCCGAGTTTTGGATGACCTCAAGTTTACATAGGGTAGAATGTGGGAGGCCAGCCAGGAGTGCGTTGGAATAGTCAAGTCTAGAGGTAACAAAGGCATGGATGGGGGTTTCAGCAATGGTTGAGCTGAGGCAAGGGTGGAGATGGGCGATGTTACAGAAGTGGAAATAGGCGGTCTTAGTTATGCCGCGGATATGTGGTCTAGACTCATTTCAGGGTCAAATATGACACCAAGGTTGTGAACAGTGTGGTTCAGCCTCAGACAGATGTTAGGGAGAGGGATGGAGTCAATGGCTAGGGATCGTAGTTTGTGGCGGGGACCAAAATCAATGGCTTCGGTCTTCCCAATATTTAATTGGAGAAAATCTCTGCTCATCCAGAACTGGATGTCGGACAAGCGGTCTGACAATTTAGAAACCGTGGAGGGGTCGAGAGAAGTGGTGGTGAGGTGGAGCTGGGTGTCATCAGCGTATATGTGGAAACTGACGCTGTGTTTTTGGATGATGTTACCAAGGGGCAACATATAGATGAGAAATAGGAGGGGGCCAAGGATAGATCCTTGGGGGACACCAGAGGTAATGGTATGGGAGGTGGAAGAGAAGCTGTGCTGTTGATTCTCTGGCTACGATTAGATAGATAAGAATGGAACCAGGCGAGTGCAGTCCCACCCAGCTGGTCAGGCATTGGAGGATGGAGTCAACTGTGTCAAAGGCTGCAGACAAGTCAAGATAGATAGTTTACCTTTGTCACAGTCACAAAGGCTGTCATTTGTGACTTTGATGCGAGCCGTTTCGGTTCTGTGGCAAGGGCGGAAACCTGATTGGAGGGATTCAAACATGGAATTGTGGGAAAGATGGGCACGGATTTGGGAGACGAGAACATGTTCAAGGACTTTGGAGACAAGATTTCCTTCCCTGAAGGACATTAGTGAACCAGATGGGTTTTTACAACAATCCGATAGTTTCATGGTTACCATTACTGATACTAGCTTTTTATTCCAGATTTTATTTAATTAACTGAATTTAAATTCCCCAGCTGCCGTGGTGGGATTTGAACTCACGTCTCTGGATCATTAGTCCAGGCCTCTGGCTTACTGGACCCGTAACATTACCACTATGCTACCGTTGCCATAACTTCGGCAATGTTCGGCAGAGAACTGCTTGTGTAAATGGGTTTTCCGCCCAAGTTATGGCGGGGCAACGGGAGAAACCCGAGGAAACTCACCCCCCTTATATCTGAACTTTCACCAACAGTATATAATTATAAAAAAGAATAGATAGTTTTGGTGTACTCGAGGTAGTCAGGAGACTGCAACTGGCTGCGAAGAATGCGATGTAGCAAAAGGGCATAGAAACAGCGAAGTACCGGAGAAGGAAGGATCCATTCTGGTATCATTTGTACGCTCTCAAGTTATTTTGCATTTCAGTTTGCAAAAGCTGGAAAGTTCCTTGCCCCTGGCTAGTTGAGGTGTCAAATTTTCCAGCCCTAGGAGTGCAGATCGTAAAATACACTGGAAACTAGATACCCAAATCTTGTCCTGCAGGATAGTTTATAATATATGCATTTTAAAGCACATTAGGACTGTAACCTGACACTCATGGGAAAAAAAGGAGAAAAACATTTGCAGTGTTTTTCTGTAACAATAAGGGCTGTTATTTAAAACCTCATTAAAAATATGAGGATACATTATTTTAGCTATCCAGAATACCAATTTCTGATGGCCTAAAAAGTACTTGATCTGGTTAGAAAGTGAATGGACTACTATTCTGCAATGATTCTAGCTCCAGACCCGACATAAGTTAAACTCCAGTGAATTGCTTGCATTGTAATGGAGTAGTCACCATCACCATACTGCCTATAAAACATATGCTTTCGGAAGTGAGACCATTAAAGTGAGCACCCTGTGTAGATTTATGATAATGTTTAAAATTATAACCCCTAAATGAGAGCCATCTAAATGTATACTAATATGCACTTTAATGATTCCTGTAATAAGTTTAAAAGATTTATGACATGATAATTGCCATTAGGCACTAAAATCCTCCTTTGATTTTCTGTCTAATTTTATTATCAATCCATCCTGGCTCTAAAACAAAACTGAAAGGCTTATGAATATTGCAGCAAAATGGGCATTTTTTATTAAGCCAGATCAATTAGCACCAGCTACTTATTTGAAATGGGTAATGGTGGCTAGATTACATCCTGTCAATAAGTGAATGCTCAGGGCATAAGGATTTGGAGAATAAATGAAAATAAAATAAAACTGGATCTATATTACAAATAGATGTTTATAATTCCCAAAATACTTCAGCTCTAACATCCTTGGTTCACCAATTTTAGTGAAAAAGTAGAAATGAGTACAATGTGGAGAACACCATTTTATATCCAAATATCTGCTTTTTCATTAAAATTAGGAACAAAGAGGACATTTTAAAGTACTACAGGAAACTCTCTTTTAACTGGCAAAATTCAGGAGTAGGTTCAGGTAAGTTTTACTTCATATTAGTGGTAGTTCCTGGATCTGTGGCTGTGTAACTGGGGTTTGTGCACTTGTTGCTAAGCAACAGGGACGCTTGGTCTGTGGCCGGAGTTCCTGCACATGTTGCTAAGCAACAGGGAAGCCTGGATTTGTTGCTGTGTACGGCACTCTCGTACCTTTTAAACTATACCTCTCTATAATCTGGACTTTTTGATAAACCAGCACCACGCCGGTCCCGTTCGTGCCGGATAATAAAGAGTTTCCTGTAAATAAGTGGTGGCATGGAGACAATGTGAATTGGAGAACTAACACATAGCACCATGGAATAGGAGGACATCAGTTCAATCACTGTTCAGTTCCTAATCTCAGCTGTGCTGAGTATACTGGAGTTGATCAGAGGCAGTGGCATCTCCTTGCAAGGGGTAGGAAAAATTGGACAGGGGGACCATAGTTGGGTTGCTATTGCATCCTTTCTCAGCGAACAGCCAAAAAGGGCACCAAGCAGAGGCTGGATGCTGGCACCCTGCCCGTCGTCTTAGCAGCAGAGGCACAGACCCTTCCCAGACCGAGAGGTAAATGGGAAGTAAATTCAGTATATGCACTCTTCATTGGAAGGCTGCTACCTTCAACAGAAACAAAAGTACAATACTGTTAAAGTGTATGACACATATCCACCTCTACAACAGCAGCCATAAGATGCAGGCCATCATCTGACCATTCACCTAGCCAACACTATCAGGGACAACAGATGGATACACAACATGAAACGCCAGGGAAAGCAGATGGACACGCCTCACTAATTTCCAGGAGCCAGATTGCTTCCTACTGGATAGCCAGGAATCACTTTCTCCTTTCCCCACCCCCACTCCCACTCATTATAGGACTGAGAAAAAGAAATGTACAAATCTAAATATCTAAGCTTGTTGCTATGGCAACAACCATTGTGCCAGCTGTTTTGCTGCCATTCACCGTAGCAGTCGGAAAGTAATGATAGGGCACATGGCAGCATACAAATGCAGATAGATGATTTGTCCTTTGTTGTTTATGACCTGATATATTTTAAAGGGACAGGCCATCCTGCACCCAAAATGATGAAAACTGGACAAAATTTCACTACTAAGCTTCCCCAGTGGGCAAGTGTATGGTGTAGTGTGATACTGAGCCGCACAGGCCAGGAAGGTCCCATGTTCAAACCCTGGCCTGTGTTCATGTAGAACATCTGAGCTGAGGCAGAGGTGCAGTTACCAGAATTGGTTTTAACATCCCTGGACTAGGGAGAGGAAGTTCATTCCTGACTGCTGTCCAATGACCTTGCTGGGAGCCAGATGAGGATATGATTAGAAAGCCCCACACCTGACTAGCCTGCCAGCACTCACTGCCCATCCACACATGTGAAGAATGCCTACCTGGGTGATGTGTTACACCTACGGAACTGTAATGTAACTTGCCGCTTTCAGAAGCTTAAAGTTGGGGGAAAAAAACATATTGATATCAATTATTTAATCTGAAAAGTTCCAAATTTTACCTTTTTTGGATTGTGAACTCTGCTGGTACTCTGCTGGCTGCTTTTTCATACACTTTAATTGTTTTGTCTCATTTCTTTGCCCTATCATAGTCAGGTACAAGTGTTCAGAATGTCCTCAGCAAAGGTGATGTAATAGTTACCCATATAGCCTGGTGTAGTACTAAGCCATGCAAATCAGAAGGTGCCAATTTGATTTCCTGTGTGTGTTGAAGTAGCTGAATTCAGGCAGGGGGGAGGGGGAGAAGGGGGGATGGGGGAGGAGCTCTATTTTGCCTCAGTGCCCTAGACTATGGAGGAAAAGGTCAGCTAGAATTCCTGTTCCCTTCACTGATATGTTTTGGCCAACTTATGGATGCTTAAAGCATAAGCAAACCTTTTTTTTAAAAACACTAATTTGTAGAAATAACTACTTTGGGTCTGGAGAGAAAACTCAACCCTCAACTGAGAAAACAGAGAACAATTGAAATTCAAATTATCCCAGATTCATGGCCGGACGATTGTCCATAACCTTCTCCGACCTAAAAGAGGTACAATTTGGGGATTAACCAATTTCCGAATCGGACCAACTGTAGAGAGGTAGCAACAATACTGTCAAACTCAGTAACTCCTTCAAACCAGTCCCAATTGTGCTATCTGCAGTTGCAATTGTTTTGTGAGCTTCTTTGTTAATCAAGGCAAGGAGTGTCAATTGTGGATCCCATTTGAAGCACCCAGTGCTAGCATCAAGGACTCTCAGGCTAGCTGTAGAATAAAACTTGCTTTAATATGCCTTAACAAAATACCCGAGCTTCACCCTCGGAAGAGCACCTCCTACTGCACCACTGTGGCATTTTCCAGCTTCCTACATTGGCCACACCTCGAGGCCTTGAGCATTGCTAATTAGTACCAAATTAAATGCAGTTCCGTGCAGGCCATCTTGGTTAAATATACAGTATTGGGCCGGATATTCCGATCCCTACGGGTGGGTACGCGCTGTGCACCCACCCGTAGGGACATCGGAAATGCTGGTTTCAGGCATGCACAGCGCATGCGCTGAATACCGGCATTTCCGATCTGTCAAGAATGGTCGTGACAGATCCTCTGCGGGCGGATAGTTCCGCTTTTTGTAGACCCTCTGCCCACAGAAAACCCTTACAATTCTTGCGCCTGGTAAAAGCAGGCGTAAGGCCTGCTTTTACCAGGATAAGAGTAGAAAAAAAGTTTTAAAAAACAATTTTTTTTCACTGATTTATCATTTAAAAAACTTTAAAAAAGATAAGTTTATTTTTAGCCCTGTAAAATACTTTAATTATTTTATTAAAAAAATTAAATTTTTGTTTAAAATACTTAATTTATTGTAATTTCAAGTCATTTTAAAAATGTAATTAAAAAAAAAATTATTTAAAGTTTTACTATGTTTTGGGGGCAATCTCCGTTCATATATTTGACAGGTCTTCCTGTCAAATGTATGAAGGGAGAGTCCCTTCTGTGATTGGCTCCCCATGGCCCAGGTGATCCCAGGGACACTGTGAACTACATGCGGCCCTGGGATACGGCGGCCCTGGGATACGTGGGCCCTGCGCGCTTGGAGTTTGGAGAGGCCCAGCATCAGAACTGTGCGGGTCCCGGGAGCCCTCGGGTAAGGGCGCAGATTTTTCCAGATCGCAGGTCTCCGCCCGCGGGAGGCCTGCGATCGGAAAATACGGGCCACTGCCTTTTGGGGAAAAGAATAAACGAGACCATATACAGCGAATGGAATAAAATTAGCACAGGGATACTTTGAAAGAGACCCAATAAACTCTACAGCTTGAATGTCAAGGCAATGTGGAGAAACAATCAGAAAAGTAAATGGAATGTTGGGATACATCACCAGAACAGTGGACAGTCTGTAGAATTATGCTAAGGCTTTAAAACACATTCATAGAATCATAGAATGATTACAGCACGGAAGAAGGCCATTCAGCCCATCGGGCCCGTGCTGACTCTCAGCTAGTCCCACTCCTCTGCTCTTTCCCCGTAGCCCTGCAATTTTTTTTCCTTCAGATACATATCCAACTCCCTTTTGAAAGATAAAATTGAATCTGCCTCCACCACCCTTTCAGGCAGTGCATTCTAGATCTTAACCACTTACTGTGTAAAAAAGCTTTTCCTTACGTCGCCTTTGGTTCTTTTGCCAATCACCTTAAATCTGTGTCCTTTGGTTCTCGACCCTTCTGCCAGTGGGAACAGTTTCTCTCTATCTACCCTGTCCAGACCCCTCATGATTTTGAACACCTCTATCAAATCTCCTCTCAATCTTCTCTGCTCCAAAGAGAACAACCCCAGCTTCTCCAGTCTATCAACGTAACTGAAGTCACTCATCCCTGGAACCATTCTCGTAAATCTTTTCTGCACTCTCTCTAAGGCTTTCACATCCTTCCTAAAGTGTGGTGCCCAGAATTGGACACAGTACTCCAGTTGGGGCCGAACCAGTGTTTTATACAGATTCATCATAATTTCCACACTTTGGTGCTCTATGGGGGAAAAATTCAATTGTTTGCGCCTCCCATTAGCGCCTTAAGAGGGTGCTAATGGGGCGCAAAGCAACTAGCGCCCGGGCGCGGCCATATTTGCGCCGCTCGCGAAATTAACTAGACATTTTGCGGCGGCGCTAAACACTACCGCCACGATCTCCTGCGCCGGCAGATCATGACGCCAGTCGAGTGCGCAACGCCCCGGACCGGATATTGAGTGGCGCCCCCTGCCTTACCGCCTGCCATTAGCAACGACAGGTTGAGGGGAGCGTTTTGCAGTCAGAAAGGGACTGGGGGAGCGCTATTTAAAGGCGACCGCTTCTTGCCTTTTTTTGTTGGTGACATTTTTGCACCACGCATTCTGAGAGAGAGAGAGACTTCTGGAGGGATTCAACGCTGTGTGAAGGAGTTTTGGGTACTGAGCAGCACTTTGCAGGTTGATTTTGATTTGCCCTTTCTTGCTTCGCCAGCGCTCTGAGGTAACGCCTCGCTCCTCGGCCTTTGCGCCTTAAGACAGGTGTGAAACGTCTGATTTAGCGCTCCAATCACCTCCAGGTGCGATAAAAGCCAAGTTTGCCATCGGAGGCGATAATTAATGCCAGGCGCTAAACTTTGCGCACGGCCGATAATGGTGCCCCAAATGGGGCGATACTGAATTTTTCCCCCATACCTCTATTTATGAAGCCCAGGATCCCATAAGCCGTTTTAACTGCTTTCTCAACCTGCCCTGCCACCTTCAACGATTTATACACACATACCCCCCAGGTCTTTCTGTTTGTGCACCCACTTCAGGATTGTACCATTTAGTTTATATGTCCTCTCCTCATTCTTTCTACCAAAATGCATCACTTCACACTTTCCTGCACTAAATTTCATCTGCCACATGTCTGCCCATTTCACCAACCTGTCTATGTCTTCCTGAAGTCTATCATTCTCCTCACTGTTCACTATATTTCCAAGTTTTGTGTTATCTGCAAATTTTGAAATTGTGCCCTGTACACCCATGTCCAAGTCATTAATATATATCAAGAAAAGCAGTGGTACTAGAACCAACCCCTGGGGAACACCACTGTATACCTTCCTCCAGTCCAAAACACAACCGTTCACCGCTACTCTCTGTTTCCTGTCACTTAGCCAATTTCGAATCCAGGCTGCCACTGTCCCTTTTATTCTATGGGCTTCAATTTTGCTGGCAAGCCTATTATGTGGCACTTTGTTGAACTTTTGGAAATCCATGTACATTACGTCAACCTCATTACCCTCATCAAACCTCTCTGTTACCTCATCAAAAAACTCGATCAAGTTGGTTAAATACGATTTGCCTTAGTCAGATTATACTTGGAATTGTGTGCAATGCTGGTTGTCATATTTCAAAATGGACATACATGCATTAGAAAGGATGCAAAGAATGATTCTAAGTTTAAACAGGATGAGTGATGAAAAAAGATTTAAAAAATATAAGCTGTACATTCTAGAGAGAAGGTTAAGGCATGATATTAGTGAAGAGTCAAGATGGCGGCGACCGAGACGGTCCGGCGCTAGCGCGCTCTCCCTGCTTCGGGCGGCCCGCTCTCGCCGCTCGCTCCCGCAACCGGAGCGAGGTGTTCGGCGAGTTGGGCGGAGGCAGCGCAGCGCATCGGGACGCAGCAGCAGCCACGTCGACCCGCTAGAGCATGTCGGCTGGCTGCTCCTCAGCGGGGAAGTATTCCGACTGGGAAGAGGGGAGCCGAGCATGGCGGCCAGAGGCTGGACCGGAAGCGGGAGGAGCAGGCCCGGGCCGTCGCACTGTGGAGCTGGCGACGGTGAGGTGGAGGCTGTGGCAACCGGAGGATGTGTTCGGCGAGTCGGGCGGAGGCAGCGCAGTGCATCGAGCAGCAGCAGCAGCCACGACGACTCGCAGTCCAACTGGGAGGAGGGGAGCCAGGAATGGTGGCCAGAGGGTGAGCGGGAGAAGCAGGCCACCACACGTGGAGCCGAGCCGGCAACAGTGAGGAGGAGGCCGCGGTGACGAGGAGGAAGGAGCGGCTGAGGGACATCGTGCTCCCACTGCCACTGGATGCAAAAGAATTGACTTTCTGAACACGGCGCTGTAAAAATAGCTGACATGTCCCTACGGGGAGTAAGCATTCCATTGTACTAGTTACATATGGCAAATAAAATTGAATTGAATTGTATATAAAGTAATAAATGGCATACATAAGATGAACACCGAAAATTACTCTAAAGACAAGCCAGCAGGACATAAGTTTACATTAGAGAAGAGTAAATTTAGAAAAGATCTTAGAAAAAGTTCAATTAATGAAAGAATAGAAGTGTGGAATAATCTACCAGTTAAGTGGAGCCAAAGACAACAGGGGAGCTTAAAATACAGTTGGATTCTAGGCAAGAGTAATAAACTGACAAGCTCAATGCACTGAAAGGCACATTATTGTCCTTGACTTTTTCTTATGTTTTATGTTAAAGTCACCAATAACATCCTGTTCCATTTGTGATTTCCCGATATGTGCTGGCTACACGCGAGGCCCTGCTGGCTGCATGGAGCCATGCAAAATTTACCCTATTCAGCACATCGGTTGGGCGTCTTGCTTTCAAAAGGACATTGATATGTTGTAGAGGGTTCAGGGAAAAGTAACAAGGATGATTCCAGGATACAAACTCTTAATTATTGAGAAATAATTTTGTTGTACTTGAGGAAAAGAACATTAAGAGGGGAAACAATCCAGAGCCTTAAAGTGCTGAGAGGAATCAATGATGTTGATGTAGATGTAAATAGGTATTTGAATTTGATTGTGATCATGGAACCAGAAAAGAAAGGTTAAAAATTAACAGGTCATAAATGAGATTAGAAGCTTTTTTTCCCCCACAGAAGTAAATGTGTAGAACAGACCCATGGCAAAAACAGTGTTGATGCTGTGCGAATTAACATTAATAGACCTAGATAAATAACTGGATGGGAACAGGACTGGAAAGTTTAGAGCTAATAGTCTGAGATCATCTAATACACCATGGAACACAATATGCTGTGCTACTGAGGTTGTTGCCTGTAGACCTACTGGCCTTTTCTTGTTCCATACTTTATGTTCTTACAAAGCTGGGGCCTTCCTGACCTGCATGGTTCAATACCACATCATGCAATGCAATTACCTTGTGAGCCATGAGGAGCCCTAGGAAATTCACATTTTCCCAGTTGTACGCAGGGCTGTCCTAATGGAGTGGGTTCATTCAGTGAGTAGCTGAGCCATACAGACGAGGAAAGTCCCAGATTGGATCCCTTGTATGGCTGAGTGAGTTGATCTCAGCTAAGATGGCGGTATAGGCACTTCTTGCTCCCTGGAGTTAGGGGGGCTAAAATTGTCTGAGGTTCCCATTCCTGCTCCCAATCTAGCAGCTCCTGTTGGAGGTATGGATGTTGGATGAGGACAGATTTGGGCTTGTCTGTTAGGCCCTCCTGTGGTCAAATAGCTTTACATAAATAGTGACCGTAAAAACGGATTTTTACCAATTTTCAGAGATAAATTTCAGGATTTTTCTGGGTTAGTGGATTGTTAAAAGAAAATTGCCTGACTTTTACCTTTCAAAAACCCAAATTCTCCTGCTCCTTGTGGATGCATGCGCATCACACACGATATCATCACGTCCGTTGTTTGATGACGTATGCACACAATGTATGTGATGATGTCACTAGCGAATGTGTGTGCACCCTGGGACTGACTTTCAGTACCAAATTCTGTAGGTGAAGTCAACTTCGGTAAGTTCACTTGCTGATATTGGCTTAAAGCCTGTTTAACAGGCTTCTCTCTTATTGCTTATGATGAAGTAAAGTAGCTGAGAGCAGAAGCAAAATGTGTCCTTTGAGGTCATCATCAGCTAAAGTGTGACCAAAGAAAAAGTTGATCAGTACATAAGGTGTATGGAATGGCAGGGGATCTAAAGAGGAGCAAATACCTTGAAAACAGTAGGAACATTTAAAGAAAACATTACAATCTAGCACCTGTGAGTACCTTGTTAGTCCCTTGCTTGTTTTCTTGATTTTCTCTGAACTTACCCTGGGTTTTTAGGGTCCACCCCCCCCCCCACCCTGATTTTCTCCTGGCTTTTGATGATAATAAACACCTGAAAACCCAGGTTTTAAAATTGGTAATAAAAAACCTACGGGCCTAGAAATTCAGTATAGCCACGTTTGGGGCGCCCAGCGCAACTTAGCGCCACCTTCGCCGATATTCAGTTGCATCGCCCCAAGAGGTTGCTGCTGCGCTAAAGCAGGCGATGCACGACTATCATTAGGCACTAAGCCGGCGATCCGGGGCGCAAACACCGAAGGCGGGCGCAGCGCAGGTGCGGCGAGTTGCTCATTGAGGGCAGACAGTCAGGCGCCGGTCAGCACTTAAAGGGGGAGGGTGGAATTGCTTGGCTGTCACGCCCTGCACACTGCAGCCCTAAGGCAAGGCCTGAACACTGCTTCTGGAACAGCTCCACGCCCAGGAGAATGGAGAAGGCCAGGGAGAGAGCGCAGTGCTTCGGCGAGGGTGACCTGAGGCTGCTGGTTGGCGCAGTGGACCGCAGGCGCCATATCCTCTTCCCTGAGGGTGGCAGGAGGCCGCTGCCCGCCGAATATCGGAAAGCATGGAGGGATGTGGCAAACCGGGTCACGTCCAACAGCGTGGTTGGCAGGACACCAACCCAGTGCCGGAAAAAATTCAACGACCTCACTCGGGTTGTCAGGGTGAGTACCCTTTCCAGTATCCTCCTCATCCCTGCATGTGCACCTCACTTTATGGCCAAACAGGTCTGAAAGCCCTAATGGCCAGCCCTCATCCAGCAGCTATGGGACTGTCATGAAAAGCACTTGCACAATCAGGACTTTAGACGCTGTCAGGGCTATTCGACCATGGGAGGCAGTGCGGGCAAGATCAGGGCTTGACACTGTCAGGGCTAATCGAACATGGGAGGCAGTGCGGGCAAGATCAGGGCTTGACACTGTCAGGGCAAATCGAACATGGGAGGCAGTGCGGGCAAGATCAGGGCTTGACACTGTCAGGGCTAATCGAACATGGGAGGCAGTGCGGGCAAGATCAGGGCTTGACACTGTACTTAGAGGCGGTCCTTTCTCTTGCAGGCCAAGCTGGCACATAACAGAAGACAGCAGCGACAGACCGGGGGAGGCCGTCCTGACCTGAAACAGCTGAGCGACCTCGAGCAGCGAGTGGAGCGGATCATGGCAAGCCGGCTGAGTGGCCCCGTCGCCACTGGAGATGCTGACCCTGTTCTGGGCACCAATGGTAAGGTCATCACCTTTTTGACCTCTCCCTTTCCACTTGCGCCTCACACCAGCATCCTTTGCCACTATCGAACCAATGCAGTGCACAGCAGCACTCATGCCTCCCTCGCTGCCGCCCTGTCCTCACTCTAAAGCAACTCTTGTGCCTCCCTGCTTTCAGATGGTGACTCGCCAGGTGAGGAGGCGGCCCCTCAAGCTGGCACTGTGTCCGAGTCAGACATAGAGGAGGAGGAAGAGGAAGCCAGCCCATCAGGGACACCCTCAGCCGAGGCAGCCCATGGCCATGATGGTGACACGTCTTCCCTGGAGGGGAGCAGGGGGGAAGGGTCGGAGGATAGTGAAGCTCCGGGGACCAGCAGGCTGCAGCAACGCGGGAGGGGTGGGGAAGCTGGGCGGCCTTCTCCCCGGAGGGTGAGTGCGGCCTCCAGTCCTGCTACGGTGAGCGCAGAGGAGGTGCGGCTCCTAGCGGAAATGGGCGCCCAGGCTGAGCGCAGGCACACTGAGCTCATGGCTGCAGTGGCAAGGATGCCTGACTCCATAGAGTCACTGGCAAGGAGTGTGCAGGAATTCGGGGCAGCACAGGCCAGGAGTCTGCAACAATTCAGTGCAGCACAGGCCAGGAGTCTGCAACAATTCAGTGCAGCACAGGCCAGGAGTCTGCAGGACATCGCGGCAGCACAGGCTAGGAGTCAGCAGGACTTCGCTGCTTCACAGGCGGCTTCTAGCCAAGTGCTCAGTCGTGCCATGCATTCACTGGCTGCTGTCATGCAGACACAGACCAGGGCCACACGGGCACTAACTGCTGCCACACTCACTGGATCGGCCAGGCATCACCGGGGCACTTGCTGTGCCGCAGCAGCCCAGCAGTCTGTGCCTCAGCAGATTGCTGCGCATGCTGCAGTGCTGGCCCGTGCGCGTGCCAATGTATCAGCCGACCAGGGAGTGCCTGTGATCTGTCAGGTTGGCAGCATTCCTGCAGCCAACACTGTCACTCCTCCATTGCAGCTGCCACCAGCTGTTGGACAGACTGCTGCCGCCCAAGCAGAGTTGGAGCAGTCAGCAGCCGGCCCCTCCAGGCCCAGAGCTGGTCCAGGCCGACCCCCAAGGGCATCTCACCAACTGACCCTCAGCAGCCTTCCCCCAGCCTTGCTACAGCCACTGGGGTCCCATTGAGGAGGAGCTGCAGGGCGGGTAGGGGCCAGTCACGGAAGCGAAACGGATCACCCTCGCAGGGGAAAAAGTAGAAGGTGTGGCCAAATGTTTTGTTTTACTTATAAAAGCCGAGACTGGTGTATTTGTTTCATATATAAAAGCCGAGACTGGTGTATTTGTTTCATATTTAAAGGCCGAGACTGGTGTATTTGTTTCATATTTAAAGGCCGAGACTGGTGTATTTGTTTCATATTTAAAGGCCGAGACTGGTCTATTTGTTTTACTTGTAAAGGCCGAGACTGGTGTATTTGTGTTTTTGGGGGGGGGGTTCTCTCCATTAGTTTGTCATGTGGGAAGGGCACAGAGGTATCATCGTAAAAAATGTTCTTAAATCGCACTGTCCATGCTTTCTTTTGGAAGTCCTGGTTGCCCTGCTCGGCTGAGGGCTTGTGGAGCGGCTACATTCATCTTCTGCCATTGGCACAAGCCATTCCCTGAGAGGGGGCCTAGAACCGACTTGCAATAAGCCGCCGACGGGCGGCCCTTGCACTTTCTGCCTCTCTCCTGTGCTGGTCCTCCTCCTCCTCCTCCTCCTCTGGTGGTCCTCCAATGTCTGCTGGCAGTGGCTGAGTCCTGTGGATAGCCAGGTTGTGCAGCATGCAGCACACGACAACGAAATGGGAGACTCGCTCAGGCGAGTACTGTAGGGCTCCCCCGGAACGATCCAGACAGCGGAACCATTGCTTCAGCACGCCGATTGTTTGCTCAATGATGTTCCTGGTTGCTTGATGGCTGTCATTGTATCCCTCTTCAGCAGGGGTGCTGGGCGCACGGAGCGGGGTCATCAGCCAGGTGCACAAAGGATAGCCTTTGTCCCCGAGAAGCCATCCTCGTGGGTGAGGCTGGGCCTCGAACATGTCTGCCACAGAAGTCTGGCGCAGGATGAAGGCATCGTGGCTGCTGCCTGGAAAGCGGGCATTGACAGCTAGGATGAGCTGCCTGTGGTCACACACCAACTGCACGTTGAGCGAATGGTAGCCCTTCCGGTTGCGGTAATCCTCGGCATTCTCTAGAGGTGCCCGCAAAGCCACATGCGTGCAGTCAATGGCGCCCTGCACCATGGGGAAGCCCGCTAATGCTGCAAAGCCCATTGCACGCTGTTGCTGCTTGTCAACGGTCATGGGGAAGGAGATGAACTGACGTCTTCTTCTGAAAAGGGCATTGGTCACCTGGCGGATGCAGCAATGTACCGCAAACTGGGAGATGTTGGAAATGTCCCCAGTAGCGGATTGGAAGGAGCCGGTGGCATAGAAGTTGAGAGCCACCGTCACCTTCACTGCCACCGACAGAGACGTCCTGCTCCTCAGCTGTGGCTGCAGATCTCCGCGAAGCAGGTGGCAGATCTCAGTGACCACCGCCCTTCTGAATCGCAGCCTCCGAACACACTGCTCCTCAGACATGTTCAGATATGAGAACTGCTGGCGGTATACCCTGGGTGGGTAAGGCCTCCTTTGCCGACACCTGTTGCCCCTTCTCCGTCTGGCCATGACTGGCACTCTCTCACGGCATCTCTGAGCCCTTTGAATGCAATGGAGAAGCCCAACATTTCCACCCATTGCAGCCCCCATTATATGTTTCCAATCAATGCTATGGCTCTGAAGTTAAAGACAAGTGCAAAGCTGTGGCCTGAAGCCACAAGTACCTGTGCGAGTGTTGAGCCAAACCAGAAAGCTCTCTACCTTTGTCTCTCTCCAAAGATCCGTCTCTCACAAAGAAGGAATGGTGCAAAATGGCTGCCATTTATACTGCAGGAGGAGTCCCCTTTAATTAGCGCCCCCCCGTGCCCCGCAGCGACTGGGAACCGTTCCCCTCTACCAGTCGCTAGGGGCGCCAGGCGCACAATAGGCCGGCGCCACTGAATTTCCGGTTTGGGGCGCACAAAGGGCGTTGCACCATGAAATGATGTCAGGATCTGCGCGCGCAGCTGAGCGCGCGCAAAGGTTTTGCGCCGCCGCTAAATCTTAACTGAAGTTCGCGAGAGGCGCAGATCACGCTGCGCCCGGGCGCTAGCCGCTTAGCACCCCACTTCTCCTCCTCCTAAGGCGCTAGCGGCTGGCGCAAACAACTGAATTTCTAGGCCACGGTCTTTACACATGAATAATGGCCATTGGAGGGCAACAAGCACTTGTGGAACTGTAGCATGGCAAGAGGTCAAAAAGGTGGGGGGGTTTCAACTAATTTGGCAGGGAGAGGAGCACCAGGATGAAGCAATAGAAAGGAAATAGAAGGTGCATAGAGGACTGAGAGAGACTAACAGCATTAGAATAAAGAGTTCAGAAATTAGGGATTAGACAGGGGGAAATGCGAGGCTAACTAAGATGGGTTTAGAGTGCATGTGCATAAATGCCTGGAGCGTGGTAAATAAGGTTGGTGAGCAGCATGCACAAGCAGCCACATGGGATTATGATATAGTGGCAACAACAGAGACCTGGCTCAAACAAGGGGAGGAATAGGCACTTAATATTCCTGGCTACAATGTATTCAGGAAAGATAGTGAAGGAAAACAAAGGGGTGGGGTGGCAGTATTGATAAATGATACTATTACAGCACTGGAAAGGGATGATGTACTTGAGGACTCAAAGACAGAATTTATTTGGTTAGAATTAAGGAACAATAGAGGAGCTATTATGCTGCTGGGTGTATACTGTAAGGAGACAGAGGAGCAAATTTGCAGGCAAATTGCAGAAACTTGCAAGAACTTTAGGGTAGTGATAATGGGGGACTTCAATTATGCTAATATAGACTGGGAAAATAATAGTATAAAGGACAAAGAGGGGGAAGAATTCCTGAAATGCATACAAGAGAACTTTCTTGATCAGCATGTTTCCAGCTCAATGAGGAAGGAAGCAATGTGGATCTATTTCTCGGGAATGAAGTGGGGCAAGTGGAGCATCTTTTAGTGGGAGAGCATTTAGGAAACAGTGATCACAATATCATTAGCTTTAGAGTAGTTATGGAAAAGATAAGGAAACATCAAATGTGAAAATATTCAACTGGTGGATTGGAATCAAAGACTGACAAGTAAAATAGTAAATAAGCAATGGGAGGCCTTCAAAGAGGAGATAGTTTGGGTACAGAGTCGACACATTCGCACGAGGGGGGAAAGGAGGGGCATCCAAAGCTAGAGAGTCCTAGATGACTAAAAATATAGAGCTTAAAATGAAACAGAAAAAGGAAGATTATGATAAATGTCAGGTTAATAATTCAGTAAAGAACCAAGCTGAATACAAGAAGTACAGGGGAGAACTGAAAAAGGAAATAAGAGGGGCAAAGAGTGTGTATGAGGATAGATTAGCGGGTAACATTAAAGAGACACTAATCTGGGACAAGATTAATTGGCACTTGGAAAAGTATGGATTACTAAATGACAGAATTGTTAAAGGCAAATCGTGTTTAACTAACTTGATTGAGTTCTTTGTTGAAGGAACAGAGAGGGTTGATGAAGGTAGTGTGATTGATGTTGTGTATATGGGCTTTCAAAAGGCATTTGATAAAGTACCACATAATAAACCTATTAACAAAATTGAAGTCCATGGGATTAAAGGGACAGTGGCTACATGGATACAAAATTAGCTAAGGGATAGAATAGAGAGAGTAGTGGTGAACGGTTGTTTTTCAGGCAGTGGTGCCTTTGGGTGTTGTTATTGGGACCACTGCTCTTTTTGATATATATTAATGACCTGGACTTGGATATACAGGGCATAATTTCAAAGTTTACAGTTGACAGGAAACTCAGAAATATAATAAATAGTGAGGAGGAGAAGTAACAGACTTCAGGAGGACACAGACTGGTGAAATGGGCAGATACATGGCAGATTAAATTTAATGTAGAGAAGTGTGAAGTGATTCATTTTGGGAAGAAGAGGAGAGGCAATATAAACTAAATGGTACAACTTTAAAGAGGATGCAGGAACTTGGAGACCTAGGACTGTACGCACACAAGTCTTTGAAGTGGCAGGACAAGTTGAGAAAGCTGTTAAAAAGGCTTAAGTGATCCATGGCTTTATAAATAGAGGCATAGAGAACAAAAGCAAGGAAGTTATGCTAAACCTTTATAAAACACTGGTTCAGCCCCAGCTAGAGTATTGTGGGCAAGTCTGGGCACCACACTTTAGGAAGGATGTCAAGTCCTTAGAGTGGGTGCAGCGGAGATTTACTAGTTTGGTACCAGGGATGCGGGACTTCAGTTATGTGGAGAGACGAGAGAAGCTGGGGCTGTTCTTCTTAGAGCAGAGTTTAATGGGAGATTTGATAGAGGTATTCAAAATCTTGAAGAGTAAATAAGGAGAAACTTTTTTCAGTAGCAGAAGGGTCTGTAACCAGAGGCCACAGATTTAAGATAATTGGCAAAAGCACCAGAGAAAGAAAGACTTGCATTTATATAGCGCCTTTCATGACCACCGGACGTCTCAAAGCGCTTTACAGCCAATGAAGCACTTTTGGAGTGGAGTCACTGTTGTAACGTGGGAAACGCAGCAGCCAATTTGCGCACAGCAAGGTCCCACAAACAGCAATGTGATAATGTCCAGATAATCTGTTTTAGTGACATGAGGACATTTTTTTTACACAGTGAGCTGTTATGATCTGGAATGCACTGCCTGAAAGGGTGGTGGAAGCAGATTCAATAGTAACTTTCAAAAGAGAATTGGATAAATATTTGCAAAGGGAAAATTTGCAGGGCTATTGGGAAAGAGCAGGGGAGTGCGACTAATTGGATAGCTCTTTCAAAGAGCCAGCACAGGCATGATGGACTGAATAGCCTCCTTCTGTGCTGTACCATCTTATTATTCTATGATCTAGGTCAACACCTTCAGGAGATAGGAGAAAATTGCCAAGAAAAAAATACCAAAACTGCATCAGATGCTGAGTAGGAAAGCAAATAGTATGTATGTCTTACAGGTATAGTTCTAAGCCCCGACAAAGGAACGATTTGAGTTTTTTAAGGAGATAATGCACATTTCTATTTAATAATGTATAATTGCAGGACTCTACTGTTAGTTTTTGATGCCAGTTATCTGCTGAGCAATCTACTGGTTAGGAAATATACAACATAATGTACTATTTTTACAGATCTATCTGAATTCAGATAAATATTTTTGGTGTTCTCAACAAATAACAATAGGGCCCTCATCTTCATTCTTCAAACTCATTTTCTGGGTGATGATATTACAAAAAATTGTCGGACAATTTACACTTGCACAACAGATTTATCTAACTCAGCATAACAACAACAGCTTACATTTTTTTTATAGTGCCTTTAACACAGAAAATATCCTAAAGTGCTTCAAGGAGGCACGGGGAGAAATGTACGCTGAGCCAAAGAAGGAGAGATTAGGAAGGATGCCCAAAGGCTTGGTCAAACAGGGGAGCTTTAAATGATGATTTATCTGTCCATGACGTTGAGCAGCAGCAGCAGCGGGAGCGACGGGCCTGTGAGGGAGCAGCGGCTGTGGGAGAAAATGAAGGTCGGTGATTTTCAGGCCCAGTCGAGCAGCGGCAGCAGTGGGAGTGGCGGACCTGCGAGGGAGTAGCGGCTGTGGGAGAAAATAAAGGTCGGTGATTTTCAGGCCCAGTCGAGCAGTGGGAGCGGCGGCAGAATTCGAGACTGATGTCAGGGTACAGAAAGTGACGCTGATTGGTGAGTAGTGGGCGAGTGCTTTTTTTTTCTTCAATTTTAAGTTTATTTCTTTTAAGGTAGTTCATAGTTAAGGTAGTTCGGGAGAGCGATAATCCGAGAGTTTAAATTTGAGGTAAGAGTTTTTTAATTAAAAGTACGGCAGGGGACCTCAGTCCCGTGTGTTGCACGGCCTGCAGTATGTGGGAATTCCTAGACGCTTCTTGCAGTCAGGATGACCACATGTGCAGTAAGTGCCAACAGTTTGGCCAACTTGAGATCCGGTTTTCGGAGCTCGAGCATCAGCTGGAGGCACTGCGGTGTATCCGCGAGGCTGAGAGTTACGTGGATAGCATGTTTTTAGACATGGTCACCCCGCACCTTAAGAAAGTGCAGTCAGAGAGGGAATGGGAGACGACCACCAGTCAGAAGAAGGGGGCAGGCAGGTAGTCCGGAAAGCCCCAGAGTGTATCTCACTCAACAAACATTTTTCTGTGTTGGAAAATGGTGAAAGTGACGGTTCCTCTGGGAGGTGCAGCCAGAGCCAAGTTCACCGCTCTGTGGGTGGCTCAGCTGCACAAGGGGGGAGGAGTAAGAGTGGAAGGGCAATAGTGGTAGGAGACTCAATAGTGAGGGGTGCAGACAGGCGTTTCTGCGGCGGCAGAAGTAACTTCAGGATGGTCTGTTGCCTCCCTGGTGCCAGGGTCAAGGATGTCACTAAACGGCTGCAGGGCATTCTGAAGAGGGAGAGCGAACAGTCAGAGGTCGTGGTTCACATTGGTACCAACGACATGGGTAGAAAGAGGGATGAGGTCCTGCAACAAGAATTTAGGGAGCTAGGTAGCAGATTAAAAAGCAGAACCTCAAAGGTTGTAATCTCTGGATTACTCCCGGTACCACGTGCTAGTGAGTATAGGAATAGGAGGATAGAGCAGATGAATGCGTGGCTAAAGAGTTGGTGCAGAAGGGAGGGCTTTAGTTTCCTGGGTCACTGGGTCTGTTTCTGGGGAAGGTGGGACCTGTACAAATCGGACGGGTTGCACCTGAACTGGAACTGGAGCAGCATCCTTGTGGAGAGGTTTGTTGGTGCTGTTGGGCGGGGTTTAAACTAACACAGGGGAATGGGATACGGAGTGGAGCTATAGTAGGGGGTGATGCACAGCCAAATATAGAGGAAAAAACAAGTCAGTCTGGAAGGCAGAGCAAATATGTAGCACAAGGGAGTATGGCAAGGCTGGATGGCATTTATTTTAATGCAAGGAGTCTTACGAGTAAGGCAGATGAATTGAAGATGTTGATGAACACATGGAAGTATGATATTGTTGCTATCACAGAGACATGGTTGAGGGAGGGGCAGGACTGGCAACTCAATATTCCGGGGTATAGAATCTTCAGGCGAGACAGAGGGGGGTGTAAAAGAGGAGGGGGTGTTGCAATATTAATCAAGGAGTCAATTACTGCAGTAAGAAGGGATGATATCTTAGCAGGTTCCTCTAATGAGGCCATATGGGTAGAACTTAAAAACAAAAAGGGGGCAAGCACTTTGCTGAGAGTGTACTATAGGCCCCCAAACAGTCAGGGGGAGATAGAAGAACAGATATGTAGGCAAATCTCAGAGAAGTGTAGAAATAATAGGGTAATAATAGTAGGGGATTTCAACTTCCCCAATATTAACTGGGATAGTCAGAGTGTGAAAGGCTTAGAGGGTGCAGAATTCTTAAAGTGCATCCAGGAGAGCTTTTTGAGCCAGCATGTAGAAAGTCCTACAAGAGAGGGGGCAGTACTGGACCTAATTCTAGGGAACGTAGTCAGGCAAGTGGTAGAAGTGTCAGTAGGAGAGCATTTTGGTGACAGTGACCATAATTCGGTGAGATTTAAGGTAGTCATGGAAAAGGACAAAGATGGACCGGAAATAAAGGTTCTAAATTGGGGGAAGGCCGATTTTAATATGATAAGGCACAATCTGGTCAAAGTGGACTGGGATCGGCTACTTGTAGGAAAATCCACATCAGAGCAGTGGGAGTCATTCAGAAAGGAAATAGAGAGTACAGCGCCAACATGTTCCCATAAAGGTCAAGGGTGGGACCAACAAGCCCAGGGAACCCTGGATGTCAAGTGATATACAAGAATGGATTAGGAAAAAAAGGGAGGCTTTTGGCAGATACAAAGGACTAAAAACAGTGGAAGCCCTAGAGGAGTATAGAAAGTGCAGGGGGGGTACTTAAAAAAGAAATTAGGAGAGCGAAGAGGGGGCATGAAAAAACACCGGCGGGCAAAATAAAGGAAAATCCCAAGCTGTTTTATAAGTATATTAAGGGCACGAGGATAACCAGGGAAAGAGTAGGGCCCATTAGGGACCAAAGTGGCAATCTGTGTGTAGAGCCAGAAGATGTAGGTGAGGTTTTAAATGAATATTTTGCATCTGTGTTCACTATGGAGAAGGACGATGTATGCATAGAAATTAGGCTGGGGATTGTGATATACTTGAACAAATTAGCATCGAGAAGGAGGAGGTACTAGCGCTTTTAGCGGGCTTAAAAGTGGATAAATCCCCAGGCCTGGACGAGATGTATCCCAGGCTGCTGTGTAAGGCAAGGGAGGAGATTGCAGGGGCTCTGAGACAAATTTTCAGAACCTCTCTGGCCACAGGGAGGTGCCAGATGACTGGAGGACAGCTAGCGTAGTACCATTAGTCAAGATGGGTAGTAGGGATAAACCAGGGAATTACAGGCCAGTGAGCCTAACATCAGTGGTAGGGAAATTATTGGAAAAAATTCTGAGCGACAGAATTAGTCTCCACTTGGAGAGGCAAGGATTAATCAAGGATAGTCAGCATGGCTTTGTCAGGGGGAGATCATGTCTAACCAATTTGATTGAATTTTTCGAGGGGGTGACTAGGTGTGTGGATAAAGGTACTGCAGTTGATGTAGTCTACATAGACTTCAGTAAGACTTTTGACAAAGTCCTGCATGGGAGACTGGTCAAGAAGGTAAGAGCCCATGGGATCCAGGGCAATTTGGCACATTGGATCCAAAATTGGCTTAGTGGCAGGAGGCAGAGGGTGATGGTCGAAGGTTATTTTTGTGACTGGAAGCCTGTGTCCAGTGGTGTACCGCAGGGATCAGTGCTGGGTCCCTTGCTGTTTGTAGTGTACATTAATGATTTAGATATGAATGTAGGAGGTATGATCAGTAAGTTCGCATACGACACAAAAATTGGTGGAGTGGTAAACATCGAGGAGGGAAGCCTCAGGCTACAGGACAATATAGTTGGGTTGGTCAGATGGGTAGAACAGTGGCAAATGGAATTTAACCCTGAAAAGTGTGAGGTGATGCATTTTGGGATGACTAACAAGGCAAGGGAATACACAATGAATGGTAGGACCCTAGGAAGGGCAGAGGATCAGAGGGACCTTGGTGTGCGTGTACATAGATCCCTGAAGGCAGCAGGACAGATAGATAAGATGGTTAAGAAGGCATAGAATATAAGAGCAGGGAGGTTATGATGGAGCTGTACAAAACGCTAGTTAGGCCACAGCTGGAATATTTTGTGCAGTTCTGGTCGCCACACTATTGGAAGGATGTGATTGCATTGGAGGGGGTGCAGAGGAGATTAACCAGGATATTACCTGGGCTGGAGCGTTTCAGCTATGAAGAGAGGCTGGACAGGCTGGGGTTGTTTTCCTTAAGAGCAGAGAAGGCTGAGGGGGGACCTGACTGAGGTGTACAAAATTATGAGGGGGATAGGATAGATAGAAAGGAACTTTTCCCCTTAGTAGAGGGGCCAGGGGGCATAGTTTCAAGGTAAGGGGCAGGAGGTTTAGAGGGGATTTGAGGAAAAACTTTTTTACCCAGAGGGTGGTTGGAATCTGGAACTCACTGCCTGAAAGGGTGGTAGAGGCAGGAACCCTCACAACATTCAAGAAGCATTTAGATGAGCACTTGAAACACCACAGCATACAAGGCTACGGACCAAGTGCTGGAAAATGGGATTAGAATAGATAGGGCTTGATGGCCGGCGCGGACACAATGGGCCGAAGGGCCTCTTTCTGTGCTGTATAACTCTATGACCTTGCTGTACACAAATTGGATGCTGTTTCCCCTGCATTACAACAGTGACTACACTTCAAAGTTACTTCATTGGCTCTAAAGCGCTTTAGGACGCCCTGAGATCGTGAAAGGTGCTATATAAATGCAAGTCTTTAATTTCATCTTTCAACTTCGCAATTCTAAATTTTAATTATAGTAACAGCAACCAAAGTGATTTTCAATAAATTTCCTATTTTGCATTAAAAGAGCCAGTTACCTCATGGTCTTACATAGATACATAGAAGATAGGAGCAGGAGTAGGCCATTCGGCCCTTCGAGCCTGCTCCGCCATTTAATGAGATCATGGCTGATCATCCAAATTCAGTACCCGGTCCCTGCCTTCTCCCCATATCCCTTGATCCCTTTAGCCTTAAGAAATATATCCAACTCTTTCTTGAATATACTTAATGAACTGGCCTCCACCGCACTCTGTGGCAGAGAATTCCACAGGTTCACCACTCTCTGGGTGAAGAAATTCCTCCTCATTTCAGTCCTAAATGGCTTACCCCTTATCCTTAGACTATGACCCCTGGTTCTGGACTCCCCGGCCATCAGAAACATCCTTCCTGCATCTAGTCTGTCCAGGCCTGACAGAATTTTATAGGTTTCGATGAGATCCCCTCTCAATCTTCTAAACTCCAGTGAGTATAAGCCTAATCGACACAATCTCTCCTCATACGTCATTCCTGCCATCCCAGGTATCAGCCTGGTGAATCTTCGCTGCACTCCTTCCATGGCAAGAACGTCCTTCCTCAGGTAAGGCGACCAAAACTGCACACAATACTCAAGGTGTGGTCTCACCAAGGCCCTGTACAACTGCAGCAAGACATCCTTGTTCTTGTACTCGAACCCTCTTGCTACGAAGGCCAACATACCATTTGCCTTCTTAACCGCCTGCTGCACCTGCATGCTTACCTTCAGCGACTGGTGTACAAGAACACCCAGATCTCTTTGCACTTCCCCTTCTCCCAATCTATTACCATTCAAATAATAATCTGCCTTCCTATTTTTGCCACCAAAGTGGATAACCTCACATTTATCCACATTATAGTGCATTTGCCATGTTTCTGCCCAATCACCCAACCTGTCCAAATCGTGCTGGAGTTTCACGACATCCTCCTCACAGCATATCCTCCCCCCCAGCTTTGTGTCGTCTGCAAATTTGGAGATATTACATCCAATTCCCTCGTCCAGATCATTAATATATATTGTGAACAGCTGGGGTCCTAGGACCGATCCTTGCGGTACCCCACTAGTCACTGCCTGCCACTCAGAAAATGACCCGTTTATTCCAACTCTTTGCTTTCTGTCTGCCAACCAGTTCTCTATCCAAGTCAATACCTTGCCCCCAATCCCATGTGCCTTAATTTTGCACGCTAATCTCTTATGCGGGACCTTATCAAAAGCCTTCTGAAAGTCCAAATACACCACATCCACTGGTTCTCCCTTATCTATTTTACCAGTTACATCCTCAAAAAATTCCAGTAGATTAGTCAAGCATGATTTACCTTTTGTAAATCCATGTTGACTTTGTCTGATCCAGTCACTGCTTTCCAAGTGCTCTGCTATTACATCTTTTATAATGGACTCTAGCATTTTCCCCACTACCAATGTCAAGCTTACCGGTCTATAATTCCCCGCCTTTTCTCTACCACCTTTTTTGAATAGTGGGGTAACATTAGCTACCCGCCAATCCATGGGTACCGTTCCAGAGTCTATCGAGTTCTGGAAGATGACCAGCAATGCATCTACTATTTCTAGGGCCACTTCCTTAAGTACCCTGGGATATAGATTATCAGGCCCTGGGGATTTATCGGCCTTCAGTCCCATCAATTTTCCTAACACCATTTCCCTACAAATACTGATTTCTTTCAGTTCCACCCTTTCATCAGACCCTATGTTCCCCGGCATCTCTGGGAGGTTATTTGTGTCCTCCTTTGTGAAGACAGAACCAAAATATGTATTTAGTTGGTCTGCCATTTCTTTGTTCCCCATTATAAATTCCCCCGATTCTGACTGCAAGGGACCTACGCTTGACTTCACCAATCTTTTTCTCTTCACATATCTATAAAAGCTTTTACAGTCAGTTTTTATGTTCTCTGCAAGCTTACTCTCATATTCTATTTTCCCTTTCTTAATTAATCCCTTTGTCCTCCTTTGTTGAATCCTAAACTGCTCCCAATCCTCAGGATTATTGCTTTTTCTGGCCAATTTATATGTCCTCTCCTTGGACCTTATGCTATCCCTAATTTCCCTTGTTAGCCACGGTTGGGTCACCTTTTTTGTTTCATTTTTATGCCAAACTGGGATGAACAAATTCTGTAGTTCATCCATTCGGTCTTTGAATGTTTGCCATTGCCTATCCACCGTCAACCCTTTGAGTGCCATTCCCCAATCAATCCTACCCAACTCACTCCTCAGACCATCATAGTTTCCTTTATTTAAATTGAGGACCCTAGTCTCCGAGTCAACTACTTCATTCTCCATCTTAATGAAGAATTCGATCATATTATGATCGCTCCGACCCAAGGGCCTCTTACAACAAGATTGCTAATTAATCCTTTCTCGTTACATAATACCCAGTCTAAGATGGCCTGATCTCTGGTTGGTTCCTCGACATATTGGTCCAGGAAACCATCCCGTAAACACTCCAGGAATTCCTCCTCCACAGTATTGTTACTCATTTGGTTGGCCCAATCTATATGTAGATTAAAGTTACCCATGATGACTGCTGTGCCCTTATTGCACGCTTCTTTAATTTCTCTTTTAATGCCATCCCCAACCTCTGCCTTACTGTTTGGAGGTCTATAAACCACTCCCACTAACGTTTTTTCCCCCTTAGTATTTCTCAATTCTACCCATACAGATTCCACCTCATCAGAGCTAATATCCTTCATTACAATTGTGTTAATCCCTTCTTTAACCAGTAATGCTACCCCACCTCCCTTTCCTTTTTGCCTATCTTTCCTGAATATCGAATACCCCTGGATGTTGAGTTCCCAGTCCTGGCCTTCCTTGAGCCACGTTTCCGTAATCCCAACCAAATCGTATTTGTTTACTTTTATTTGCGCAGCCAATTCATCCACCTTATTACAAATGCTCCTCGCATTAAGACACAAAGGCCTAGAAATTCACTATGGCCCTGCCAGCTGGCTAGCGCCCAAAAGTTAGCGCTGGGCGGGAAGCCTATAGCGATCGTCAGATATTCATTGTTAGCGCCCCAATTTGGAAGCGGGTGCTATACCAGGGTGTGCCCGCCTCCGCTTGGTGCGCTGACACTGAATATCAGCGCTCTTGGCGCCGCTGCGCCAGGCGCTGCGCAGCGGCAGGCTGCGGTACTGCAGGCCTCCTTCTTCTCTTAAGGGGGAGCTGCCTGCAACGGGGAGATCGCCGCTGGATAGTGCCGGCAAATGAGCCCGGCACCACGGAGAAGTGCTGGGCTCGCGGAAAGCAGCCGGCAATGCCGCGGGGGGGGGGGGGGTGGAGGAGGCTGGGGAAGGAGGTGCGGGCAGTCAGCCGCCGCAAAAGCGGCCGGCCGCACCTTCCGCTTTAAAGTGCCCCACTAAGGCAGCAGGACGGCACCGTTTTCTGGTCGCTGTTTGCGGCCGCTTCGGAGGAGGCGGCCGCAACTAAATATGGGGATCGGCGCGGTTTCGGGGCGGAACCGGGGCACTGCGCACACTGATGACATCATCAGTGCCGGCGCAGCGCTAACGGCTACCGCCGCCAATACCACTGCGCTGAATATCTGCGCAAACTCATTTTTGGCGCAAAATCACCCTTTAGGCATTAACTGGGCGCAAAGCTGGCAGCGCCTTAATGAATTTCTAGGCCAAAGCCTTCAGGCTTGTTTTTTTAACGCTCTTAGACCTATTAGAATTATTATTTACTGTGGCCATGTTTGATTTAAACCGTTGTTTTCTGACTGCCACTTTTGTTTTTCTCCTTCCTATCTTTTGCTTTTATCCTTGTTTCCCTTTCCTCTCTTCATTTAGTAAATTGGTTAAATATAAGTGAGGCTGGACATTGCTCTTGAGTTACAAGTGGAGATACTAACATTTCACTAGTATTGGTAGCAGTGACCACCGCACAGTCATTGTGGAGAGGAAGTCCCATCTTCACACTGAGGACACCCTCCATCGTGTTGTGTGGCACTACCACCGTGCTAAATGGGATAGATTCAGAACAGATGTAGCAGCTCAAAACTGGGCATCCATAAGGCGCTATGGATCATCAGCAGCAGCAGAATTGTATTCCACCACAATCTGTAACCTCACTGCCTGGCATATCCCTCACTCTACCATTACCATCAAGCCAGGGGACCAACCCTGGTTCAATAATGAGTGTAGAAGAGCATGCCAGGAGCAGCACCAGGTGTACCTAAAAATGAGGTGCCAACCTGGGGAAGCTGCAGCACAGGACTACATGCATGCTAAAAAGCAGAAGCAGCATGCTATAGACGGAGCTAAGCAATCCCACAATCAACGGATCAGTTCAAAGCTCTGCAGTCCTGCCACATCCAGTCGTCAATGGTGTTGGACCATTAAATAACTAACGGGAGGAGGAGGCTCCATGAATATCCCCAACCTCAATGATGGTGGAGCCCAGCACGTGAGTGCAAAAGACAAGGCTGAAGCGTTTGCAACCATCTTCAGCCAAAAGTGTTGAGTGGATGATCCATATCGGCCTCCTCCTGAGGTCCCCACCATCACACAAGCCAGTCTTCAGCCAATTCGATTCACTCCACGTGATATCAAGAAACGGCTCAGCGCACTGGATACAGCAAAGGCTATGGGCCCTGACAACATCCGGGCTATCGTGCTGAAGACTTGTGCTCCAGAACTAGCCGTGCCTCTAGCCAAACTGTTCCAGTACAGCTACAACACTGGCATCTATCCGACAATGTGGAAAACTGCCCAGGTATGTCCTGTCCACAAAAAGCAGGGCAAATCCAATCCGACCAATTACCGCACCATCAATCTACTCTCAATCATCAGCAAAGTGATGGAAGGTGTCATCGACAATGCTATCAAGTGGCACTTACTCACCAATAACCTGCTCACCGATGCCCAGTTTGGGTTTTGCCAAGACCACTCGGCTGATTCATCAATGACCTTCCCTCCAACATAAGGTCAGAAATGGGGATGTTCGCTGATGACTGCACAGTGTTCAGTGCCATTCACAACTCCTCAGATAATGAAGCAGTCTATGCCCGCATGCAACATGACCTGGACGACATTCAGGCTTGGGCTGATAAGTGGCAGGTAACATTCGCGCCACAGAAATGCCAGGCAATGACTATCTCCAACAAGCGAGAGTCTAACCACCGCCCCATGACATTCAATGGAATTACCATCACCGAATCCCCCACCATCAACATCCTGGGGTTCAGCATTGACCAGAAACTTAACTGGACCAACCACATAAATACTGTGGCAACAAGAGCAGGTCAGAGCCCAGGTATACTGCAGCGAGTATCTCACCTCCTGACTCCCCAAAGCCTTTCTACCATCTACAAGGTACAAGTCAGGAGTGTGATGAAATACTCTCCACTTGCCTGGATGAGTGCAGCTCCAACAACACTCAAGAAGCTCGACACCATCCAGGACAAAGCAGCCCGTTTGATTGGCACCCCATCACCTTAAACATTCACTCCCTCCACCACCGGTGTACCGTGGCTGCAGTGTGTACCATCTACAAGATGCACTGCAGCAACTCGCCAAGGCTTCTTCAGCAGCACCTCCCAAACCACAAGCTTTTCCACCTAGAAGGACAAGGGCAGCAGGTGCATGGGAACACCACCACCTCCAAGTTCCCCTCCAAGTCACACACCATCCTGACTTAGTATATCGCCGCTCCTTCATCGTCGCTGGGTCAAAATCCTGGAACTCCCTACCTAACAGCACTGTGGGAGTACCTTCACCACACGGACTGCAGCGGTTCAAGAAGGTGGCTCACCACCACCTTCTCAAGGGCAATTAGGGATGAGCAATAAATGCTGGCCTTGCCAGCGACACCTACATCCCATAAACAAATTTTATAAAAATGGGCAGAGGCGGGCGATGTTACAGAAGTGAAAATATAGCCAGCCAAAGAAATATCTCATTATTTGTTGTGTTTTCAAATGACTGAGGTAAGAAGTCATATCTTTATTGAATAGACAGCGAGTACTCATTTCCAACTGAAAAATTGAATATGTACTGTAATTTTTCTCAGGTCCCTGTAACACAGAGGCCCCTGTGGCATTCAGCTTTGTACAATTCTTCCTACTTGCAAGGTTCATTCTTTCCCTCTGGGGCAGCTTGCCCCACAGTAATGTGGGCAAAGCAGCATGCAGGTATGCTTGTCCACCTGAATGGGTAATGCACAGGCTGTACCAGGAGATGGGAAAGTACTCCCTTCAGAGCAGCCCACTACCCCCAAACCCTTGGTTTTCACCGCACTTCTTTGGAGTAGGCAAAACAAATCAACCCAACAATGCTAAACTCTAGAAATACCCCAAGCTTTCAGCTTGTACAACACCTTATGCATATCGTGAACTTTCAGGGAATTAGGTATTTAAACCCTTGGCCTCTCTGTTATTCCACACATTCAGTGTCTTTCTAGAGTGTATACTTCCATTTCTTATTTTTCCACTCAAAATGAATTATCTCACATTTATCCACATTAAAAGAAAATAAAAACTTGCATTTATATAGCACCTTTCATGAACTCAGGACGTTCCAAAGCGCTTTACAGCCAATGAAGTACTTTTGAAGTGTAGTCACTGTTGTAATGTGGGAAACGCGGCAGCCAATTTACGCACAGCAAGGTCCCACAAACAGCAATTAAATAAATGACTAGATATTCTGTTTTAGGTGTTATTTCACATTGGCCAGGACACCGGGGATAACTCCCCTGCTCTTCTTCGAATAATGCCATGGGATCTTTTATGTCTACCTGAGAGAGGCCTCGGTTTAATGTCTCATCCGAAAGACGGCAGCTCCAACAGTGCAGAACTCGCTCAGTACTGCACTGGAGTATCAGCCTAGATTATTTGCTCAAGTCCCTGGAAACTTTCCTTTTTTTTCAATAAGGAGACTGTAGTCAAGCATGGCCTTCAATCACAATTTTTTTTGCAAATTACTGTATTACAGAAATGTTGTATTTGGTGTACAGTATTAGAAATGTTTCTCTACAAGGTAACCTGTGGAAAAAAAACAATAATTTATTAAAAAACATATTTTGAATGATTTTAGGCATAAAGAATCCTCAGTTAATTACTGTGCGCCAATAGTCCTACCCTAGCCTGGCCTGAGGAAATTCAAGGTCATTTAAAGTAATGTTCTGTGTCAAGCATTGTAAGCTACTGAATTTTTTATATGGTTCAAAAATCATCCTTATTCTGTGTTTCAAAGGCTAAGGACTCTAAAAATTCTTTATTTGGAATAGTTATATGGTCAGACTCATTTTTCCTCACTAAGGCATCTACAATTACTGGACAGCATGTTTGCTCTGCATGCAAATACAAACATTGGTGGCAAGGATAATCTTAGTTTGGGGAGAACTATAGCTATCATATATTTATATATAAAAAAACTTGCCAGGTCATACATGGTTAAATAAATTTCATTAGGGTAAATCGGAATGCACTCATTTGTACCTGAATAACATTTGACTGTTTCCCAATGTTTTAAACAACTCTTGTTCAAATTTGTATTTAGTATGCTTGCCCACTTGGCCTCTCATCTTCTTAGCATTTAGATTATACACAAAATAATCAATAAACATCAATTCTTCACATGTCTTGACCTGCAAAGTAAAGCTGGATTCATTACAAAACTGTTTTCATACATTGCTTCTCATACATTTTAAACACTTGCAAATTGATAGCCTCTATCATTGGTGAGGAAGTTTCTGAATCTTGTGTGCTCAGGTCATATTTAGATTTGCATGTGACTAATAGCCTATTGAGACACAGTGCATGGGGGAGGAGAAAAGGAGGTGCATGAAAAGTGATTTCTGACGGATGTGGGCATCTCCTATGCTGAGGCTGTACAGTAAGATGTGCTGTCAACTCAGCAGCCTTCCTTTGCTGGTGGTGTGAAGCAGGAAAACACAAGTACACTCTGTTTAGGGTTAATAAACTTAAGTTTCAATTAGTGAAGTTATTTCTCTAAAATATAACATTTATTCTCCAGCATTTAAGTGTTAGAGTTGCAGCACTTAGAGAACCATTAGCTTATTACCCAAGATATGTACATGGCTTTTTAAAATTCCCCTTTCTGCTTTCGCTCAAGGACTGACTGGTTATGATTCTATGGGTGCTGGCAGCTCTGTAGTACCTCACCAAAGTGGCTCTTCTCTCTGTGTGAGTGTAGATGATAACTTGAAGTTATATAGCACCTTTAATGTAGAAAATGACCCAAGGTACTTCAAGAGATACAGATGCCAAAAAGTAGTGGGAACGTCAGGAGAGATGACTGAAAGCATGGCAGCAAAGAGCTTTAGAGAAGATTTTTAAATGCAGGGAGAAAGAAAGCAAGGTGCAGGGTATTAGGGAGCAAATTTCAGACGATGGTTGAATTGGCAAAAGGGAGAATGAGATGCACATGACGCTAGAATTGGAGGAACAGAGAGTACTAGCTGGGGAGTAAGGGTGGAGGAGGTTGTAGCAGCGGAGCGGCCTGAGGTTGTGGAGGAATATGTAAAGAAGTTTCAGCTACTATTTATGCCGCTGGCTGTTTTCTGTCTTTTTCTAGCTACTGGGCTCAAACAGGAGAGTACTTCATTACTCTACTCATAGATAGAGAAGGCATGTTTAACTGACAATCTGTCACATATTAGTGCTTCATGAGGGATTTTAAGATTATTCTCTTTTGTCAAATCCAAAGATGAATAGAAGGCAAGATTAATAAGGGTGGGATTAGGGTCTGAGTTATTTTCTTTGTTGCTAATGAAAATTTATCAAAAAAGTTCCATGATGGCTCAGTTAGTAAAGGCTTGCTGACTAGAAAGTCCCAGGTTTGATTCTTCGTCTGTGCTGAGTTAGCTGATTTATTCCCCCCCTATGTTCATACTCAGTATGTGGGTATCATTGTCAAAGTGGTGATGGGCCTTCTCCTTGAACAGCTGATAGTGCTTTTGATATAACTGAGTGGCTCGTTAGGCTACTTCAGAGGGCAGTTAAGAGTCAACCACGATTTTAGTTAGGGTGAAGGAAAATTGGCCTCAGTGTCCCTGGGCGAAAGGAAGAGAAAATCATCTAGGGTTACCACTCCTCAAGTAAACACTACGGTAAAGTCTGTTTGCATGTGCAGCTGTGATAACTCTGCAATAGCTTACCAACTTTGACTCTCAAGGCTCACACAAGAACAATGGTCACTTGGGTGAGGCAGCTGGCATCCATGAAACCGTACTTTAGCAAGGAGCTTTCATCCGATGAGGAGAGGAAGCAGGAAAACAAGCAAAATTGAACATCTTAAAAATTTAAGTAACTAATGGCTCCTCATAATATCATAGAATCACAGAATGATACAGCACAGAAGAAGGCCATTCAGCCCATTGTGCCTGCACCGGCTCTTTGAAAGAGCTATCCAATTAATCTCACTCCGCTGCTCTTTCCCCTTCAAGCATTTATCCAATTTACTTTTGAAAGTTACTATTGAATCTGCTTCCTCCACCCTTTCAGGCAGTGCATTCCAACTCATAACTGTTCGTTGCGTAAATTGTTTTCTCCTCATGTTACCTCTGGTTCTTTTTCCAATTATCTTAAATCTGTGTCCACTGGTTACTGATCCTTCTGCCACTGGTAACAGTTACTCCTTATTTACTCTAAAACCTTTTATGATTATGAACACCTCTATCAAATCTCCCCTTAACCTTCTCTGCTCTAAGGAGAACAACCCCAGCTTCTCTAGTCTCTCCACATAACTGAAGTTCTGCATCCCTGGAACCATTCTAGTAAATCTCCTTTGCACCCTCTCAAAGGCCTTGACATCCTTCCTAAAGTGCGGTGCCCAGAATTCCCCACAATACTCCAGCTTGGGCCAAACCAGTGTTTTATAAAGGTTTAGCATAACTTCCCTGCTTTTGTATTCTATGTTTCTATTTATAAACATATAAGAACATAAGAAATAGGAGCAGGGATAGGCCACTTGGCCCCTCGAGCCTGCTCCGCCATTCAATAAGATCATGGCTGATCTTGGGCTCAAAGCCACTTCCCTGCCCACTCCCCATAACCTTTCACTCTCTTATCTTGTAAAAATCTGTCCATCTCCACTTTAAATGTATTTAATGACCCAGCCTCCATGGCTCTCTGGGGCAGAGAATTCCACAGATTTACAACCCTGAGAGAAGAAATTCCTCATCTCAGTTCTAAAAGGGCAGCCCTTTATTCTGAAATGATGTCCCTGAGTTCTAGATTTCCCCACGAGGGGAAACATCCTCTCTGCATCTACCTTGTTGAGCCCCCCTCAGTATCTTACATGTTTCAATAAGATCACCTCTCATTCTTCTAAATTCCAGTGAGTATAGGCCCAGCCTGCTCAATCTTTCTTCATAAGTCAACCCCCTCATCTCGGGAATCGTCTCTGAACTGCCTCCAATGCAAGTATGTCATTCCTTAAATAAGGAGACCAAAACTGTATGCAGTACTCAAGGTGTGGTCTCACAAATGCCCTGTACAGGATCCAAGGATCCCATGTCTTTTTAACAGCTTTCTTAACTTATCTTAACACCTTCAAAGATTTGTGTAGATACATCCCCAGTAATGTCCCCGTAATTTTTCTTGGCTTTAAGGGGCAGCGTTGGCCATTTAAAATACCGAGCATGCACGGTTTTTGCATTAAAAAGCTGGCAAGCCAGCTGCGCACCTTAAAAGAAACATTGCCCCAGGTCCCTCAGTTTTTGCACCCCCTTTAAAATTGTACCTTTTTGTTCATGTTGCCTCTCGTTATTTTTGCTACCAAAATAAATGACTTCACACTTTTCTGTGGCTGCCCATTTCACCAATCTGTCTGTGTTCTCCTGAAGTCTGTTACTATCCTCCCCATTGTTTACTACATTACCAAGTTTCCTATCATCTGCAAACTTTGAAATTATGCCCAGTATACCCAAGTCCAGTCCATCAAAAAGAGCAGTGGTCCGAATACCGACCCCTGGGTGACACCGCTGTATACTTCCCTCCAGTCTGAAAAAAAACATCTCTGCCTTTTAACCCTTAGCCAATTTCACATCCGTGCTGCCACTGTCCTTTACTCCCATGGGCTTCAACTTTGCTAACAAGTTATTTATGTGGTACTTTATCAACTAACTGCCTTTTGAAAGTTCATATACACAACATCAACCACACTACCCTCATCAATCCTCTATGTTACTTCATCAAAGAACTCAATTAAGTTAGTCAAACATAATTTGCCTTTAACAAATCCGTGCTGGCTTTCATTTATTAACCTCTAAATGGCAATTAATTTTGATCTGGATTCTGGTCTTTAAAAGTTTCCCCATGACTGCCATCAGGCTGACTGGCTTGTAGTTGTCAGGTTTATCCCTCTCACCTTTTTTGAACAGGGGTGTAATATTTACAATCCTCCAGTCCTCTAGGCACCACTCCCTTATCTAAAGACGATTGGAAGATTGTGGCCAGAGCCTCTGCAATTTCCACCCTACTTCCAAAGTGGTGGAAAAAATACGTTACAGTATAGAAATTAGACTTGTGGTGTCTGGTTTACAATTACAGGAATTTCCAGTCTACTCAAAAATCAGACTTTTTGGTCCAATACCAGACAGGTGGCAACCCCAAGGGAATCCCTGTCAGACCGTGTCCTCAATTCACCCTAAAGTCCTCAACGGGTCACTAGATTATATTTTCTAACCCTGTAATTGAATATATATCATCTCCAACAAAGAACATTGGAGACTGCTACGAGTCACCTAACTTTACAAAAGCTATGTTCCGTAATACATCAAGAAATCAAACATTGGAGAAATCAACTGGATGTTTTGAACTGAATGATCTAATCAGGTAGAATAAATAATAACCTGCTTATCTGACTAGATAGCTTTTGATTTGACCTCTGCAATCAGAGAACCACATAGAAGGCTGGTTAACAAAATTGAGGTTCATGCAATAGGTGGGTCAGTGGCAGCTTGGATAAGGAATTGGCTCAAGGACAGGAAACAGCGAGTTGTGGTAAATGGCTGTTTTTCAGACTGGAGGATGGTAGACAGTGGTGTTCCCCATGGGTCAGTGCTGAGGCCACTGTTTTTTTTATATATATAAATGACCTGGATATTGGAATACAGTGTAGAATTTCTAAATTTGCCGATGACACTAAACTTGGGGGTGTGGCAAACAGTGAGGATGATACCAATCGACTGCAACAGGATATAGAAAGGCTAGCAGAATGGGCAGACAAGTGGCAGATGGAATTTAATACAGAGAAGTGTGAGATGATGCATTTTGGCAGAAGGAACAGGGAGAGGCAATATACACTTAATGGCACAGTTTTAAAGAGTGTGCAGGGACAGAGGTCCCTGAAGGTGGCGGGACATATTGAGAGTGTGGTTAACAAAGCATATGGGATCTTGGGCTTCATAAATAGAGGTATTGAGTACAAAAGTAGAGAAGTTATGCTGAACCTTTATAAAGCGCTGGTTAGGCCACAACTGGAGTACTGCATCCAGTTCTGGTCACCACACTTTAGGAAGGATGTGAAGGCCCTTGAGTGGATGCAGAGATTTACCAGAATGGTTCCGGGGATGGGGGATCTTAGCTACAAGGACAGGTTGGAGAAGCTGGATGTTTTCATTAGAGCAAAGGAGTGATTTGATAGAGGTTTACAAGATTGTGACGGGTTTGGATAGGCTAGACGGGGAAAGGCTGTTCCCACTAGTTAATGGTACAAGAACTAGGGGGCACAGATTTAAGGTTTTGGGCAAGAGATACAGGGGCATGTGAGGAAAAACTTTTTTTACGTAGCGAGTGGCGAGGACCCCGAATTCGCTGCCGACGGAAGTGGTGGAAGAGGAGACAGTCAATATTTTCAAGGGGAGACTGGATAGGCACTTGAGGGAAATAAACTTGCAGGGCTACGGGGATAGAGCGGGGGAATGGGACTAGCTGGATTGCTCTAGAGAGAGCCGGCACGGACTCGATAGGCCGAAAGGCCTCTTACTGTGCCGTATGACTATGTTATATTCATCCCCACATTGTCAGTGTTAACCTGTTACAAAGGAGTAAAAACAGCAGCTTCCCCACCAAGTGCTTATGCTGCCCCCTTCTGATGTTTCCAAAATCAGTAGTGAGATATGAACTGATATCTCCACAGATTATATAACTCATGTTCCATAATAGATTTTATTTTTATCAATTACATTTTGTTAAAACTTGTATTTTTATGACATTGTTGGTAGGAAAGAAACAAACTGACAAACCTGAAATAACTGACAAACCTGTTACATGCTCTTTTTTAATACATTGTAGCGATTCGTGTGCATCGCCACTAAATAATCGAGTTTGACTTCGACGAACTATAAATAAGCTGTTTATTTACAGGAACAGGTTAAATACAACAGGTAAGGTAGTAGGTAAGATGGCTGACTGTAGGAGCACCGTGGTGTAGTCTTTCCCCAGCGGGGACGCCACGAGGACTGACTAGAAGTTTCCGAGCTCAACTGCCAGCAGGTTCCGAGCTCAACTGCTAGCAGGTTCCGAGCTCTACTGTTGGAAGGTTCCAAGCTCTGACGTCATCACACAGACTATAGGAGAGAAGCCTGAGTATAGTAATAGATACATACAGTAAGGTAAGTTAAAGGGAATTATGTATCTCAATGTAAGGGACAACCAATGGTACCGCCACATAGGCCCCCCCAGAATTCGCTTTAACGAAAGTCCAAGGATGAGATGGTCTGATGAGCTGGTGGTCACGGCGGTCTTGCTGTCTCGACTTGGTAGGTGAGGTCTGAAGATGCTGCTCGTGAGTGGATCCTTACGCACGTCGTGGCGAATAAAACGTATCCGTCAGGTGAAGGACCGTAGAGACGTGCGAAACAGCAGGCCTTGTCAGAGTGACGGGCAGGTTGGGCGGACGCGGGCGATGACTCTGTTGATGTTGGAACAAGTCCTTGTTCCGACGAACTCTGCAGGAACGCCAAACGAGCGATCCAGAAGGACTTGACAGGCGAGGTCGGTGAACTCGCCAACAGGTGAGCGAAACCTTCAGGAGGCTGGAACGCACGGAACGGTGCGTGCCATAGTACTACGACGATAACACAATGGAGGGTGAAGAGTTGCTGCGTTGACCGGTGAGGCCAGCAACTTTCACGTGGCTGATTGCGGCCGCAGGGTGCCCGTTGGACCCGTCCTCTATGTGTGCAGCTTCAGTAGACGTTTGCGTTTGTTAAAGGGAAAACTGGAGAAAGGGCGGCAACGGTCAGGTTGTTGTTGCTTTCGGGAGGGGTAAACTCTGCCTGGAGGGCGGCAACACTTGTAGTTGTTGTAGATTTAGGAGAAAACAGCCGTGAGGGCGGCAACGCTTTTCGTTCGCGCCGAAACTTGTAGTAGGTAACACAACTAGCAGGGTGACGGGCTGGTGCGTCGGTGACGGGGAAGGAGTCTTCATTTTTCACGAGGGATAGGTCCTCGTGGTTCGCGAGGGATGGGTCCTCGTGTGCGAGGAGTGCGTCCTCATGTTTCATGGGGGTGAGTCCTCGTGGTATCCCCGCAGGGCGCGCTCCGATTTTGTGGGCCCGAACATGCTGTACCCCGCGCTTGGAGAGGTGTATACTTGCTGTTGCTTTGGACGTAGAGGTGGACGATCCGTGTGGCGGTAGGAAAGACGAGTACGGGGACTGTAAGCAAGTGCATGGTCGGCGCCGCATCGATGTTCTCGTCGAACGGGGCTTCTACCTTTATAAAGCACGAGGGAGACTGCCGCTCCCTGGATTGCGGTAGCGACAGCAAAACGGCTGGTGCTTCCATGGCGTGCTTCTTTTGTGAAAATTGCTCACAAAAAAAAACGGGGTCTGGTTGAGTTTTGTCCGTGTCAAACGGGATCTGCTCCAGACTGCGCTTACCTTGCGAATACGTTCGCAAAGACGGGGTCGCCTTTGGAGGAATCGGTGTTAGGCGGTTGCTGTTCCGTGGTTGTTCGTCGGTCGTCTTGTGGGAAGACGAGGTTCAGGCGCGCGTTGCTACCATGAAAATCGTTCACGGATATGGGTTCACCAATTGTAGTGTTGGAATTGATGAGCTCCCGTACTCACGTCGTTGGGTCACCAATGTAGCGATTCGTGTGCATCGCCACTAAATAATCGAGTTTGACTTCGACGAACTATAAATAAGTTGTTTATTTACAGGAACAGGTTAAATACAACAGGTAAGGTAGCAGGTAAGATGGCTGACTGTAGGAGCACCGTGGTGTAGGTCTTTCCCCAGCGGGGACGCCACGAGGACTGACTAGAAGTTTCCGAGCTCAACTGCTAGCAGGTTCCGAGCTCAACTGCTAGCAGGTTCCGAGCTCTACTGTTGGAAGGTTCCAAGCTCTGACGTCATCACACAGACTATAGGAGAGAAGCCTGAGTATAGTAATAGATACATACAGTAAGGTAAGTTAAAGGGAATTATGTATCTCAATGTAAGGGACAACCAGTGGTACCGCCACAACATATATATTTATAGCAATCATCTGGGAAACTACGTTAAGAATTTTCACTCATCATAAAAAAAGTGTAAACCTGGTTATCCTTTCTTGGTTCGTAGTGGAAAAAAACTGTCAAGCATCTAGATAAAACTAACTAGATAAAACTCACCTTCCTTTACCATGGATCACCATGTGTCAGCATTACTACCATTTGGTACTAATAAAATAACCAACTTGGGAGTACTGGGATACAGGGAAACAATTAAGCTCAATTTAATTGAACTGAACCACTTCCTTAATGTGCTGCAGCACAAGATTGCACATGGTTGGTTAGGAACTTGCTGTTCTTGATACATTATCAGCTCTCAGGCAGAGATCACTATGGTAACCATCTGCTCCGCTCCCCCCACCCACCCTACCCCCTACAAATTTAGAACGATTGCATGCAGTTAACACTGTTAGGATGATCTAAGGTACAAATAAAATTAGATTATGCTTTTTGATAACCTTTTAAAACTGTTTTAACTGACAAATTTCACAAGAAAATTTGTTATATGATCTGTCAGCAGATTGCGAAGGCAGATGTTCTGCAGCAAAATAAATCTTGTCCATTTAAGTGTCTATGGCAACTGGCTGTGAGCAAATCCTACTACCCACATGTCTGCACTTTGTAGCTGTTGTCTACTACTTGTAATGAAGTATGTTCAGTATAGGCTACAGCTCTGGGATTGATCAAATCAGTAGCAGATGAAATATACAATAAAATGTAGCAAATTAATTTGTATTATCCCAATGCTGTTCTACTTTACTAAAAAAAAGCTTACCCACTCTACATAGTAACCAGTAGCCAAAACATTACCTTTGGTGACATTAGTGGATGAATGTTTAATATATCTGTATGGCATTTCACTGACGGATATTGTAATGGAGGTGATCATCCCTACAAATGTATTTTGCGTTCATCTGCTAATACTGTGCTGATAACACTAATTTCTAGCATAGTGTTCTCGAGTTAGGATCAAGTGATCTCAGGGAAACCCATTGATGCCAGTTTGCTAGATAAGACTAGATGAACATATCGGCCCAAAATTTTCTGTCAAAGTAATGGTGAGGTTAATAGCATTCGTTGTTATTTATGTGCACATGCCACAGCAACTTCAAGGAAGGGCATATGTGTGATTAAACCCGGAAATCAGAAAGGTTCTGTTGGAGATGCGCTGCTCCGCCATTAGCTTTGTGAGAACGGCATTGCGTTATCTGGCTCCCCATTCAAATGCATTGAGCGACGCGAAGTTGCTGTACTTGCACAGTAGATACGAAGTCAAGTCATAGTACCATTTTAACAATGTGACAACTGTTAATTACTACCAGTCAACCTCTCTGGCACTGAAAATTAACTATTACAAGTGTGGAGTCTCATTCCTTCAGGTTTTAATTGTTGGAGATTTTAAAAAATGTTTCATGAAATTTTTAAAACACTTTTTCTTTCTGTCTCTTTTCTCTCTCAATCCAATCTTACGCACTGATCAAATTGCAATGTGTTGAAAAGGTGGAATTTGAGGTGCTCCTTGGTTGAGGGAGTAGTGAATGGGAATGTGGTTTTCGGTAAAATCAGCAAAGTCAGGTATCCATTTTATAAATGAGGAAATATTCTTAACATCATTTCACAAAATCGAGGTCATTGATGTTAATTGCACATTATTATTATATGTGTATTAAAAAGAACATGTTGCAGGGTCTTTGTGGTCTGAATCAGGCTCTTCCTAGTAGTTTGTTCCCAGCTAATGATGTCATAGCACCAACTAGTCAGACGATTTTGTCAGCTTGGGGGTCAAGCTAAGGTATTTATTGTTAAGTCAATCGGATTAAAATAGATCAGCTCAGAAGTAGAATTTTGTACCCTAGTTTCCTCATCAGCTTTAATTATATTATAAACTCAATTCTACTGTTACAGTTGGTAATGTTGAAGCCTTTAAACATTCAAGGGTATGCTAGCCAACAATTCTCCCCTCAACCAATATCACAAAAAAATCACATTAACTGGCCACTGATCTCAGGGCTGTTTGTGGGATGTTGCTGGTACAGATCAGTTACCACATTAGCTCACATAACAACAGCTACTGCACTTTAAAAGTAATTTATTGTGTGTGCAAGACTTTGAGATGTTTCAGTATGATAGAACACTAAATAACTACAAGTATTATTATATTTAAAAATAAATAAATAATTATATTTTTGCTCAAAAAAATTAATTGCAAACTAGATGAGATATAACCAAACCTGTATCAGAATCACTGAATATTTCAGGTGATAAATAGCTCTCTCACACTGAATAAACAACCAAGTGCAGGATCTGTGCTAGGAGGGTAAATGCAGTAGCTATGATGTGTTTAACCACATATTCTCATTCTGTGCTTTTGGCTTTCTTAATAAAAAGGGGACATCCACAACTATTGTAATGTTCACAAGCGTACAATGAGCACAATTTTTCTTAATATTCTTTCTTCCAGAAGTACAGTAAAGAAAACAAAGTCAAATTATACACCAAGTTTAATATTGTAGGGTTTTTCTGAAAGCCATCGAAAGTTTTCACAACTTCTCCTACATTGCACTTCTGACTGCTTCGGTCTGATTGTTTCCTCTCAATTGTTTTGATTGAACTTTCTCGCCCTTTCTCGTTTGTAGGCATGAGTTGATTGCTTTCTTGTTCTTCTTTCACTCTTCAACTAAGCAAGTGTATTTCTGTCTCCTGTATAAAAAATTACATTCTCAGTTGCTTCCGGGAGCAATTGAGCCAGACAGGTCAGAAGATCCCACGTTACACGGAGGAAGAAAAAAAAAATCTGGCTCCTGAATACTAGCCTGTGTTCCCTGTTTGGACATCAGGCAGGGACAGTATATATGATCATATACCGTGAGGCTGCAGAGTAAAGGAGATTGATGTTTTATTTAAAAAAAATAAAGTTCTATTATGTGCTTTTCTATTTTCTACATTTATTACGTTTCACCAGGGAGTAAATGCTGTTTCTTTACACTCCTGATTCCAACATCACAACACTGGGCATTAAAATCTGAATAAAAATGATTTCTGCAGAAATTACATCAGAAATATGTACATATCAAAACTTCAATGGATATTAAAGTTATAAAGGGCTAATTACAGTCAAAGAGAACATTGTGAACAGAGATCTCCAAAATATTTCAAACCATGAGGTTTTGTACAATCAGCATTTGAATGAAGATGATTATTCTGTTTGTTAATTTTAAATATAGACATTTTTAATAATCCAATAAATATATTCTTGCTTGAATGTCCAATTTATCTAATATTACTTAAGGAGAGAACCTTATTTTTTTGACAGCTGTGGGTAGTCCTCTGGCTTTAGTACAAGAATCCTGCAAATAGGACATGTGCTTTGTTCCTTCAGCCAGTAATCAATACACTGGAAAGAAAAACATAGTATTTCAGATGCTAGAGAATAATGTTAGTAGGCAAGGCAGAAAATATCTATATTACAGTTACCTTGCTAGATGATAGAGAAAGATATGTCATTTAAAACAAATGAAAGGAACATACTCTTTGATGTCTGTCACTGTACTTGTTTAGGTAGTGCATCTCGATGAGTTATAATGGGATGATTTCTTTAATTATTCTGCATTGTGGATGAATTATCTTGTTATAGAAAAGTGGGCTGCCAGCACCTCGTTTTGACTGCTTGAAAAACAGTCATTAGAACTCTTTATATGGAATTCTTACCATAAAGCTTCCAAATACATAAAAATGCTATATATTGTTTTCCATTTTTCCCCAATATGTTACAATTGTTCCTGCATTGTCTCCAGTTTTAATTTAAGTACTTGTCATCCCCAACAGTATTATGCCAATATAACAATATTCATTTATTTACTATGAGTCAGCATTTTCATCTGTTCTTTGCTGTGCGCAAGTTGGCTGCTGCGTTTCCTACATTACAACAGTGACTATACTTCAAAAAGCACTTCATTGGCTGTAAAGCGCTTTGGGATGTCAGGTGGTCGTGAAAGGCGCTATAGAAATGCAAGTATTTCTTTCTTTGTTCTGTGCACACAAAAGAAATTGACCTGCTAATTCTGAATTGCCTGAGATTGTTGTGCTGATCATTATAAAAGGTTTCTAGGGTCAATTAACATTGCATAAAACAGATTTCAACACCATCAGGAAAATTATATTGTATTAAAAATAATTTCTAATTTAAAATCACAAAGAAAGCTATAATCATGTAATTGTTTGTTTCAATCTTATTTTTCTTACGAGGTGTTCTCTCGCAGCATTACTCATGGGAACAGCCCAGGAGTGGAGCCATGTGATTCAGGGCATGGCCCTGGGAAATAAAATGAACATTTTTAATAACATGAGCTGAAGTAGCAAGCTGCAATGGCAGTACTTTGCAGTGCAACAAGGCTGAGCATGTGCAGATGCCTGAAATATCGCACATTTGTCATAGAAGAAGACACTTTTGTATTACGCCCACTATGAAACCGGGTATATAGCTTTCCACACGGGAATTTCTGTTTGGCTGTTCTTTTACTGTAGTCCTTTTGTTATATTTTTTAAGCAGTCAAGCATTGTTTTCTCTCTCTCTCTCTCTCAGGCATGGGATTCAGATAGGTGTAACTTATTCAGCAATAAAGATTAATGCATTGAGGCCAAGTTAACACTGCCAGTTAGAGTATGAAGGCCGATGGTTACATTCAGAAATTTGAGACGTTTTCTGAGGAAATCGAAAGTTACGGATATAACATGAACATCTTCATTTACACAGGCGCGGGGACACACACACACACTCTGGTTGAGTTCCTGCGGCTGTTTTATAATGGCAACAGAAGTGTTACTATGTAATGCACGTGTATTATTATGCTGCGAGGGCAGAGCTCTGTTTACGTTGGCTTGTCCTTTTAAAGGCAAAAAGTGTAATTACTTTAAACACAGTCTAAGGTCAATTAGAGTTTAATTGCTGCTTGTCTAGGGAAATTTGCAGCCTGGAAAGTGCTTGCAAATATCCTGGCAGCAGGTCAGGAAAAACAGCATGAAATGACGGCTTTTATCTTTTTTTTCACAATAACTTGACACATTGAAATGTGACATTTTAAGTGGGACAGATGCTATCAAAATATTTATGTAGATAGATATCATAGATAGTCTGCAAGAGGGTGTTTCATAACTTGTGAGCTAGCTCATACTCAACATGGCACAAAAAAGTACAATCAAGCAATAAATATTAACTTATTGTAAGGGCGCAGGAAAAATAAATGCCTTCATGAATGGATGATTTAGGTTTAATAAGGATTACACCTGAGGCAGAGGTGTAGTCATAACTTTTTGGAGAATGTTGGCCAGTGCTAATTTTACTTTAATTAACTTTAAGATGGCCATAGCTATATCTATATTCATACAAAATAATTTTGGGTTTATCCCTCAACTGAGTCACCAAAATTTATTAAAAAAATTGTTACAACAATTGTTTTGTAAACCAATTCTTCCTGCTGTTTCAATTAGCAGTGTTTCAATTGCATTTATTTTTGAAATCCCCAACCCCACTTCTCCTGAAGATGCTGACTCAGTTCTGTGGATTTTGGCGAAGTGGCCATTTTCAGTTGTGAGCCTGGACAGCAAGAGTCAGAAGACAATGGTAAGGGCATTATAGGTCAGCCCAATCCTGCTCTCATCCAATATCGCACACATACACTTTCCAACAAGGCCACTGAGTAGCGATCTGAAGCAGGCCGTTTACCTTTTTCCCCTTCAATTTTGTCACTTTACCCAAGTGACTGTGACTGCCATCATGCAAGACTTGTACTGCTCGAGTAACAAAAACATTTAATGGTCATTTAAATGGGCAAACTTTTAATCCTGGCTGGAGGACATTTATATCTTTAAATGGGGACCTAGTTTGATTGAAGGGCACTCTGTTCCTATTTCCCCTGGACATTCGTTCTGAAAACTGAGTACACAAGCAGAAAAATAAAAGTGGTGCGGATTATTGAGCTCTTTGGGGGATATAACCTGCCTTTGATATGACGATTGAACGATGCTTGAATGGTGGATTGCTGGAGATAGCACATTTCAAGATAATAAAGTTAGCGCAGACAAAATTTACCATGGTATTGCGCACAACAGATTATGATTAATTGGCCAAGTTGTGCATTTGTACTGGCATAGTTTTTGATTTTAATTAAGTTAAACTTTATTAACTGGATTCCTTATTTTCCGAGTTGGAGGCCAATTACTTCCATCAATCACTTTTCTAATTTTAAGATTTATTTTTAAACTGTGGATATTTAACTAACAATACTACTTCTAAATTAGCAGTGGTGTAAACATATGTTTGGTTAACATATGAATTAAGAGAGACCTGACATTGGCCAGAGTGCTCAGTAGGGTAGTGCTCATTTGTGCTATTTAAGCACTACAGTATATAGCTGGGTTGAACAAACAAATGTTTTATAATGTTTGGAGGTAAAGTACTTTAGAATTCAAAGTCCTTCCCAGAGAATTCTTCTGTAGTTGCTTAGTCTTTGAGTGAACAGTACATTTTAAACTTGTGATACAATCTAAACTGTAACAAATTCTACTGGCCGCACAAAATTTCTAACTTTAACAAATTCATGTTCAAAAGTCTATGCATGCAATGCTGTCAATCGTACATACAGTGGGACAGAAACAATTTGTGAAAGCATACCTGTCTACAAACAGACACTAGAAAACAATTCTAGATCGCCCAGCTGTGCATGATACACTGAATAATCGCCCAGCAGGCTGAACTGTTACCTATTTGAGTAGCAACAGTAGTAATTTACAATTATGTGCTTTGTGGTATGATCTGAGGTGGAACAATGAGAACTTCATGTACTTATACCAGTGACAAACTACATTAGCACTTGGTCCAGGATGTCTCGGAGGAGGTAGTTATATCCATCTTCGAATTTTTGATATAAGTATAAATTAAGTAAGCATGTTCCTTTAACTTCTATTACAGTTCTTCAAGCTTTGAAAAGTCTAGGGTCTAGAAATTCGATTAAGCCCGAAAACGGGCAGTGCTAACGGCCGCCCGCAAAAAGAGCGCCGAGGCAGCAGGTATTTTGGTGCTGCCCGCTGATTTAAATGAGCGGAGCGCAGAAGCTTCTGTGCAATGTGCTCTTTCCGGCGGTAACATCAGCAGGAGGCCGAAGGTTGCGTCTAAAGGATTGGTGCGGCATTCTCGGGCAGTCACCGTATTAACAGTACATTTCTAAGTGAAAGCCCGGCATAGATGTCCTTAAGCTGTTGCGTGAGAAATCCTGAGATTATGCCCAAAATATAAGCCGAGCGCAGAAAATTTAATGAACGGAGTGCAATATAAAGGAAGTAGTGCCATTGTATGGAAGAGAGATGCTGAAAAAGTGGCAAGGATGCAAGTGAGTACTGGCCACTTGCTAAATTTGTTAAAGTAGGGCAATGATCACAAGACATGTACTATGGAAATTTCAAACTGTTCTTCCAAGCTTATTTTAGGATTATGGTTGAATAGGAACTGTATAGGCACCTATATATATTTTTAATAAGAACAAAAAAAAAAATCTGTAAATCTTATTATTTCTTTGTTTAGCAGGTTCATCAGAATTTTCTTGATGAAAAGATCAAAAAAATAAATTAAGCAACAACAAAAAAACGCCAGCTTGATCTGGATCATATTAAAGAATTTTTTGCACTAAACTGAAAGGCAATTGAAGTCAGTTATTTAGATGTAACTTATTTAAAAGTAGCACGGTAAATGTGAATTGAAATAAATTAAAAAAAAGATACATGAACCTCTTGGTCACAAGTTTACTGGTGTAAATCATGCAGAAGAGAGTTCAATTAAATTTTTAACATGACTTTTGAAGAACTCTTGGTGAGAATATGGTGTTAACTTTTCCTTAATTCTTGGCCTTTTAAAAACAGACTTCAAAACTTTGCATATTATTTTATCAGTTCCTAAACTAGAAAACCCCAATGTATAAAATTTAAGTAATAGCAGCTTTGATTTTTTTTCCTGACATTCTTACAACTTTTAGTTTATTTTAAAAGTATTTACCACCTGTAATGTTTGAATGGCCAGGTGGGAGATTTGATGCATCTCATTGAAAGCAGTTTTCACTCCAATTACATAGTCTGAGCTCTCCATAGTTAACAGTTATCTCAGCAGCTGTTTACTGTACGGTTTATAGCTCACCGCCACTTTCTCCCGGCTCTACGAGCTGTCAACAAGCATGGGCATGCTTTGGAGAGGGCGGCAATAGGAGCGGCGACGTCCAAAATCGCAGAGCGTGTCAATTCGGAATTGCATGCCGATTGATGCCACGCTCCTGGTAATTAAAACACTTGCGCCGAGTGCAGGCAACGGCAGCGCTGCTGACCTGTCCAATATGGTGACCGCCGCGTTCCGCGCTGGAAGTGGGTGGAAGTGAGGCGGCTGCCATTTTTTCTTCAAAACTGGCCTCAACAGCCAGCGCTAAAGGTTCAAATTTCTAGGCCAAGGTAACAATCAGTGCTCAACAAAACCACAACAGTTGTACAATAGAGAAACTGCTATAAAAGCACACCTACCTTTTTGTGGAAAATATGTTTACATTCCAGCTCATAGCAATCTTTTGGGGGAACTAATTCCTCATGGCAAATGACGCAAGGGTCTTCCTCAATACTCTAAGAGGACAAAAACATAAAATTAATATGGATTAAAATGTTTTGAATTTTAGGCTTCAACAGTTTGAAATTCAGGCTACATGCAGTTCAAGTTTTAATTCTGGATCTGGGCTAGAACTGCTTTGGGACACACTTAGATATTTGTGCTGCCCTTGATGTGAGGGGCTAATCATCAGGAATAGAACTCACTTAATGGCTAGGGATGGCATGCAGACATATTGTGTGAAGTAATCAAGGACAAGGATTTTATATTCCTTTATTCCTCTTTCCTCCCCCAGTTTTCTCTTATTTTACTCCCCATCTCTTCTAAAGACAGTGTTCAAACTGAAGCACAACTTAATAGGGACAGACAGTCCTCCAGTAATTTGCCAAAGTGGCCATTATTCACATATAGTCTTGGGCGTTAGTGCAAAATGGACAGTATAGGCATGGCCCGCCTGTTATACATCCCGCCAGATATTCAGTTCTACTGAAGTCAACGGAACTGAATATCGTGCAGGTCATATAACAGATGGTGGATGCGATACCACCCATCTTGCACTGCCGCCCAAAATAAATTTCTACCCCATAGACTCCAAAAATTGCTGAAAGACTATTTTACCATGGGGTAAACCCAATGCCATCCTCACCTGATGTGAACATGTGCACTTTCGAGTTGGGGGTCACCGGACAGCAATCAGCAGCAGGGATCCTGGCTGATTTTCCCCTCTCCCTACTAGGGGCACTGAGGCCAAACGCAGTCTCTCTGCTGGTGTTTCCCAGAGATCAGCTAAAGCAGCACAGACTAATGACCTTAGTGTTGTGTAAGAGGCAGCATCATACCGTGTGATGCACTTACTCCTGAGCCTTCATCACCCTGAAGACCTTCCTTTTTTTATTATTAATTTTTAAACCCATTGACTGTATGATCCAAAGTGTGTTTAAAATAGTGAAATACAGGTAGACTATCCTTTATCCGAAAACCTCGGGACCAGCCGTGTTTCGGTTTTCGGAGAATTTCGGATTTCGGAAGGTGGGTCGGCGGGGGTGTCGTGCGCACGACTTACGCTGACGCTCAGCGTAAGTCTGCGGGGGTCGGGGCCGGCGGGGGTCCGCGGGGGGGGGGGGGGGGTGGGGGGTCCGCGGGGGTCGGGGCCGGCGGGGGGGGGGGGTCGGCGGGGGGTCGTGCGCACGACTTACGCTGAACGAAAAAACCTTCGGTTTTTAGAGGGATTCGGTTTTCGGAAGTTCGGATAAAGGGTAGTCTACCTGTATTAGTTAGTCACCTAATCAGAATACTGAAATAACTGATTTACAATACATTGTAACCATATTATAGAAACATAATCAATATCTTGATTTTACTTTATACCTGCTGTTGCACAAACTGCTTAGAGGCTTTTTGATTCTCCACACCGATCCACAATTCCTGTTCAATTTGTCCTTGATCAACAAAACTGCTTAATTCTGACCTGGAAGAAAAATTGTATACAATCACACAATGTTATACAAATAATGGTCTAGACATTCAGACGTGCCCATTTTGCGCTGGGAACTATCCCTGTGCCTGAATGGTGAGTCCCAAGGTTCACTCGATATTGGGCCTCAGGCATCATTACCATCGAGCTGGCACGCTGCAGACAGTAACTTGCAGTTCACTGGTGAAGTGGGATTGAAGATCGGGCAGGTGCAACATCAGCAGCGGTCCTCGGGTAAGCGATGAAGGGGGACAATTGGGGGTGGTGGTGGGGGGGGGGTGGTAGGTAGCTGCGGTGTTCGGGGTAGGGGGAAAAGAGGCGGGAAGCAGTGGCCAGCAACGCCCCGCATTTGGGGTCAGAAGGAATACTCCTACTCCACCAACGGTGGCATAGTGGTTAGCACTGTTGCCTCACAGCGCCAGGGACCCGGGTTCGAATCCGGCCTCGGGCGACTGTCTGTGTGGAGTTTGCACATTCTCCCCGTGTTTGCGTGGGTTTCCTCCGGGTGCTCCGGTTTCCTCCCACAGTCCAAAGATGTGCGAGTTAGGTTGATTGGCTATGATAAATTGACCCTTAGTGTTAGGGGGATTAAATACGTGGGGTTACGAGGATAGGGTGGGATATGTGTTGGTGTAGGGGTTACGGGGATCGGGTGGGATATGTGTCGGTGCAGGCTCGATGGGCCGAAATGGCCTCTATCTGCACTGTGGGGTTTCTGTGATTCTGTGAACTCCATATTCAGCTAAGTTTATTTTAAGACCATGGCTTTAAGGACCGCCTGTTAGGCTGCAGGTGGACCTGGTTTTTGAATGTAGCCAGAACCAACTGCCTCGGGGTAAACCAATCTTACAGTGGTGACCTCAAAACAGGCAATAGGCCCCTTATTGAAAAGGCATGGCACCTATTTCAGGCATGGGCAATTTTTTGGCCTTTACTAATATGGCAATGCGCACTTCCAGCTTGCGCTTTCTGCTCGCCATAGTGGAAGTTTAGAAGGCTGTTTAGCGCCCGAAAAACGGACACTGCGGCCAAATTTCTAGGCCATAGCATCTAATTTAAGTATCTAAGCTCCTACCACGTCAGTGTGATAATTGTCTCTTCCCACACCAGATATCATTATGGCCTTTTCTGAGTAGCACTGTTAATTTGGTAGCAATTTATGTTGTGGTTAAGCAAGCTAACAACTAGGCAAGACCATCTAAATTCTTTCACTTTGCACCCTCACAGCTGACAGAGAAACACGACTCATACCAATTGTTGGACTTGAACCGAGATCCCAGAGATGAAACATCAGTGCTGAGTCATTATGCCATCCGAGCCCAGAAACTATATTTTATTCTTCCAGGGACAGGCATAATGCCTCCAACAGCAATATTACCTCATATTTACTCACTGATGTCTTTAAAGGTGTAGACATACTTAGAAGCAAATAAAGCTGATTTATCTTGTTTTTTGTCTCTTATATAATGGATGGTAAAGTCAAAAGAAAATAGAAGCTGCTACTTTCAGCCATCTAAATCAGGAAATGTCTTTAGAATGGGAGATTTTAATTTCCCTAGGGCTTTGTCGGTCCATTGGTGAGCCGCCTAATATTGAGGGCAGGGCAGCTGACAGATTTGTAGATATCAAAAATTATTGTTTCCTAACACGTTAGTGAGGAAATTAGGGATAATCAGGTACTTGATTTAGTTCTTAGTAGAAACTCTGATGCAGTAAGAAATAAGAGCAGGAGTAGGCCATTCGGCCCCTCGAACCTGCTCCGCCATTCAATAAGATCATGGCTGATCATCGACCTCAACTCCACTTTCCCACCCGATCTCCATATCCCTTGATTCCCCTAGAGTCCAAAAATCTATCGATCTCAGCCTTGAATATACTCAAAGACTCAGCATCCACAGCCCTCTGGGGCAGAAAATTCCAAAGATTCACAACCCTCTGAGTGAAGAAATTCCTCCTCATCTCAGTCTTAAATGGCGTACCCCTTATCCTGAGACTATGCCCCCTAGTTCTAGACACTCCAGCCAGGGGAAACAACCTCTCAGCATCTACCCTGTCAATCCCCTTCAGAATCTTGTGTGTTTCAATAAGATCACCTCTCATTCTTCTAAACTCCAGAGAGTATAGGCTCAATCTACACAATCTCTCATCACAGGACAGCCCTCTCATCCCTGGAATCAATCGAGTGAACCTTCGTTGCACCACCTCCAAGGCAAGTATCAAATGCCTGTGTAACAGTGACCACAATATCATTAGATTCAACTGAAGTTGACAAAAATGTTATGCTAGTTTCAGATTTTAAGAGAACTAGATTTGCAAAGATGGCAGTGGACTTGAATCGGGTCAATTGGGCAACCCTACCAGGTGGGGAACTTACCAACACAAAAGAAAAAATGAATACCTTTAAAACCATTCAGATGCAAAAAAGAGATTCATGTATGTCCCCAGAATTAAAAGGGCATACAGTAAAACAAAACCAAAGTGATTAACTGGTCAAGTGCAATGGCAAATCAATACCTTTATATACTAAAAGAAAATAGTTCTCAGAAGAACAGTTGAAGGCAACAAAAGCTGCTATCAGAGCAGCTAAAACTTAACTGCAGAAGAAGTGGATAACTGCAGTAGCAATAGTCAAATCTTTTTCAGCTATGTCAGATCAAAGGGTCATTAATGACTGCACAGGGCTGTTGAAGGATTCCTCAGGGCAGATGACGGCGAACTCCCAGAATACAGCAGAGGTTTTAAATGACTACTTTGCATCAGTAGACGATATTCAGTTACCGATAATGCAGTGTATAGATGACTCTAAAGTTGAATGTGTCAAAATGGATGTGGATATAATAAATTGGACTGTTGGTCCTGTTGACATTCACACAAAGGTGCTCAAAGAAATGGGAGCTGTGTTCAGTGAGATCCTTGTTCATATATTTAACAGTTGGTTAGAGTCTGGGGCCTAGAAATTGGGTATAGCCCCGCTTGGGGCGTTAGAATTGGCGGAGCGCAAATTTTATAGCCAGACGAAACTTATCGACACCTCGTGCGATATTGGGTTGCAGCGCCCCAAAGGTGATTGAGGCGTGAGTTTGGGCGTTACACGGGGCACCTAAGGCGCTAACATACCGGCGCAGCCCAATATTGGGGTGTCCAGCCGCAGCGCAGGTGCTCTCAATTACCCATGACCACGAGGCTTCCAGGCGCCGGCCAGCCCTTAAAGGGGTGGGTCAGGCAGCTCCAGCATCCACACTCTGCGCCTTGTAGGCCTGCAAATCGGCGCAGGCCCTTCTCTGGCGCAAAAAACTTGGAGCATATGGAGAGAGTGAGGCAGAGAGCAGAGCGCTTCACCAATGAGTCTCTGGAGGAATTGGTGGCCGCAGTGGAGCGCCGGCGAGATGTCCTCTACCCCGTCAATGGCAGGAGGCCTAATCATAACCACTACCGACGAGCTTGGAGGGATGTTTCTCAGAGGGTCAACTCCAGCAGCATGGCGACCAGGAGCCCTGTGTAGTGCAGGAAGAAATTCCGGCTCCGTGTTGAAGAGCTGGAGTCCGAGCTTCAAATACTGAGACACATCAGGGAGGGGGAGAGTTACCTGGACTCTGTGTATCAGGAGGTAGTCACACCAATTAGATTAATTAATTCAGATGTAGTCCGTGGCCAGGGTCAGGATGGTGTGACTAGAAGTGAGGCAGGTACGGGGATCCAGGAGGTAGTGTTGGAGGAGCCGCAGCCCTTGCACTTGTCCAACAGGTTCGAGGCTCTTACTCCCTGTGAGGATGGGAACAGGGACTGCGGGGAGGATGAGCAACCTGGCCACAGCACCGTGGAGCGGGGGGCCATTCGAGTGGGGGGAGTTAAAAGAAATGTTGTAGTGGTAGGGGATATTATCGTTAGGGGGATAGATAGAGTTCTCTGCAGCCGAGAGAGAGAGTACCGAAGGCTGTGTTGCCTGCCCGGTGCCAGGGTTAAGGACATCTCCTCTGGACTGGAGAGAAACTTGGAGTGGGAGGGGGAGGATCCATTTGGTACCAACGACATAGATAGGACAAGGAAGGAGGTTCTGCTGAGGGAGTTTGAGCAGCTAGGGGCCAAATTAAAAAGCAGAACCACAAGGGTAATATCTGGATTATTACCTGAGCCACGAGCGAATTTGGCTAGGACAAATAAAATTAGAGCGTTAAATGCGTGGCTCAAAGACTGGTGTGGGAGAAATGGGTTTTGCTTCCTGGGACACTGGCACCAGTACTGGGGCAGGAGGGAGCTGTTCCGTTGGGACGGGCTTCACTTGGCCAGTGCTGGGACTAGAGTCCTGGCGGATCATATAACTAGGGCTGTAGAGAGGGCTTTAAACTAACTAGTGGGGGGGAGGTTCCTAGAGAGCAAATAATAAAAATGACAACAGAGAAGGTCATAGACTTAGGTAGCAGTGGGGAAATTAAAAACCAGAGCGTGTCAGGAAGGGGCAGAAGGTATGGAGTAAAAGGTAAAGAAATAAAAAGGGCAAAAGCAGGAACTAAGTGTCACAAAACATCTTTGAAAGTTCTCTATCTGAATGCACGTAGCATTCGTAACAAAATAGATGAGTTAATGGCACAAATAACTACATATGGGTATGATCTTGTGGCCATTACAGAAACATGGCTGCAGGGTGACAATGCCTGGGAATTAAACATACCAGGTTATTTAACGATCAGGAAGGACAGGCAGGAAGGAAGGGGAGGTGGGGTGGCTATGTTAATAAAGGAAGGAATCACTGTAATACAGAGAAATGATATTGGGTCAAAAGATCAGGACAATGAAACAGTTTGGGTGGAGGTAAGGAATAATAAGGGGAAAAAAACACTAGTGGGCGTAGTCTATAGGCCTCCGAGCTGTGGCAACTCTGTTGGACGGAGTATCAATCAGGAAATAGTTGAGGCTTGTAATAAGGGAACATCTATAATTATGGGGGATTTTAACTATCATATTAATTGGACAAATCAAATTGGGCAGGGCTGCCTTGAGGATGAGTTCATTGAGTGTATTAGGGATGGGTTTCTTGAGCAGTATGTAACTGAACCGACCAGGGGGCAGGCAACCTTAGATCTGGTCCTGTGTAACGAGACAGGATTAATTAAAAATGTCCTAGTAAAGGATCCCCTTGGAATGAGTGACCATAGCATGGTTGAATTCCATATTCAATTAGAGGGTGAGGAGGTTGGATCTCAAACAAGCATGCTAAGCTTGAATAAAGGAGACTATGAAGGTATGAGAGCGGAATTGAGTAGAGTGGATTGGGAAAATAGATTAAAGGGTAAGACGATACATGATCAGTGGTGTACATTTAAGGAGTTATTTTACAACTTCCAAAAAATATATATTCCACTGAGAAGAAAAGGGTGTAAAAGAAAAGACAGCCATCTGTGGCTAAGTAAAGAAATTAAGGATAGTATTCGACTAAAAACAAGGGCATATAAGGTAGCCAAATCTAGTGGGAGGATAGAGGATTGGGAAAACTTTAAAAGACAGCAAAAAATAACAAAAAGATTGATTAAGAAAGGGAAGATAGATTATGAAAGTAAATTAGCAAAAAATATAAAAACAGATAGTAAGAGTTTTTATAGTTATATAAAAAGAAAAAGGGTGGCTAAAGTAAATGTTGGTCCCTTAGAGGATGAGACCGGGAAATTAATAGTGGGAAATATGGAGATGGCAAAAACACTGAATGAATATTTTACATCAGTCTTTACAGTAGAAGACACTAAGAATATCCCAACACTGGACAAACAGGGGGCTAAAGGGGGGGAGGAGCTAAACACGATCAAAATCACTAAGGAAGTGGTACTCGGTAAAATAATGGGACTCAAGGCGGATAAATCACCTGGACCTGATGGCTTACATCCTAGGGTCTTGAGGGAAGTGGCGGCAGGGATTGTGGATGCATTGGTAATAATTTTCCAAAACTCCCTGGACTCGGCAAAGGTCCCGGCAGACTGGAAAACTGCTAATGTAACACCCTTATTTAAAAAGGGCAGTAGACAGAAGGCTGGAAACTATAGACCGGTTAGCCTAACATCTGTAGTAGGTAAAATTTTGGAGTCCATTATTAAGGAGACAGTAACAGGACATTTGGATAATCATAATTTAATAGGACAAAGTCAGCATGGTTTTATGAAGGGGAAGTCATGTTTGACAAATTTGCTGGAGTTCTTTGAGGAAGTAACGTATAGGGTGGATAAAGGGGAACCAGTGGACGTAGTGTATTTAGACTTCCAAAAGGCATTTGACAAGGTGCCACACAAAAGATTATTGCTTAAGATAAAAAATCACGGGATTGGGGGTAATATTCTGGCATGGATAGAGGATTGGCTATCTAACAGAAGGCAGAGAGTTGGGATAAATGGTTCATTCTCAGACTGGCAATCAGTAACTAGTGGTGTTCCGCAGGGGTCAGTGCTGGGTCCCCAACTCTTTACAATCTATATTAACGATTTGGAGGAGGGGACCGAGTGTAACATATCAAAGTTTGCAGACGATACTAAGATGGGGGGGAAAGTAGTGAGTGGGGAGGACATAAAAAACCTTCAAGGGGACATAGACAGGCTAAGTAAGTGGGCAGAGATTTGGCAGATGGAATACAATACTGGAAAGTGTGAGGTTATGCACTTTGGCAGGAAAAATCGTAGAGCAAGTTATTATCTTAATGGCAAGAAACTGGAAAGTACTGAAGTACAAAGGGATCTGGGGGTCCTGGTGCACGAAACTCAAAAGGTTAGTATGCAGGTGCAGCAAGTGATTAAGAAGGCCAATGGAATGTTGGCTTTCATTGCTAGGGGGATAGAATATAAAAATAGGGAGGTATTGCTTCAGTTGTACAAGGTATTGGTGAGACCGCACCTGGAATACTGCGTACAGTTTTGGTGTCCATACTTAAGAAAGGACATACTTGCTCTCGAGTCAGTACAAAGAAGGTTCACTCGGTTAATCCCGGGGATGAGGGGATGGACATATGAGGAGAGGTTGAGTAGATTGGGACTCTACTCATTGGAGTTCAGAAGAATGAGAGGCGATCTTATTGAAACATATAAGATTGTGAAGGGGTTGGATCGGGTGGATGCAGGGAAGATGTTCCCGGTGATGGGTGAAACTAGAACTAGGGGGCATAGTCTTAGAATAAGGGGCTGCTCTTTCAAAACTGAGATGAGGAGGAACTACTTCACTCAGAGGGTGGTAGGTCCATGGAATATGCTGCCCCAAAAAGCTGTAGAAGCTACATCATTACATAAATTTAAAACAGAAATAGACAGTTTCCTAGAAGTAAAGGGAATTAAGGGTTACGGGGAGCGGGCAGGAATTTGGACATGAGTCTAGGTTCGGATCGGTCATGACCCTGTGGGTAGCGGAGCGGGCCCAGGGGCCGTGTAGCCTGATCCTGCTCCTATTTCGTGTGTCTAATTCTGTTAGATTCAGGAGATGGTTCTGTGATAGTGGATTGGCGGTTAGGATCAGATCAGCCATAATCTTATTGAATGGCGGAGCAGGCTCGAGGGGCCGATTGGCCTACTCCTGCTCCTATTTCTTATGTTCTTATGTTCTTATGACCTCACTCGGGTCGTGAGGGTGAGTGGAGTTAATGTAAACTTATGCATCCCTCCATTAGCACCTGACTTTATGGCTACAGGGTGTGCTATGCCCCACTGGCCATCGGTCAGCAAGCACCCATGGCCCTTTCTGGTCACACACATGCACATTTGACTCAGGGCATCATGTAAGGGCTGGTCCACCATGGGGGGCATGAGATGATAACCCAGGGCATCATGTAAGGGCTGTTCCACCATGGGGGGCATGAGATCATCATTCAGGGCATCATGTAACATCACTTCCTGTCCTTTGCCCTGCAGGCCAAGCTGGCGAGAAACCGCAAGGAGCAGCTTCGCACCGGAGGAGGCTGTCCTCAACTGGAGCCTCTGACGGATCTCGAGGAGAGAGTCCACCAGATTGTGGGAGGACGTCTGAGTGGTCCTGTCGCCACTGCAGCTGCCGACCTCATTTTCCACAGCGATGGTAAGATTCTCTACTATTACAGCTGTCACCTTCCAGTTGTTTCCCTCGCCAGCATGCTTTCTCAATGTGGAGCCATGTCATAGCATTGCCGCACTGTTGCATCCCTTGCTGCCAAACTGTCCTTTTGCCAAAGCCACTCTTCAACCTCCCTGCTTTCAGATGCTGCATCACCAGCTTGGGAGCCGGCCCCTCAAGCTGCCAGTGCCAGTGCCTCCGGAGGCGACGGCCAGGAGGAAGCTGGACCATCCGTGCCAGCCTCAGGGGAGCCACCACATCTGGAGACTGGGGATAGTAGTTCCCTTGAGGGGAGGGGGGGGGCTCTGATGAGGAGCCAGTTGCAGGAATCAGCGGCCTGCAGCAACGCGCGGGGGATAGGGATGCTCGGGGGCCGTCTCCCCGGAGGACGAGGCAGGCCACCATGACTGCTGCACAGAGTGCAGAGGAGGTGCGTAGCCTTGCCGAGATGAGCGCCCAGGCCCGGCTCAGGCACACTGAGCTGATGGCTGCAGTGGGGAGGATGCCTGAGTCGATCGACACACTGGCAAAGAGTGTGCTGGACTTTGGGGCAGCAATGGAAAGGACTGTCAAGGGCTTCGGCCCAGCAATGGAAAGGTTTGTCCAGGGCTTCGGCCCAGCAATGGAAAGGTCTGTCCAGGGCTTGTCCGATGCAGTGGAAAGGTCTGTCCAGGGCTTGTCCGAGGCAGTGGAAACGTCTGTCCAGGGCTTGTCCGAGGCAGTTGAAATGTCTGTCCATGCCTTGTCCGAGGCAGTGGAAAGGAGTGTTCCGGCCTTGTCCGAAGCAGTGGAAAGGACTGTTCATGGCTTATCCGAAGCACTGGCACCTGCCACGCAGGTCCTCACTGCTGCCACGCAGTCACTTGCTGGCCTCGTCCACACGCAAATTGAGGCCACGCGAACACTCTCTGCTGCCACCCTAGCTGCATCAGGCAGGATCACCCCAGGCCCTTGCAGCACCACAGCAGGCCATGAATCTGTGGAGCAGTCGATTGTGGCGTATGATCCTGTGCGGCCCCGTCAGAGTGCTAGTGTTTCGGCCGACCACGGTGCAGGTGTCCTCTCTCTGCATGTGAGCAGTCCTGATGCCACCGCTGGCACGTCAGCAGAGCAGCTGCCACCACCTGCGCGGCAGACTGCTAGCAGACATGCCCAGTTGGAGCAGCCTGCTTGCGGGACCTCCAAGCCTAGAGGTCGTCCAGGCCGTCCCTCAGGGGCTTCAGTGCTTCCAGACACTCAGCAGGCGTCCCCCAGCCTTGACGCAGCCACTGGGGTCCAATTACGGAGGAGCTGCAGGGAGGGAAGGGTCCAGCCTCGTAAGAGAAGTCGGTCTCCATCAAGGGGTCACCAGTAGAGGGAGGTGCTAAGACATCTCTTTTTCCGGATTTAAGGCCGTCCACACCTGCTGTGTTTGTTTGTTATGGTTTGGTTAGTTTCGCCGGGTTGCCAGACAGTTATCTGTTAGTTTGTTAGTTATGATTTCTGTTACCATTACATTGTCATGCTGAAAGGAAGCACTTGTTTGAAAATAAAGAAAACTTTTTATTTACAATCGAGCTGTACACTATCTACAATCATCGAGGCTTTCATAGGCTTACAGCGAACCGGAGGGCGCTGTTCGATTCACAGCCACCATTCCGTCCGAGGGGCCTAGAACCGAGTCCTTATGAGCCTCTGATGAACGGCCCTTCCAGTTTCTGGAGCCCTCCCATCTTCCTCCTCCTCCTCCTGATCCTCCTCGCCCGCATGCTCCTCCTCCTCGTCCGCCTGCTCTGCTGAACCTTGAGGGTCGAATGGCCAGGTTGTGGAGAATGCAGCAGACAACAACGATGCGCGCCACATGCTCCGGCGAGTACTGCAGGGCGCCCCCCGAATGGTCTAGACAACGGAAACGTTGCTTCAGCACACCAATTGTGTGCTCCACAATGTTCCTGGTGGCCTGATGGCTGTTATTGTAATGCTCTTCTGCCGGGGTGCTGGGCAAACGGAGCGGGGTCATGAGCCATGGGCAGAGAGGATAGCCCTTGTCGCCCAGAAGCCAGCCTCGTGGGTGAGCCGGGGCCTCAAAAAGGTCAGCCACTGAGGTCTGCCGCAGGATGAACGCGTCATGGCTGCTGCCAGGGAATTGTGCGTTCACCGCCATGATCATCTACCGGTGATCACAGACCAGCTGCACATTAAGGGAGTGGAACCCCTTTCGGTTACGGAACTCCTCCGGATTCTGTAATGGCACCCGCAAAGCCAAGTGTGTGCAATCAATGGCCCCCTGCACCATGGGGAAGTCCGCAATAGCCGCGAAGCCCTGTGCGCGCTCCCCCTGCTTCTCCAGGGTCACAGGGAAGGTGATTAAATCGCGCCTCCTTTTGTAGAGGGCAGCTGTCACTTGCCGGATGCAGCAATGCACCGCAAATTGAGAGATATTTGATATGTCCCCAGCTGCTGCCTGAAACAATCCGCTGGCGTAAAAGTTGAGCGCAACAGTGACTTTCACGGCCACCGACAGAGAGGTCCTGCACCGTATCCGCGGCTGCAGATCCTCAGCAAGCAGGTGGCACAGCTCAATGACAACATCCTTACCAAATCTGAGCCTTCGCAGACACTGCTCCTCCGACATGGTAAGGTAGGAGACCTGCTGCCTGAAAACCCTGGCAGCGTATGGTCGGATTTGGCGACGTCCATTGGCCCTCCTCCTTCTGGCCAATCCCGGCCCTCTCTCCCTCCATCTCTGTGCCCTTGCCAGTTGTTCAGCCAGGATGACGTTCCCCTCCAAAGCAGCTCCCATTATTCTGGCCGACGAGTAAGACGCAGTCAGCTTTCTGGATCCAACTGTTCTGGACAGGGCTGAAGGTCCCAAGGCTCCTCTGGCTCAATAAGAACAAGTCTGTGTAACTGAAGGTCTGCAACTCTCTCCAGCAGCGAGCAGTATGGCCAGGCCAAATGGCTGCCGCTTTTATACTAGTGCTGTCCCCTTTAAAGAGCGCCCCCCGAGTCCGAGAAGGACCTGGTAACGTTCCATCCAACTGTCACTAATAGCACCAGGCGGAACGGAGGGGGGCGCCACCGAATTTCCGGTACGGGGCGCCAAAAAGGCGTTGCACAATGAAATGACGTCATTATCTGGCTGCGCCCGCGAGCGGGCGCAAAGACTTAGCACCGGCGCTAACAGGCTACTCAATATGGCAGGATGCGCTAGGATCACTGCGCACGTCTGAAAATTGGGTAACGCCCCAAATCTCGGGCTCTTTAGGCGCTAATCGCTGGCGCAACCAACCGAATTTCTAGGCCTGGGATTGTTCCCTTGGACTGGAGGGAGACCCATATGGTGCCAGTATTCAAAAAGGGCAGCAAGGCAGAACCAGGAAATTACAGACCTGTTAGCTTAAATTCGGTTGTAGGAAAGTTGCTAGAAGGGATGATTAGAGATACTCTATATGGGTGTATTGACAGAAAAGTGGTTATTAGAGACTCTCAACATGGCTTCTGGAAAAAATTTTGAGGATTGGTTGAATTTTTTGAGCAAGTTATTAGGTAGGTGGATGTAGGTAGCCCGGTTAACATCATATAATTACATTTTCAAAAAGCTTCCGACAACATGCCACACACTTACAAAATAAGGTAGAATACGATTGGATTGGTGGGCAGATCATAGGTTGGATAAAAAATTGGTTGCATTCGCAGAGACAGAAAATTGTTATTAATGGCAGTGGCTCAGTGTAGGGGTTGGTTACTAGTGGAGACCTGCACAGATCAGTGCTGGGAACGTTGCTCTTTACAATCTTTATTAATGACTTAGTCAAAGGCATTGAGGGAATTGTCTGCAAGTTTGCAGATGATACAAAGATTTAGATGGAGACTAGGACCTTAGGTGAGAAAAAAACAATTAGAATAAGACACAATGGGGGAATGGGCCCGTGGCTGGCAAATGCTACTTAATATGCATATAGCATTATGCACGTGGGTAAGGCTAACACCAACATGTGTATACCATGCAGGGTTCAGAGTTTAAGACTGTTGAGTGGGCAAGTATCCTAGGCGTTAAGTACATGAATCCCTTAAGGCTCAAGTTAGTGCTGCAATAACAAAAACAAATAGAGTATTAGGATGTATTGTTGGGATAATCCAATACAAAACAAAAAGCACTATACTGTCCTTGTATGAGACCATGGTTAGGTGTTATCTAGAATACAGGAAACTTTCATTTAACCGGCATCTCAAGAGCCGGAACTCTCTAATAACCGGCAAAATTCTCACCCCGAAAACTACAGTGTACAGTCGTTTATAAGTTTTGTTTTACTGTTAAGTAATTAAAGAGTTATGGATTACCCTCAACTGGCATTACTGTACTTAATCAAGCATCTTCCACCATCCATTTAACACAACATTCTGTAGGTGAGTACCCAGTTATACTGCACATTTCTTGATTTTTTTATTTTTGTTTGTTAAAAATAGCCTCGGTAGATAACCCTCTCCATTATCCGGAATTTTTTTATCAACCGGCACCATCACGGTCCCGTCGGTGCCGGATACCAAAGAGTTTCCTGTACTATGTCCAGTCTTGGTCCCCTCACACGGTAGGTGAAATAAAGGCCCAGAATAAGGTTCGGTGGGAGGCCACTAGACTGATACCTAGCTTAAAGGCCCTTAGTTACCGCAGCAGGCTTAGGTCTTTTTACTTTAGAAAAATGTAGATTGCGTGGAGATTTGATTGAGGTCTAAAGTAATGAAGGGATTAAACTCTTGCCCATGTTTATAGACTATTTGAATTAGATGGGTTATGGAGGAGCTAGGGACATGCATATAAGTTATTTAAGCATAGAACTGTTAGATATCAGGTTTTTCTTTTTGCAGAGTTATTGGCCTCTGGAACGAGTTGCTGGCCAGTGTAGTGAGTGTGGCTTTACGGCAAAGGCTCAAAAGGAAACTGGACGAGTTCTTAATTATGACTGATTTTACAACTTATAAAAGGTAGGTGAGACACTGGACAATGAATCTCATAGCCACTGATCTCCTGGAACTTTTGAATGCCCTTGGGAGTCATAAAGGAATTTCTCAGATTACCCCCCCTTGAATTGGCCTAGGATTTTTTTCTCTGTTTTTATGCCTTTCCCAGGAAATTGTGTGGCTGCTAGTCGGGGGGGCGGGGGGGGGCGTGGGCGGGAGCAATGGGAGATCATGATGCTCAATTGCACCATGACAATATGGAACTGGCTCGATGAAGCAGCTGGTCTTTACCTGTCTGCTATTTTTGTACATGCGTATCTTAGATTTTATCTGATAACGGCTCATTTCTAAACGATGAGAGACAATGATGACAAATTGCCAAATTCAAAATTTAATAGCACAATTTCATATAATATGCTCAGTTTTAAAAGGTATTTAAATTTTGATAGATGAAGTCAGGTTTCTTAGTAGCAATGATGGTGTGAAAAAAACAAAGTGCCACAGGCATCCTTTGGCTGCTGTCATACCATGCACAATTCAGGGAAGAAGTGAGGATTTAATGATGGTTGAATTAATTGTATCAAATTTATTCTGACTGAAAGAAAAGGAAATGCTGATGGAGAGTTCATTTTGGAATCTATTTTCTATACCCAGTTTAGAAAGGAAGGAAGATTTCATTTTTTCTCTTTTTTTTCACCAATTTGCTCTCCTCGCAACCTGAAATTGTTAACTTCTTGCTGGGTTGTAGGGCCATGAGTGCCTTCCAATACCTCATCTGTTGGCAGACTATTTTACCACAGGGGGCACCATAGTGGAGCCAAATTCTGTTCGTACCTAACTGCTACACACACTCAATTCTAGAAAGGGTCATCAGATAGCAATTGTGAATGGAACCCTGGCCTGTTTCCCCCTCTTTAATCCAGGAGCACTGAAGACAGTATCCCTACCACTATCCGAGCTGAGTTCTCCAAACTCAGTACAGAATGGCAATGGAACCTGGGATCTTTATCATCTGTATAGATTACCTATTCATTGGATAATCTCGCTGAGCCATTGGGGAAGGCTGCATGGTATATTTAAGAGGTGATGATTGACAGAATAACTTTGAAATTACCAGTGCTGCTGGCAGCTATCTGGATATCATTCAATTATACCTGGTTCAAGATTCTGATAACTGAAGAAACAGTATCAATATTATTATAGCCAGAAGAAAGTCAAATTGGAAATTGAAGTTTTTCAGATGATATCCAATTTTGGAAGAATGTGAGATTTCAATGGTAGAAAGTTGATGATAATTAGATGTACTATTTCATATTTATTGGATTAATTGTCCTACAAGGGATGTTCTTATGCTATAATCAGTATGTACGCTCAATGGCAATGAGATTGACTCCATTAAGACATCAGTACCAAACATAAACTTGGAATTGGTTTAATACGTACCTGTTTCTATACCCTTGCAACAGGCTGGATGTTGCAGTGGCTGTGGTAGCAGCAGTTGTGGTAGCAGCATGCATTTGTAGAGAACGTTGGGGCCCTGGTGAACACTGAGCGCTTGCTTTCCTCCCAGATTTCTACAAACAGGAGTTAAATATAACACACAGACAAACTTGTAGGTAAATGTGGAATATCTTCAATGTTAAACTCTTGTTCCCGATCCCCCTCAACACTGCCTTTAACAAACAATTTTCAAGATCTTCTTGAATATCAGTTGATAAAGACAGTGTGGTAGCTGAGCCACATAGACAAGGAGATCCCTGGTCTGAGCTCATATTAGCTGTTCTCAGTCTGGCTAGCAGTGGGGGTACTACACTTGACATCAGCATCCCTGATATAGGGAGGGAATAAGTCAGTCAGCGTTCAAACTCCTGATCATTATCCAGTGATTCCCTGATGGAAAGTGCACATTAGTTGAGGCGAAGGGCAGGCCTAGATATTGGATATGCTGTCTCTCATAGTCAAATAGCTTCCAATTCACTCTCTTTTCACATTGCTGTTTGTGGGAGCTTGCTGTGCGCAAATTGGCTGCCACGTTTCCCACATTACAACAGTGACTCCACTTCAAAAGTACTTCATTGGCTGTAAAGCGCTTTGAGACGTCCGGTGGTCGTGAAAGGCGCTATATAAATGCAAGTCTTTCTTTCTATGCTCACACAATAAATATGACTACTTGAATGAAATACCAAAAAGAAACCTAAGGAAGTAAATACCCTCAGGAGAAGTGGGGGGTGAGAAGATAAGGGTAAAATAGATCTTAACTACAGGCTGCCTTGCTAGGTAAGGTGTGGAGATGCCGGTGTTGGACTGGGGTGGACATATGTAAGAAGTCACACAACACCAGGTTATAGTCCAACAGTTTTATTTGAAATCACAAGCTTTCGGAGCGCTGCTCCTTCGTCAGGTGAAGTGGAGAGATGCCTATAGACACATGTCACGCTACATGTAACCCCACCTGGCGTAGGGTCATCCAGACTCGAGTCGTCGTTGGCTTGTTCTCTCTACACAGATGCGGCCGGACCTGCTGTGATTTCCAGCAAAGAAAATGTTTTTTGTCTGTTTCTTGTTTTTCATACAGACCTCAGCATCTGCAACATTTTACCCCTTGTGACCCCACCTCATTGTTCTTTGATGTAATGTTTTCCTGACTGACCTGTTTGGACACCATTCACACCTTTGATTGCTGTGATTATCCCTCTGCCGAGGTGTGATAAATGGCAGTTAGAAAGATTACCTGTAATCATCTGGCATTATTCTCTGACTATATAATCTGTGTCTATAGGCATCTCTCCACTTCACCTGACGAAGGAGCAGCGCTCTGAAAGCTTGTGATTTCAAATAAAACTGTTGGACTATAACCTGGTGTTGTGTGACTTCTTACATTTGCTAGGTAAGTGCACTGCCTAGTGTGATACTGAATCGTACAGGCCATGTAGGTCCCACTTTTAATGCCACGTTTGGGCTCAGCTAGGACAGTCATGTTGGCACTACAATGGGCCTCAGCCTCCGTGGACCAAGTAGAACAGAAAGTGCTCTCACTTCTGATCTGTGTGTGAGAGAGAGAGAGAGAAAGTTGAATGTGCACAACATTTTGGATGACTGAAGTCCCCTAGGTTTCAATAGCTTGCCAATACTCAAACATGAAGAAAGCCAGTTGTCCGCGTTACCAAAGGACTGTCAGCCATCCGTGCAACCACATCTCAGCATGAGTTAACACCTTTAGGAAAGGGGAGCAAGCTGGAAGTAAACTCTGAAAAGATCCTGATTACATGGTTTTGGAGTTTTCTCCTAACGCAATTGCATTTCCCTCTTCTCTTGCTATGGTGGAGCTCTCCAAATATAAAAGTGATATTTTTTCAAAAATTGTGGCCATCACTAAGAATACTGTATCTGAAACATAGTCAATACATTTTCTGCAGATTTTTTTCATCCAATGAAAATTGCTATCTCACTTAAAATACACGTTTACACCCATCAAACCAGTCGTCAGTATCCAATGCTCACTTTTTGAGGTACTGATTTAAAAAGTGCACTCAAATCTTTAATTGGAGTTAAGCAAATATCCATTTCTCCAAAATATGTGGCCAGAATTAAAATTCCAGAAGATTCATTTCAACCAAACTTTTACCAAATATAATGGAAAAAAAATACAAATCTGGCAGGTGTAGATATCTGGTTATATTGGTTGAAGACAAACTTTGGACTGGTCTAATGTGAATCCACATTTATTTTAACACAAATGTTAAACAAAAGTCTATGGCTATTTTTTTCTTCCAGTTTCTTAAGAGTTTAATAGAAATTCCAATATTTCATTCTATCTCATTCTTTCATGTTTTCCTGTTCTCTATGTATCCATTATTACTATTTGAGCTTGTCCGCATCCCCGATATGAGACTCCCAAAACAAGCGCTCTACTCGCAGCTCCGACACGGCAAGAGAGCCCCAGGTGGGCAGAGGAAACGCTTCAAGGACACCCTCAAAGCCTCCTTGAAAAAGTGCAACATCCCCACCGACACCTGGGAATCCCTGGCCCAAGACCGCACAAAGTGGAGGAGAAGCATCCGGGAAGGTGCCGAACACCTCGAGTCTCTTCGCCGGGAGCAAGCGATGGCCAAGTGCAAGGAGTGCACGTCAACCCAAGCACCCCACCCACCCACCCGCCCCTTCAACCACCGTCTGCCCCACCTGTGACAGAGACTGAGACAGAGACCGCATTGGACTCATCAGTCACCTGAGAACTCATTTTTAATGTGGAAGCAAGTCATCCTCGTTTCCGAGGGACTGCCTAAGAAGAATTACTATTTGAGCTTGCTGTATCCTTCTAGCTTTTTTTCCATTATAATGCAATGGAATCAAGTATCTGCTTATCCAGACTATACTGCACAGAGAAAACAGCCTACTTACCAGAACATGCAAAGCGAGAGGGTATGGTGGCTCAGGATTGCTAAGTATAGGCAGATTACTCAGTTTGGCTCCATTTTTGATCAGATAGATCTGATTGCTGAACTTTTGCTAAACAGTGAAGAAAAAAAGTTTCCAGTTAACAAGCACTGCTAAGTATCAATTTCACCATTGCAAACTAATCTGATTCAAAATATAGATCATCATGAGTATCTGCACTGCTTAGTGTGGTACTGAGTCTTACAGACCAGGAAGGTTTCATGTTTGATCCTGGTTTGTGTTGAGTTAACTAACTGGTCTCAGTTGATGTATCGAGAGGGGTACTAGAATTAGATCTACTGTCCCTGAGATAAGAAGAATAAAAATAAGCCAGGGATCCCCCCCGCCCTCCTTCTTGAGTACCTTCCAGTGAACCCTGCTTGGAAAGTGGATGGATCTGGATGTCGGATGAGGTCAGGATTAGGCTCGGCTGTGGTGCTCTGCATGATCAACTAGCTTGCCAGTACTCACTGGCTGGGCTCACATCTGAAGAAAGGTCACTTGAGCAAGGTACCAAAAGGTACCCATTACCTGTGGAGTCATATCCTCGCCATGCTTCACTACCTTCAGGATAGGAATGCCTCTCTTTCCAAAGGGACAATATTCTGGATTTTCGCCAATTCAAAAATCGATTCTGACAATCAAAAGGCTTCTTGTGTGGATGATTTTTTAAAAATGTGTAAAATTAAATAGTTCCACTCTCCTCACACTATTGTTTCAGTTATCTATCCTCCTCTGGGTCTCCTTACAAAGTTCAGCAAATACTTCATATTAATCCAGAATGAGCCACAGTAAGTGAAAAACCATTAGATCCTGGGGCCGTAAAGATTACAGAATTTTAAAATATTTAAGACTGTTTCAGCAATATTTCTGCATTGGAATAAAAAGGTTTATAATGGCTTACATTTATTCAGAAAATACAGCAAATGCTTAGTGATTTTAGACATTTTCCTAATATATACTACTATTCAGTATAGAGTGGGACGACAACCTTCATGTCTTATTCCTATTACATATAGTCATTATGGCACAGAAGGAGGCCATTCAGCCCATCGAGTCCATGCCGGCTCTCTGTAGAGCAATCCAGTCAGTCCCATTCCCCCGCTCAATCCCTGTAGCCTTGCAAGTTTATTTCCCTCAAGTGCCTATCTAATTTCCTTTTGAAATCATTGAGTGTCTCCGCTTCCATCACGCTCGCCGGCAGCGAGCTCCAGGTCATCACCACTTGCTGCGTAAAAAAGTTCTTCCTCACATCCCCCCTGTATCTCTTGCCCAAAACCTTAAATCTGTGTCCCCTAGTCCTTGTGCCATCAGCTAATGGGAAAAGCCTTTGTCATAATCTTGTACACCTCTATCAAATTCCCCCTCAACCTCCTTTGCTCCAAGGAGAACAACCCCAGCTTCTCCAACCTAACCAAGTAGCTAATATCCCTCATCCCTGGAATCATTCTGGTAAATCTCCTCTGCACCCTCTCAAGGACTTTCACATCCTTCCTAAAGTGTGGTGACCAGAACTGGACGCAATACTCTAGTTGTGGCCTAACCAGAGTTTTATAAAGGTTCAGCATAACTTCCCTGCTTCTGTACTCAATACCTCTATTTATGAAGCCCAAGATCCCATATGCTTTGCTAACCACTCTCTCAATATGTCCTGCCACCTTCAAAGATGTATGCACATGAACCCCCAGGTCCCTCTGTCCCTGCACATTCTTTAAAACTGTGCCATTAAGTCTATATTGCCTCTTCCTATCCCTTCTGCCAAAATGCATTACCTCACACTTCTCTATTAAATTTCATCTGCCACTTGTCTGCACATTCTGCTAGCCTATCTATGTCCTGTTGCAGTCGATTGGTATCCTCACCGTTTGCCACACCTCCAAGTTTGGTGCCTTCGGCAAATTTTTAAATTTTACTCTCTATTCCAATATCCAAGTCATAGCAAAAAAAGCAGTGGTCTTAGCATTGACCCTTGGGGAACACCACTGTCTACCATCCTCCAGTCTGAAAAACAACCATTTACCACGACCTTAAGCCAATTTCTTATCCAAGCCGACACTGACCCGCCTATTCCATGAGCCTCAATTTTGTTTACCAGCCTTTTATGTGGTACTTTGTCAAACACTTTCTTAAAATCCATAGACAACATCCTCTGCATTCCCTTCATCAACCTTCTCTGTTACTTCATCAAAAAATTCAGTTAGATTAGTCAAACACGGTCTGCCTTTTACAAATCTGTGCTGGCTCTCCTTAATTAACTTAAACCTCTCCAAGTGCCTGTTAATTTTTTCCATGATTGTTTCTAAAACTTTACCCACCACTGATGTTAAACTGACTGGCCTGCAGTTACTAGGATTGTCCTTACACCTTTTCTTGAACAAGGGTGTCACATTTGCCACTTTCCAATCCTCTGGCACCTCCCCCGCATCTAGGGAAGATTGGAAGATTATTGGAAGCCCTTCCGCTATCTCCTCCCCCACTTCCTTAGCAACCTGGGATGCAAGCCATCCGGACCAGGCAACCTATCCACTCTAAGCATATCCAGCCTTTTCAGTACATACTGCCTATCAATTTTCACCCCATTACCTCCACCATCTCCGCTTCTAGCGATATTTTGTCAGCATCCTCTTCCTTAGTAAACACCGATACAAAGTACCCATTAAGTATTCTAGCCTTGCCCTGCGCCTCTAAGCATATATCACCTTCTTTGTCCCTAATAGGCCCCACCCCACCTCTTACTACCCGCTTACTATTTACATGCCAGTAGAAGATTTTTGGGTTCCCTTTTATGTTAACTGCCATTCTATTCTCATATTCTCTCTTTGTCAGTCTTATTTTCCTCTTCACTTCCCCTCTCAACTTAATGTATTTGGCCTGGTTCTCACTTGAAGAATTCACTTGACGTGCATCATACACTCTTTTTTTTGTTTCATCATATTCCCACTATCTCCCTCGTCATCCAAGGAGCCTTGGCCTTGGTTCTCCTACCTTTCTCTCTTGTTGGAATGTACCTAGCCTGTACCTGAAACATCTCCTCCATTGTTCCGTTACAGATTTTCCTGTCAATCTTTGGTTCCATTTCACCCTGGCTAGATCCCCTCTCATCCCACTGAAGTTAGCCCTCTTCCGATTTAGAAGTTCTACTTTAGATTGTTCCTTGCGCTTCTCTATTACTAATCTAAACCTTATGATACGATGATCACTCTTACCCAAGTGTTCTCCCACAGACACTTGGTCCACCTCATTCCCCAGCACTAGATCCAGCAATGCTTCCTTCCTAGTTGGGCTGAGAACATAATGGTCAAGGAAGTTCTCCTGAACACATTTCAGAAATTTCCCCCCCCTCCTTTCCCTTTACCCTAGCATTATCCCAATCGATATTTGGGTAATTAAAGTCCCCCAATATCACCACTCTATGGCCTAGAAATTCATTGACGCCACTTTTGGGGCGCTAAAGTGGGGCGTCCGCTAAAGTTTGCGGCCGCCGCCAAATCGATGCCACTTCTCCGATATTCATTAGCTTCGCCCTAGGAGTTCGGGCGAGCGCTAAAACTGCTGCTGGACGCCTCTCTTTGGGCGCTAAGCCGGAGGTGGTGATCGATAGCGCCGAGGCCGGGCGCAGCGCAGGTGCGGCCATCTCGTGATTGACAGCAGACACCCTGGCGCCGGCCAGCTCTTAAGGGGGAAGGGTCGACTGTGTCTGCTGCCACGCCCTGGATAGTGGAGCCCTCCAGCTAGGCCTGAACACTGCTGCTGGACCCAAATAGCGCCTGAAGACATGGAGAAGGCCCGTGAACGTGCACAGCGCTTCTCAGAGCGTGATCTGAGTGTGCTGCTTGCTGCTGTGGAGAAGAGGCGCTATGTTTTGTACCCGGACAATGGCAAGAAGGCGACGGTCCGCGTCTACAGGAGAGCCTGGAGGCATGTCGCCACCAAGCTGTCAGCCAACAGCGACGTCCCCAGGAGCGGTGCCCAATGCCGCAAAAAGTTAAATGACCTCACACGCATTGTCAGGGTGAGTACCCTTTCCAGTGACCTCCTCATCCTTGCATGTGCACCTCACATTATGGGCAAAGGGACCTGAAAGCTCTAATGGCCAGCCTTCATCCAGCAGCTATGGGACAGGCATGAGCATCAATTGCACATTCTGCACTTAACACACTGGCCAAGCTATTCCACCATGGGAGGCATTGCACACCAGATCATGGCGACACACTGGCCAGGCTATTCCACCATGGGAGGCAGTGCACACCAGATCATGGCGACACACTGGCCAAGCTATTCCACCATGGGAGGCAGTGCACGCCAGATCATGGCGACACACTGGTCAAGCTATTCCACCATGGGAGGCAGTGCACACAAGATCACGGCGACACACTGTACTTAGAGGCCGTCCTTTCTCTTGCAGGCCAAGCTGGTGAATAATCGCAAGAGCCGGACTGCGACCGGGGGAGGCCGACCCCATATCCAGCCACTCACCGACCTGCAACATCGCGTGGAGCGCCTCATGGGTGGCCGGGTGATTGGGCCCGTTGCATGTGGAGATGCCGACCCTGTTCTGGGCAGCAATGGTAAGGACATCACCTTTTACACCTCTCTCGTCCCACTTGTGCATCAGATCTACATCCTTTGCCACTGTCCGACCAATGCGCTGAATGCCACCACTCATGCATCCCGCACTGACGCCCTCTCCTCACTCTAAAGATACTCTTGTGCCTTCCTGCTTTCAGATGGTGAAGAGGAGGTCCCTGAACTTGCCAGTGACAGACCCTCCGAAGAGGAGCAGGAGGAGGAGCAAGAGGAAGGCGGCCCATCAGGGGAACCCTCAGCCGCGGCCACCCAGGCCAATGTAGGGGACACATCTTCCCTGGAGGGCAGCGTGGCGGAAGTGTCGAAGGGGAGGGGAGCTCCTGGGACCTGCGGGCTGCAGAAAGGCGGGAGAGGGGTGGAAGCTCGGCGGCCTTCTCCCCAGAGGGGGGAAGCGTCGGAGGGGAGTCCAATTGCTGGGCCCAGCGGCCTCCAGCAACGCAGGAAGGGTCGGTCAGCTCGGCAGCCTTCTCCCCAGAGGGAGAGTCCGGCCTCCAGTCAAGAGATGCTCTTCGCCGAGGAGATGGAACGCCTCGAAGACTTGTCCACGGACTCGGAGCGCCGGCACAGGGAGCTCATGGCGGCAGTGGCACGGTTGCCTGAGTCCATCGATTCCCTCTCTCGGAGTGTGGCCGAGTTCGGGCCCTCAGAGGCCACCAGTCGGGCGGAATACCGGGCAGATCAGGCAGCGAGTCGGGCGGAATTCGGGGCAGCTCTGTCAGCGACTGGCCAGGTGATCAGTGGTGCCGTCCAGTCACTGGCTGCTCTGATGCGGTCAGTGAACAGGTCAACACGGGCACTCACTGCTGCCACACTCGCTGTGTCAGCCAGGCATCGCCAGGGCACCCGGCGCGCTGCAGCAGCACAGCGGTCTGTCCCTCGGCAGATTGGTGCGCATGCTGCAGTGCTGGCCCGGGCGAGTGCCAGTGTCTCAGGCGACCAGCGAGCGCCTGCCATCCACCAGCTTGCCGCCATTCCTCCAGCCGCCACTGCCAGTCCCCCAGTGGAGCTGCCAGGAGCTGCTGCAGCGACTGATGCTGGCCAGCCACAGCTGCAGCAATCAACAGCCGCCCGCTCGACGGCCAGACCTCGACTAGGCCGACCCCCAAGGGCATCTGCCGTCACGACATGTGCCCCTCAGGAGCCTGCCCCCAGCCTTGCAGCAGCCAATGGCCTTACTTTGAGGCGGAGCAGCAGGGCGGGCAGGGGCCACCCAAAGATGGCCAAGGCATCGCCCTAGCGGGCCAAATAGTCGAATGTGTGGCCATTTGTGTTTGTTTCTTGAGGCCGAGAATTGGATGTTTGTTTTTTGAAGGCCGATGATGTGATGTTTGTTTTTGACGAAGGCCGAGAATGACGGCCATTTTAGTTGCCCTATTTTGTTAATCCTCTCCAGGTTGTGGGAGCGAGTAATGTGTTTGAGTGTTTTTTGGGGGTTTTGTCTGTTTTTGGTTTTCATGTGGGAAGGGCCCAGAGTTTGTACAATAAACCATTTTATTTATTCACATTGTCCATGTTTGATCTTTGAAGTGTTTGTTGCCTTAACCGGCTGAGGGCTTGCGGAGCGGCTGCAATCATGTTCTATCATTGGCACAAGCCATTCCCTGACAGGGGGCCTAGAAGTGACGTTCAATAAGCCGCCGACGGGCGGCCCTTGGACCTTGTGCCTCCCTCCTGGGCTGGTACTCCTCGTCCTCGTCGTCCTCATGCTCCTCCTGCTCCTCCTCCTGAGGTGGTGGTCCAACGTGAGGTGGCAGTGCCTGAGTCCTGCGGATAGCCAGGTTGTGCAGCATGCAGCAAACGACGACGAATTGGGAGACTCGATCCTGCGAATGCTGGAGGGCTCCCCCGGAGCGATCGAGACAGCGGAACCGTTGCTTGAGCACGCCGATTGTTTGTTCTATGAGGTTCCTCGTCGCTTGATGGCTCTCGTTGTATGCCTCTTCAGCAGGGGTCGTGGGCGCGCGGAGCGGGGTCGTGAGCCAGGTACACAAAGGATTGCCTTTGTCCCCGATAAGCCATCCTCTTGGGGGAGGCTGTGCCTGGAACATGTCAGCCACAGTTGTCTGTCGCAGGATAAAGGCATCGTGGCTGCTGCCTGGAAAGCGGGCATTGACAGCTAGGATGCGCTGCCTGTGGTCACACACCAGCTGTACATTGAGGGAATGGTAGCCCTTCCGGTTGCGGTAATCCTCGGCATGCTCAAGAGGTGCCCGCAAAGCCACATGCGTGCAGTCAATGGCGCCCTGCACCATGGGGAAGCCCGCTATTCTTGCAAACCCCACTGCACGCTGCTGCTGCTTGTCCAGGGTCATGGGGAAGGAGATGAATTGATGTCTCCTTCTGAAAAGGGCTTCGGTCACCTGGCGGATGCAGCAATGCACGGCGAACTGGGAGATGCTAGCGATGTCCCCAGTAGCGGATTGGAAGGAGCCGGAGGCATAGAAGTTGAGAGCCACCGTCACCTTCACTGCCACCGACAGAGACGTCCTGCGCATCAGCTGTGGCTGCAGATCTCTCTGAAGCAGCCGGCAGATGTCTGCAACCACCTCCCTTCGGAATCGCAGCCTCCTAACACACATCGCGGCAGACATGGTCAGATAGGAGGTCTGCTGGCGGTATACCCTGCGTGGGTAAGGCCTCAGTTGGCGACGCCTGTTGCCCCCTCTGCGTCTAGCCAGGGCTGCCACTCTCTCACGGCGTCTGTAAGCCCTTCTGGCATAAGGCTGAAATTCAGTGTTGCCACCCAATGCAGCCCCCATTATATGCTGGCAAACACTGAGCTCTGAATGAAGGCAAAGATAATGGGTAAGCTCTGGCCTGAGCCAAAAATACCTGTCCAAGTGTTGGTCCAAACCAGTAAACTCTCCTCCTTGGTCGCTGTCCAAAAAACCATTGCACAAGAGTGAATGCTGCAAAATGGCTGGCCTTTATACTGCTGGGTAAGTGCCCTTTAATTTGCGCTCCCCGCGGCCCGGCTGGGCTGTGTACCGTTCCACTTCACAGTCGCTCGGGCCGCCCGGCGCACAATGGGCCGGCGCGAGTGAAGTTCCGGTTCGGGGCGCACAAAAGGCGTTGCACTAGCAAATGACGTCATGATGTGCGTGCGCAGCAGGGCGCGCGCTAAGACTTTGCGCCGGCGCTAAATGTGTACTGAAGTTGGGGCGAGGCGCAGATCGCGCTGCGCCTGGCCGCTAAGCGCCTAGCGCTCGAAATCTACTCCTCCTAAGGCGCTAACGGCTGCCGCGCCCAACTGAATTTCTAGGCCTATAGTTCTTGCACATCTCTGCGATGTCCCTGCAGATTTGCTCCTCTATCTCACTATTCGGAGACCTAGAGAATACCCCCAATAGCATGATCATACCCTTTTTGCATCTCAACTCTAACCAAATGGATTCTGTCCTTGCCCCCTCAAGGGCATTCTCTCTTTCCAACACTACAATGTCTTCCCTAATCAGTACTGCCACCCCACCTCCCTTTTTTCCTTCCCTATCTTTTTTGAACACTTAGGGCTGGATTTTCATTGAGGAGTCGGGACTACAACTTTTGGGGTTGTAGTCCCGCCTCCATCGAGTTCTAGCCAACCCACGCGATTTAGACTTGATTGACCTTATTGAGCCCGCCCAGTGGGTTCAGCAGGCCAATTAAGGGCCACCCGGCAACAGGTGACATCACAGATTGAAATTTCATCTGTCAAGACCTTTTGACAGATGAAATATCAGTGTTTGACAGCTGTTTGAAGCTGTCAAACACTGACAATCTGTACTCCAGGTTAATTCCTTCCTCTCAGGATGATTTAGAGATCTCCCCGGAACAGAAAGCAGAGGCTGCAGATTTTGACAGCTGGCGACCATTCTGCTTTCTGTGCCAGTGAGATGAGGGACTCCCGAGACCTGAAGGAAGGAAGGCTGTAAAGGTAAGTAAAGGTTAGTAGAACTTCTTTAAACACTTTACACAGACCAAACACACTTACCTCTGCACTCATGCACCCATCACTCACCTGAACATTGGACATCTCGAACCCTCCAAGCACTTCATCCCGATGGCCCGCCTCGTTAACTTGGCGTGGTTTGGAGCCGTCGGGAATCCCGCATTTCAACAATGAAAATAGGGATTAAGCTAAAAACTGCTTGTTAAGGCAGTTAATTGGCACTAATCCCCTTCCCGCATCGGGGAGGCAGGTCCCAGTGCGGGGCGGGTACCCGCCTCCTTTGAAACTGGCATGGAGGCGGGTTGGGGGCGGGATGGGGTCACGACCCCCGATTTCGGAATTTTAAACCCCCACACGCCTCCAATCCCGACTCCACGGCCCAATGAAAATCCAGCCCTTTGTATCCATGAATATTAAGCGCCCAGTCCTCACCATTTTAAGTCATGTTTCCGTTACTGCCACATCATCATATTCACACACGGCTAATTGTGCCCTTAGCTCATCAAACTTATTCACCACACATTGCGTGTTTACATACATGCATTCCAAACCTGTCTTTGTATTCCTCATAGTCCTTCTTAGTCTGCTCCTATCTAATATGGTACTACTGCCTTCTCTAGTACTATCCAACACTCTCCCTCCTTTATGCACCTTATTCCTCTTTTCTACTTCTATATTCTGGTGTCCATCCTCCTGCCAATTTAGCTTAAACCCTCCCCAACCACACTAGTGAACCGCCCCGCGAGGACATTGGTCCCAGTCCTGTTGAGGTGCAACCCGTCCCTTTTGAATAGGTGCCTCCTGCCCCAGAACTGGTCCCAATGCCCCAAGAATCTGAAGCCCTCCCTCCTGCACCATGCCTCAAGCCATGCATTGATCCTCCCTATCTTCCTATTTCGACTCTCGCTGGCGCATGGCACTGGGAGCAATACAGAGATTACTACCTTTGAGGTCCTACTTTTTAACTTCCTCCCTAGCTCCTGAAAGTCTGACTGTAGGATCTCAATACCTGCCCTCTCTATGTCGTTGGCACCAACGTGTACCACAACATCTGGCTCACTCCCTTCCCCCTGCAGAATATTCTGCACCCTCTCCGTGATGTCCTTTACCCTGGCACCAGGGAGGCAACACACCATGCGGGACTCACGGTGACGGTTACAGAAACGCCTGTCTGTCCCCCTAACTATGGAATCTTCTAGAACGGCTGCATTTCTACACTTTGCTGTTCCCCTCTGTGCAGTCCCTTGCCCATTGGTGCCATGGTCTGGACTGCACTCCTTCAAGGTGTCGCCACTCCCAGCAGTCTCCAATGCTGCGTACCGGTTTGCGAGTGAGACACACCCCGAAGACTCCTGTATTTCCTGCCCCTTCCTACTCTTCCGATGGCCACCCATTTACTATCCTGAACTCTCTCTGCCTGTGGGGTGGCCACCTCCTGGTCCAGGAAACTCTCAGCCTCCCTGATGCTCCGCAGTGACTCCAGCTGCCCCTCCAGCTCGGAAACCCTGAGCTCGAGCTCAAGCAGGTGGAAACACTTCCTACACACATGGTCTCCCTAGACACATGAAGTGTCCTGAAATTCCTATAAGCGCAGGAATTGCAAGCAACATGTAATTGATTAACACAACAAATGTCATCAAAAGGCTACTGGATATTGAGTTGTTGATCTCACAGTATGATTAGCAACGTGAAATTTGTCAAGACACCGTATCTGAGGCAGCACAGAAGAACCATAGGACCAGCTCTAATTGTGTCCACTTCCGAAGCTACCCACTGGCTCACCAATCTGGAGTTGGTTATTTGAATGTTTCTAATCACATCTCTTGCCATATGATATAAATTCAATATGTATGTAATCAATACAGAAGAATATTTAAAAATAAATTCAGACAGTAGAAATAGGGATAGCTGGAATTTAAATCAGAGAAAAGACTTGTTCATCTTAAGACAGATAATAGGCATACTCCACTAAACCAGGAGGGAGCTCAGAGGTATTAAACCCTCCTAGATCAATAGGGAGCTCAAATATGTATACTCCACTAGACCAGTAGGGAGATTAGATACATAGGAGGCACTGTAATTATAACAGGCAGGCGATCTGCTCTACTGATGTACCAACCAAGCGGTGAAGACAAAAATTACCCCCATATACTACACTAAACTAATAGGGAAATCAGGGGTACTCAACCTGCTAGACCCAGAGGGAAATCAGATGCACGCAGTCCATTAAACTAGCGGGAGAGCAAATGCAACACCCTGCTACTCTGTAAAGCAGATTACTAGGGATGGTGGGAAGGAGAATCGGATATGTGTACCCTAGTAGCAACACCAAATGTACTAGCCCTACTAGACTATCAATGAGATCAACTAGCTAGTTTGTAACACACATATTCCGTGAGACTGATTAGGTGGATCTACCCCTTTAGATCAACAGGGCAGTTGGATGAACACATTCTGCTAGTCTTCCAGGGAAACTGGATACCAACATTTCACTAGAGCAACCAGAATATCAGAAACAGACCAAAAAAATTAAAACATATTAAAAAAAAAATGCTTTGACCTCCTCTTACTTCCAGATGTCAGGTAGTGCAACACAGTGAAACAGATACCAAGTTTTATATAGGTCATTATTATTTGAATTTAAATGATCTACTCTATTCTCAAGAGTTCCTTTATCTGTGTTGAGGAAGTAAGACAACATTCAAATTTGTTTCAGGAGGAGGTGACCTGACAGTTTCCTGGAAGGAACAGGAGAACAGAAGAACCAGGAGTAGGAGTAGGCCATACGGCCCCTCGAGCCTGCTTCGCCATTCAATAAGATCATGGATCTTCTACCTCAACCCCACTTTTCCGCCCTATCCCCATACCCCTTGATTCCCTTAGTGTCCAAAAATCTATTTCTTTCAGTCTTGAATATACCCAATGACTGAGCATCCACAGCCCTCTGGGGTAGAGAACTCCAAAAGATTCACAACCCTTTGAGTGAAGAAACTTCTCATCACAGTCCTAAATGTTCGAATCCTTATCCTGTGACTACGACCCCTAGTTCTAAACTCTCCAGCCAGGGGAACCAGCCTCTCAGCATCTACCCTGTCAAGCCTTCTAAGAATTTTATACATTTCAATGAGACTGCCTCTCATTCTTCTAAACTCCACAGAATGTAGGCCCATTCTACGCAATCTCTCATCATAGGACAATTAATCAAGGATAGTCAGCACGGATTTGTTAAGGGAAGGTCGTGTCTGACAAACTTGATTGAATTTTTTTGAGGAGGTAACAAGGAGGGTAGATGAGGGTAGTGCATTTGATGTAGTGTATATGGACTTTAGCAAGGCTTTTGATACGGTTCCACATGGCAGACTGGTCATGAAGTTAAAAGCCCATGGGATCCAGGTCAAGTTGGATTCAAACATGGATTTACAAAAGGTAAATCATGCTTGACTAATCTACTGGAATTTTTTGAGGATGCAACTGGTAAAATAAATAAGGGAGAACCAGTGGATGTGGTGTATTTGGACTTTCAGAAGGCTTTCGATAAGGTCCCGCATAAGAGATTAGCGTGCAAAATTAAGGCACATGGGATTGGGGGCAAGGTATTGACTTGGATAGAGAACTGGTTGGCGGATAGAAAGCAGAGAGTTGGAATAAACGGGTCGTTTTCCGAGTGGCAGGCAGTGACTAGTGGGGTACCGCAAGGATCGGTCCTAGGACCCCAGCTGTTCACAATATACATTAATGATCTGGACGAAGGAATTGGATGTAATATCTCCAAATTTGCAGATGACACAAAGCTGGGTGGGAGGGTATGCTGTGAGGAGGATGTCATGAAACTCCTGTACGACTTGAACAGGTTGGGTGATTGGGCAGAAACATGGCAAATGCACTATAATGTGGATAAATGTGAGGTTATCCACTTTGGTGGCAAAAACAGGAAGGCAGATTATTATTTGAATGGCAATAGATTGGGAGAAGGGGAAGTGCAAAGAGTGTTCTTGTGCACCAGTTGCTGAAGGTAAGCATGCAGGTGCAGCAGGCGGTTAAGAAGACAAATGGTATGTTGGCCTTCGTAGCAAGAGGGTTCGAGTACAGGAACAAGGATGTCTTGCTGCAGTTGTACAGGGCCTTGGTGAGACCGCACCTTGAGTATTGTGTGCAGTTTTGGTCGCCTTATCTGAGGAAGGACGTTCTTGCCATGGAAGGAGTGCAGCGAAGATTCACCAGGCTGATATCTGGGATGGCAGGAATGACGTATGAGGAGAGATTGTGTCGATTGGGCTTATACTCACTGGAGTTTAGAAGATTGAGAGGGGATCTCATCGAAACCTATAAAATTCTGTAAGGCCTGGACAGACTAGATGCAGGAAGGATGTTTCCGATGGCTGGGGAGTCCAGAACCAGGGGTCATAGTCTAAGGATAAGGGGTAAGCCATTTAGGACTGAAATGAGGAGGAATTTCTTCACCCAGAGAGTGGTGAACCTGTGGAATTCTCTGCCACAGAGGGCGGTGGAGGCCAGTTCATTAAATATATTCCAGAAGGAGTTGGATATATTTCTTAAGGCTAAAGGGATCAAGGGATATGGGGAGAAGGCAGGGACTGAATTTGGATGATCAGCCATGATCTCATTGAATGGCGGAGCAGGCTCGAAGGGCCGAATGGCCTACTCCTGCTCCTATCTTCTATGTAAAACTGGTTCAGAGACAAGAAGCAGAGGGTAATGGCTGATGGGTGTTTTTGTGACTGGAAGACTGTTTCCAGTGGGGTTCCACAGGGCTCAGTACTAGGGCCCTTGCTTTTTGTGGTATATATCAATGATCTAGACTTGAATATAGGGGGTATGATTAAGAAGTTTGCAGATGATACTAAAATAGGCTGTGTGGTTGATACTGAAGAAGGAAGCTGTAGATTGCAGGAAGATATCAATAAATTGGTCAGGTGGGCAGAACAGTGGCAAATGTAATTCAATCCGGAGGAGTGTGAGGTAATGCATTTGGGGAGGGCTAACAATGAAAGGGAATACACATTAAATGGCAGGACACTGAGTAGTGTAGAGGAACAAAGGGACCTTGGAGTGCATGTCCACAGATCTCTGAAGGTAGCAGGCCAGGTAGATAAGGTGGTTAAGAAGGCATACGGAATGCTTGCCTTTATTAGCCATGGCATAGAATACAAGAGCATGGGGGGGGGGGTTATGCTTCAACTGTATAAAACAGTAATTAGGCCTCAGCTAGAGTACTGCATGCAGTTCTGGTCACCACATTACAGGAAAGATGTGATTGCACTAGATAGGGTACAGAGGAGATTTACAAGGATGTTGCCGGGAGTAGAGAATCTTAGCTATGAGGAAAGACTGGATAGGCTGGGTCTGTTTTCCTTGGAACAGAGGAGGCTGATGGGAGACCTTATTGAGGTGTATAAAATTCTGAGGGGCATAGATAAAGTGGATAGAAAAGACCTATTTCCCTTAGCAGAGGGGTCAAAAACCAGGGGGCACAGATTTAAAGTAATTGGTGGAAGGATTAGAGGGGATTTGAGGGGAAATTTCTTCACCCAGAGGGTTGTGGGGGTCTGGAACTCACTGCCTGAAAGGGTGGTAGAGGCAGGAACCCTAACCACATTTAAAAAGTACTTGGATGTGCACTTGGGATGCTCTAACCTGCAGGGCTGCGGACCAAGAGCTGGGAAGTGGGATTAGGCTGGATAGCTCTTTGTTGGCTGGCGTGGACACGATGGGCCGAAATGGCCTCCTTCCGTGCTGTAACTTTCTATGATTCTATGATGATGATGACAACCCTCTCATTCCAGGAATCAATCTAGTGAGCCTTCATTACACACCCTCCAGGGCAAGTATATAGTTCCTTAGGTAAGGAGACCAAAACAGTGCACAGAACTCAGGTGTGGTCTCACCAAAGCCCTATATAATTGCAGCAAGACTTCCTTACTTTTGTATTCCAACCCCCTTGCAATAAAGGCTAACATACCATTTGCTTTTCTAATTGCTTGCTGCACCTGCAATTATTACTTATACTCACAATTTTATTGCATCAGAAAATCCCTCCTGTCTTTGAGATGTTAAATGCTTGTAAAGGCCTACCAGACACTTTAGAGTTGTTCTTGGAACCAAGCTATTGATATGTAGGCCAGGCGTCAAAAGAAAAAATCACAATGAAATAGCTGGTGTTCACAGTCTAGCTGTCAGGATGTGAAAATAGTTTGATAACTTGTTTGCACGTCTAATGTCAAGGGGCTGCTTTTATCTGAGGTGTTCTTCAAAAGAGTTGACCTTAGCTTCAAAGAGAGCAAAAAATGTATCTCAACAGCAGATTTTATAGAATCAAAGAGCACAGAAGAAGGCCATTCATCCCATCGTGCCTGTGCCGGCTCTTTAAAAGAGCTGTCCAATTAGTCCCACTCCCCTGTTCTTTCCCCATAGCCCTGCAAATTTTTCGTTAATTCCCAATTCTCCCCTACACATCTATGTTGTGGCAATAGGAGAGGCTCCGTGTGAAAGTGCCCACAATATGCTCCGCAAAGACTCAGTAAAAAGATTTTGGAAACGGAGTGATGCTTATCACCTTTTGGAATGGACAGAATGCGATGGGTAACCAACATATTCAAAAGTAGAAAAGACAATAACAAAAGGCTAATTGTCAGTCCTGTGGCACATTACTCCCATACAAGACAGGTTGAAAGTTTTAGATTGTAACCTTATGCAACCTGTTTTTTGCTTAAATTGTAACAAGCATACCATAGACAATGGCAACACACAGAGCAAGATTTTTCATAAAAGGGACAAGCCATCAAAATATGGATGAAATTTATATATTAATAATTAATAACAATTATATATTAATGACAATTTTAATACTCAAATTATTTAGTTCAGATCTATTTACAAAATTATAATGCAATACTCCTGAAAACAAAAAAGGAAATTAAAATTTAGACAAGTACATACCTTTGTGTATTCAATTTTACTTCTGAGATCAGCAGCAACAGCTTCCCACTTGTTCATAGCAGCCTGGATCTGTGATGGGTCAGCAATCTGCCTGCAATTTAAGGGTAGTTTACATGTATACAAAATAATCGGCCGAGAATCTCATTGACACCGCGCCCGTTTTTCAAGCCTCTCTCTCATCAAACATTATGCGGCAAAAGTGCGCTACCCTCCATTTTGGTAAAGGCAGAAAAAGAGGTATTAGGCTCTTTGCATATGCAAATAGTGGGCCTAACATCTGTTTGAGGCTCCCTTTGCAAAACTGGGCTGCCCTGGACTGCCTTAAGAAAAACAAGGTCTATGTGCAGCCTAACCAGTGGTCCTTAATGTAACCAAAAAAGAAATGCTACCTCTGAGCAGCCAAAGCTAAAAAATTAATATGACCATCAGTAATTTGGGGAGTTATTTTATGGACTCATTTTTGAGTTTGATGAGAGAGGATTAATGAGGCATAGGATTCATTCTGTTCATATGTAATAATCAGTTTATAGTTTTAAGTCAAATAGTAAACAACTTTCAGTAGAATTAATTAAAACCAAACAGATATACCCCTTTGTCTTATCCCTAAGCATGCTTAGCTGATGTTCCGTCTCCAACAGGGCATCCTCCAGGTTACCGAGTAAGAAATCTCTGCGCATCTCCAACAAAAGAACCTGCCACAGAAACATAATCTCTTCAGTCTATATTCCTTTAGCTTTATAAAGAACATAATTACAAATCACAGTTAGACAGGGAATCAAGAGGACATTACTAGCGCTGATAAATATTAAATTGCTGTGGAAAGCATTTATGTGAATATAAAAGGCTCTGTCATTATGATTTTTAAATAAGTTTCTGTTGATCAACATTCAAGATGTAAAACCAGCCTGTCTAGTAACAAGCAAGTACTAAGCACACTAAGATATTACAATAAATGTAATTACAGGAAACTTTGGTTTATCCGGAGGTTATATGTCTGGAATACTCGATCTAACGGCAAAAATCAGGAGCCGTTTTCTATATGTTTTTTTAGTTCTCGTTGCTTTTTTTCCCCCAGTCAAGCACTGCAAGGTCTGTAGCTATAGCAACAGCTTCAGCTACAGACGCTTGCAGCTGCAGCCGACTGTTTTGAAGCTGTTGCTAAGCAACAGGGTTTGTTGATTCACACGGAGCTTCTTAGTTCCGTATGTTTAAACATTAACTCTGGTATGTCGGGCACTTTTGATGTTACGGCACCAGCTCGGTCCCGTCAGTGCCGGATATCAGAAAGTTTCCTGTATTTAGTATGGTTTCAACAGTGGAATTATGTTTGCACAAAGATTAAGTTGGTGTTTAATGTAAAATAGCAAACTGTATAGCCCCAATATTTACCTTCCCACTGTCTTCCCATCCAACTCAAACCCACCCGCTTTTGGGGGTTAAAATTACCCCCATGGGCTGGATTTTCATTGAGGAGGCGGGACTACAACTTTTGGGGTTGTAGTCCTGCATCCATCGAGTTGTAACCAACCCACGCGATTTTGACTTGATTGACCTTGTTGAGCCCGCCCAGCGGGCTCAGCAGGCCAATTAAGGGCCACCCGGCAACAGGTGATGTCACAGATTGATATTTCATCTGTCAAGGCCTTTTGACAGATGAAATATCAGCATTTGACAGCTGTTTGAAGCTGTCAAACACTGACAATTTGTACTCCAAGTTAATTCCTTCCTCTCAGGATGATTTAGAGATCTCTCCGGAACAGAAAGCTGAATGCTGCAATTTTTGACAGATCGCGGCCATTCTGTAAGATGAGGGACTCCTGAGACCTGAAGGAAGGAAGGCTGTAAAGGTAAGTAAAACTTATTTAAACACTTCAAACACACTTACCTCTGCACTCATGCACCCATCACTCATCTGAACACCAGACATCTCGACCCCTCCAAGCCCTTCAGCCCGACTCGCTAACTTGGCATGGTTTGGAGCCGTCGGGAATCCCACACTTCAAGAATGAAAATAGGGATTAGGCTAAAAACTGCCTGTTAACAGGCAGTTAATTGGCTCTAATCCCCTTCCCGCCTCAGAGAGGCGGGTCCCAGCGCGGGTCCGGTACCCGCCTCCTTTGAAACTGGCATGGAGGCGGGTTGGGGGCAGGATGGGTTCGTGCCCCCCCGATTTTGGGATTTTAACCCCCCACACGCCTCCAATCCCGCCACCACAGCCCAATGAAAATCCTGCCCCATGTGTCTGCTGCTATCTTTTCAATTTGTAAAACAGCTCGTGTTCTGAATGTGCATCAACAGCAATTACTTACATTTCTCATGAGACAGAACCTTAAGGTATTGTGGTCAATCCACCAAGTAAACAGCATTAGCAAACTGTAATGTTACACAAATATTCATGACTAAAGACATGAAGCGGATTTACAAAGGAAATGGGTACTAGAATTATGATCTGAAATTCAAATAAACAAGGTTATGAGGAATATTGACACGAATCAGACTGTTGCAGCAAGTGTTTATTATGGTATTCCTTAATTTGTTTTGAATAATAGTGGGAAGTTGTTTCTCCCACTCCCAAAGAATGTTCTAGCATGTGGCATACCTCTCAGAATTAATGGTTAACTTCTTTAGCATTCCATTTTGGGGCAAAAATGAAGACATAATCCCATGGGCTCCTATCTAAGGGCAGTAATCACACAAGGTACAGGCTACCCTCCTTTACAAAGGCAGAATGGCCATATTCCATGCACTAGCATGACCACTGAGTTTCAGCATTCTATTTGACTGCTGGAGCACCACAGCCAGGTCCCAAATTCAACATGTAGACTTTTCAGCAGTAAATTATACTGATTTAAAGATTGATCTGGAATGAGAGCTTTGGCTAATAATTTTCCTCTTCTCAGTCCTTAGAAATGCTGAATCCAAGTGTTACATTTCCACCACCACCGTGGCAACCTCAGCACAGATCAGAATCACACCAAAGAACCTCTTAATCTGTACGGATCAGTACTATCCAACGTGGTGTTTTACCGAATGAACCACTGGAGGAACTCTCGGTATTATTTCTAGGTATATGAAGGCACACTAAAAAAGCTGACACTTTTTCTTATCTTATTTTGTAGCAATGCAAGGCAGTTAAATTTTGTTGTGTGCAATAGAATACAGAAGAAAATCTGCCCATAAACATAACTATATTCATGCAAAAGCTAATAAATTGTTCATAATGCTCAACAAATTCAGAAACAAATGGTAGCTAATTTCTACGAACTAGATTAATAAATCAAATTTCAAGAATGAAAACAATAGTTGTGTTTCAAGCCACAATACTACATCATCTGATCTTCTGTTGACACACTTGACTTAAGTTGAAATGGAGACTGATGCAACATTAAAAATGAATATGCAAGTATCAGTAAGTAGCCATCACCAAATCTGTGTAAGCCTGACCAGAGACTTCTCACCTCCTGACTGATTGCTTTCCTTATATCCTCTGTTCCAGTTTGTTGTGCATTTGTAAGCTCTTCCTCCAGCTGTAGCTTTTCATGGCGCCATTGTTCTCTATGAAAATGTCAAGAGTACTTAAGATATTACATGCTGCAAAGCTATAATTGGATCATTGCATCAAACTAAATGTAGGCAACTGAAATACCGTACTTGTCAAAAGCAGATGCCACAAGTGACATGACAGGTTAAATAGATATATTGGACAGTAGTGTAACAGTTTCCCAATCTTGTTATTTATTTAAAAGCTCTTTGTACAGTCCAAAGATCAGTCTGATACGAAGTTATATTGAAGTTTCATCCATATTAGTAATATAATTTACACACAACCAGAGAGATATGAAGCTGCACAGACTTCACTGGAAAATATTAGAATAAAGTGACATATTTTAGATCATCCTTGATATGTATTTTTTTAAAGTGAAATGATTAAATTAATTTATGTTTTAACAGTACACAATCTCTTTTGTTTGGCAACACATACAATCATCTTCATCAATATCCTTAGGAAAACAGATACCAGAGGGTCAGACCTTTAAGTGGTACTTAAATATATGAATTTTATCTGTCACTGGTTAGAAATACAAGGGTAAATTGATTAGATGACAGGAAAATTCGGAGCACTGTGAATCAAATTCTGCGCCTGATTCTCTGAGCTGTGGTGTCACTGTAAAAAAAAAGCTGAATATAGGGCACATAGGCATATAGTACTATATGCTCTGATCATTCATTATTAAAGGTCAGAAAATCTGGTCCATTCAACAGTAATGGTATGTCTGGGGGGGAGGGGCAGAGTACTTTTTGTTTGAAGTACTCCTCCATATGTGTACATAAAACAAATTATTAGAAATACATACTCCATACTGTTTTAAAATGTCACGTTTCCCACCTGCCTTTTTGGATCTCCTTCTCTCCAGCCCCCTCTAATAATGTCACTTATAGGAAGGAAGCACCTGTTTCAGGAAACTCAATTCATTTTCACAGAATCTGCAACTTCAGATCAGCCTGACAGCCTATACAAAGCTGCCTGATTCTGGCAAAATAAGCTATTGGCTGGCTACGCTGCATACATAGCTGGTAGCGTGTGCATTTCTAATTATATTTGTGTAGAGACTGGGAAAACACTTTGAACAAACAGTTTCCTTATTTTTTAGGATTTACATCATAATTTACATACAACTTCGTTATTTCTAGTTAGACTTGTCTCCTATCAGATATACCCCATTCCATCTATAGCTCTGCAACTGCAGATGAATGATATTGCATACCACTGTTATTTCAGGAGCAGGTTATAAAAATCTTTTTCACTAGTGACAATTAGTAATACATAGTATTGCTGAGGAAAGATTCCATTTATTCTTTTGGGACTGTTAGCCTAGAGCAGGGATGGGCCAACTTGTGACTGACAAACTGCATGCAGCTTAGCTGTGGCAAAACTGCAGCTCTCTGAATCTTTTGTTTAGCTGCCCTGCCCAAGCGCACAGTTTCAATGTGAGGAATGGAGAATAACAATGGACACAATCATCCACCCCAAAACAGGCAGCCTGCCTTCCATTCTGACCCAGTTAATCTAAATGCTTTGAATTCACTGTAATTTTACTGCTGGGTGTGCAATAAGATCAGCTGCCCAACTCAGCTATGGTGCAACACTAATGAAGATAGGGATCTTAAAATTGTGTTTAATTTCTCTAAAAAATTAAGCCTTCATTGTTTTTATAATTAATGTTTATATTTTTGGGGAAATAGACTTTATCTGCTTCTTAACCAACCTTCCATCCCACCCCCTCCCAATCTAATTTATGTTCTTTCTTTTCTGGCTCTTGAACTTTGAAAGGCCAACCAGCCTGGTCTAGAGTATAGATTTACTCCAGATTACTGCATAAACTCAGACACATTTACTTTCACTGCAGTAGAATTATCAACAATGTTTGAAAATTAAATGATTTAAGTGGCAGGTAACATTCACGCCACACAAGTGCCAGGCAATGAATATCTCCAACAAGCGAGCGTCTAACCACCTCCCCATGGCATTCAATGGTATTACCATCACCGAATCCCCCACTATCAACATCCTGGGGGTTCACCATTAACCAGAAACTTAACTGGACCAGCCACATAAATACTGTGGCAACAAGAGCAGGTCAGAGGCTAGGTATTCTGCGGCGAGTGTCTCACCTCCTGACTCCCCAAAGCCTATCCACCATCTACAAGGCACAAGTAAGGAGTGTGATGGAATACTCTCCACTTGCCTGGATGAGTGTAGCTCCAACAACACTCAAGAAGCTCGACACCATCCAGGACAAAGCAGCCCACTTGATTGGCACCCAAACCAACACCTGAAACATTCACTCCCTCCTCCACCGGCGTACCGTGGCTGCAGTGTGTACTATCTACAAGATGCACTGCAGTAACTCGCCAAGGCTTCTTCGGCAGCACCTCCCAAACCCGCGACCTCTTCCACCTAGAAGGACAAGGGCAGCAGGCGCGTGGGAACACCACCACCTCCAAGTTCCCCTCCAAGTCACACACCATCCTGACTTAGAAGTATATCGCCAATCCTTCATCTTCGCTGGGTCAAAATCCTGGAACTCCCTACCTAACAGCACTGTAGGAGTACCATCACCACACGGACTGCAGCGGTTCAAGGCGGCGGCTCACCACCACCTTCTCAAGGGCAACTAGGAATGGGCAATAAATGCTGGCATTGCCAGCGATGCGCTGATCCCATAAACGAATAAAAAAAGTTATAAACTACAGTACTTACTGTTCATTTTGCAATTCCTTTTTTAGCTTCACAATTTCCTCATTCTTGTCACTAATTGATTTTACATATCTTAAAAAAAGAAAAAGAAAGTATTTAAGTCCCCATGAAGACCCCTTGAGAATTGCAAAGTATCTACATATCCATCTTAATATATTTAACAGTCTTGTGCCTAGGGTACATCTGACGTATTACGCCTTTCAAAGACATCACACTTCAAAGTGTCATACTTACATCATACATTTATAGGGCAAAAATTAGTGACTGGCTGAAATAAAGAATTATTTATTAAAATATCAATCACATATCCGACTAACTAAACGTGAATGCCTCAAAAGTAATTCAATTCAGTCAGTAAGCACCAGTGATTAGTGAGAAAGCAATGGAAAATCAAATCATAATCACATTGTTCAAATGCTTTAAAGCTACAAATCCCAAATCAATTGCTCCAAAAATGTTGTAATGTTGGTTTAAGTCATCATCTTGAATTTTGCCTTCAACTAAAAATTAAATTCCAAAACACTTAGAATCATCGAAGTTTAAGTCACAGAAGGAGGCTATTCTGCCTTTCTAGTTAAATTTGCTAGAACAATCAAAACGAATCCCACTGTGCCATGTACTCAGCTTCCCAGGTTGCACCATTCTGCCATTGAACCACTGGTATATTTTTCTTTAGCTTTTAGCAATTTATGCTCAGTTATTTTAAAAAAGCACAGAGTCAAATTTCAAAAACTTTATTCCACTAAAGTTCATGTAAGTTTTTTTTTTTAAACAGGGAGGCTGTGCATTTTTAAAGAGAGGGTATGTGTGAGAAAAAGACAGACAACTGAGTACACACCTGTTGTAGCTTTTGTTTTGTGTTCTATAAATTCCAAAAGGTGCATTAAGCTGAGAGAAAGATGGAGTGATTTTCATCATCATAATTTAAGTTCATTTTTCAAAAAAAAGTTGAATTTTGAAACGACCTCTATCACCTGTATTATTTCGCCAGTTGAAACAGCTTCGGCCTCCAATTGTTACCTGGGCTATGTTAATAGTTAGAAACTGTAAACATTCTAATAACAATTGTCCAAAACAGAGTACGATAGCAAAATACTGCAGATGTTGGAAATCCGAAATAACAACAGAAAATGCTGGAAAAACTCAGCAAGTCAGGCAACATCCGTGGAGAGAAATTTGAGTTGACGTTTCGGGTTTGACCCTTCTTCAAAACTTCAGAACGAGGTCAAGTTTTGAAGAAGGGTCAAACCCGAAACGTCAACTCAAATTTCTCTCCACGGATGTTGCCTGACTTGCTGAGTTTTTCCAGCATTTTCTGTTGTTAGTCCAAAACAGAGTATTTGGCTGGAACCATGAATTGTTGGATTGAGCTCTCGCTAGGCTAGACTCTCTTCCAAGATCTAACTGAACTGCCTTTATATGTACGATAGCAAAATACTGCAGATGCCTTTATATGTATCCCGTTATGCTTTCCCTCCCTGTGTTTCGCGGAAGCAGGACAGCTATTCCTCCCTCAAGCCTCTTTTCTGTTCAGGGTTTCACCAATAGGCTTGTCAACCAAACTCTTTTCTAAGAGTATGTTCGAGGCAGACAATCCCCTTCTTCTCTGAATCAAGATAATGAATTAGTTATTTCCCCTGGTTATTGTGGACAACAGTAAGGATAGTTGGCTTATTATTAATCCCCTCTTTGTCTCAGCTACTACAAAGAGGGTTTTAAATCTGTGTGAATTCACATAATTTTAAAACACAAGGCTTAAACACAAGGCTCATTCCCAAATCCTTTCTGTGGCAAAATTGTCAAACTCCTGCCCCCCGCCCCCCACATGACATTCTGATTTTTATTCCAATATAAAGGCTCCTCTGCATTTCTACTTAACTTGATCGACAATTGAACACAATGTCACTTTACCATCCTCCTTACACCACTTTACTAAACAAATGGGATGTGGGCATCGCTGGCAAGGCCAGCATTTATTGTCCATCCCTAATTGCCCTCAAGAAGGTGGTGGTGAGCCACCTTCTTGAACTGCTGCAGTCTGCGAGGTGAAGGTACTCCCATAGTGCTGTTAGGGAGGGAGTACCAGGATTTTGACCCAGCGATGATGAAGGAATGATGATATACTTCCATGTCAGGATGATGTGTATCTTGTAGATCGTACACACTCCAGCCAGGTGCGCCAGTGGTGGAGGGAATGAATGTTTAAGGTGGCAGATGGAATGCCAATCAAACAGGCTGCTTTGTCCTGTATGGTGTTGAGCTTCTTGAGTGTTGTTGGAGCTGCACTCATCCAGGCAAGTGGAGAGTATTCCATCACACTCCTGACTTGTGCCTTGTAGATGGTGGAAAGGCTTTGTGGAGTAAGGAGGTGAGTCACCCTTCGCAGAATACCCAACCTCTGACCTGTTGTAGCCACAGTGTTTATGTAGCTGGTCTAGTTAAGTTTCTGGTCAATTGTGACCTCCAGGATGTTGATGGTGGGAGATTCGGCAATGGTAATGCCTTTGAATGTCAAGGGACGGTGGTTAGGCTCTCTTGTTGGAGCTAGTCATTGGCTGGCACTTGTGTGGCACGAATGTTACTTGCCACTTTTCAGCCCAAGCCTGAATTTTGTCAAGGTCTTGCTGCATTCGAGCACGGACTGCTGCATTATCTGAGGAGCTGCGAATGGAACTGAACACTGCAATCATCAGCAAACATCCCACTTCTGACCCTATGATGGAGGGGAGGTCATTGGTGAAGCAGCTTAAGATGGTTGGGCCCAGGACACTGCCCTGAGGAACTACTGCAGCGATGTCCTGGGGCTGAGATGATTGGCATCCAAGAATCACAACCATCCTCCTTTGTGCTAGGTTATGACTCTAACCAGCGGAGAGTTTCCCCCTCGATTGCCACGCTCAGTCAAATGCTGCCTTGATGTCCAGGGTGGTCACTCTCACCTCACCTCTGGAATTCAGCTCCTTTGTCCGTGTTTGGACCAAGGCTGTAATGAGGTCTGGAGCCGAGTGGTCCTGGCGGAACCCAAACTGAGCATCGGTAAGCAGGTTATTGGTAAGTGCCGCTTAATAACACTGATGATGACAGCTTCCATCACTTTGCTGATGGTTGAGAGTAGACTGATGAGGTGGTAATTGGCCGGATTGGATTTATCCTGCTTTTTGTGGACAGGCCATACCTGGGCAATTTTCCATATCGTCAGGTAGATGCCAGTGTCGTAGCTGTACTAGAACAGCTTGGCTAGAGGCACGGCTAGTTCTGGAGCACAAGTCTTCAGCAGGACAGTCGGGGCCCATAGCCTTTGCTGCATCCAGTGCGCTCAGCCGTTTCTTGATATCACGTGGAGTGAACTGAATTGGCTAGAGACTGGCTTCTATGATGGTGTGGACCATGGGAGGAGGCTGCGATGGATCATCCACTCGGCACTTCTGGCTGAAGATGGTTGCAAACGCTTCAGCCTTGTCTTTTGCACTCACATGCTGGGCTCCGCCATCATTGACGATGGGAATGTTTTTGGAGCTTCCTCCTCCCATTAGTTGTTTAATTGTCCACCACCATTCACGACTGGATGTGGTAGGACTGCAGAGCTTTGATCTGATCCGTTGGTTGTGAGATCACTTAGCTCTGTCAATTGCATGCTGTTTAGCATGTATGTAGTCCTCTGTTTGTAGCTTTACCAGGTTGGCACTTCATTTTTAGATACGGCTGGTGCTGCTCCTGGCATGAACCAGGGTTGGTCCCCTGGCTTGAAGGTAATGGTAGAGTGGGGCACATGCCGGGCCATGAGGTTTCAGATTGTGGTGGAATACAATTCTGCTGCTACTGATGGCTAACAGCATCTCTTGGATGCCCAGTTTTGAGCTGTTCGATCTGTTCTGAATCTATCCCATTTAGTATGGTGGTAGTGCCACGCAACACGATGCAGAGTGTCCTCAGTGTGAGAACAGGATTTTGTCTCTACAAGGCTGGTCACTCCTACCATTACTGTCATGGACAGAAGCATCTGCGACAGGTAGATTGGTGAGAACGAGGTCAAGTGGGTTTTCCCTCGCGTTGGTTCTCTCACCATCTGCCACATTCCCAGTCTGGCAGCTATGTCCTTCAGGAGTTGGCCAGCTTGGTCAGTAGTGGTGCTACCGAGCCACTCTTGGTAATGGTCGTTGAAGTCCCCCACCCAGAGTACATTCTGTGCCCTTGCTACCCTCAATGCTTCTTCCAAGTGGTGTTGAACATGGAGGAGTACCTCAGGACATACCCAGGGATGGTGATGGAGAACGTTGGCTGAAAGGTATGATTCTGTGAGTATGACTATGTCAGGCTGTTGCTTACCTAGTCTGTGGGACAGCTCTCCCAATTTTGGCACAAGTCCCCAGATGTTAGTGAGGAGGACTTTGCAGGGTCGACTGGGCTGGGTGTGCCTATGTAAAGTGTCAATAATAATGGGTAATTTTGCTGTAAAAATAACGGTGAGGCTAACGACCGTTAGCTAACAACGCTCACCGTTATTTATGTGCAAATTGAACAGCAACTTCCGGCGACCGCACCTGCGCAGTTAAACGCAGAAATCCAGAATTTGCTGTCGAGATGCCCTGCTCCTTTAAAAGCTTCCTGAAAACGGCATCTCACTGTCTGGTTCCCCATTTTGAATGGCTTGAAGTTACTGTATTTACCTCATAGATACAGACTAAATTTGCCAAAAAAGGTTAGAGCTTGTCCATTCCAATCTAAGTAAACATTTAACGGTGGGGTAAGTCTTAGTTACTGCCAAACAAACTCTCTGGAACTGAAAATTAAGTGTGGAGTCTCATTCCTTAACCTTTTAATTACTGTTGGAGATTTAAAAAACATTTTTTAAACTATTTTTTTAACCTTTTTCTTTCTGTCTCTTTTCTCTCTCTCTTAATCTAGTCTTTCTTTCTCTCTCTTCATTTCACTTTCTGTACCTGATTTGACACTAAATTAAATATTTGAACTGACATTTCCTGGTTCAGACTGCGCTATTCATTAATGATTCTTCAATCTGATTGGTTAAGGAGATGCACAGTTGTTTTCCCTGTTCACACAGGCCCCGGGTGCCCTGTGCTTTTTTGGATGGTTGGCTGACAGAAAATGCCTATGGAAAGTTTATGGGCAAATGCAAGTCTAACGAACGGCGCAGTGCAAAGTCTGGCCCAATATAAAGTCAAAGGCCTAGAAATTGAGTTTTGGCTTAGCCAGGGCTTTAGCGCCGGAAGTTAGTGCCGGCGCTAAGTCCCCCTGCGCGCGCCAAAAATTCAGCAGTGCCGCGCCCAAACGGCTGCCGGCGCTACTGAAGGGTCTTTGCGGCGGTACATCGGCGCTAACTGCCGTTTCACGCCGCAATTCCGGCGCTGCGGCACCCGATGCGGTGCGGCAGGCTCGGGAAGTGCAGGCCTCCTCCTTCCCTTAAGGAGGAGCTGCCTGCACCCGATCGCGGCCCGCAAAAATCTTTTAAAAAATGAGCCCGGCACCTCGGACAAGTGCCGGGCTTGCTTCTGTTCCGGGGGGGGGGCGGGGGGAAGTCCGGGGAGGGAGCTGCGGCCAGGCGGCCGGCGGGAAAGCGGCCGGCCGCCGCGGGGCCTTTAATGCGCCGGCGCAAAGACTCGTAAGACTCTGTTGCCAGAGTCTTAGTTGCGGCTGTCACGGGCGAGGCGGCCGCAACTGAATTTCGGCGCTGGGGCCCGTCGGCATGGCAACCGGGACGCTGCGCACACCGATGACGTCATCGGTGCCGGCGCAGCGCTACCGGTCTACCGCGGCGTAAGGGCCCCAGGCAATTTCGGCGCCGGCGCCAAATGCAGCGCTAGGCCCTCTAGCGCCGCAAAATCGGCGCTAAGGGCACTCAATTTCTAGGCCAAAGTATATTATATAAAATTAGGGACAGAATGTATGACTTTAAAATGGGGACTGAATTGTATCTGCGCATCACAGTCCAATTATCCCTACTCTCTAACCTTGCTTCATTTGAAGACCAGACTTAGTTTTGATGCCCCATATGTAATGCTACGGAGGATTGGCTAATGTATTTAAAAGTTGATCTACGGTGGTGTTATTTATGGGCAGTCAGAAGATATAAAGAAAGAAGTTGCATTTATATAGTGCTTTTTATGACCTCAGGATGTCACAAAGCACTTCACAACCAATTAATTACTTTTGAAGTTGGCAAATGAGCTTTTTTATATGAAAGCAGATCTGTTGCAGCATTTCTTACAGCAAGTGACATAATATGGTTTGTGGGAGAGGTTATTGGGCTTGTAAGTATTTGAGAGAGATCCGAGACTAGTTAAGGAGTTGATTAAGTGAGGAGTTGTGGGCGTAGTGAATAGTTGGGATGGAATGTATTGAAGATCTGATGGGGGTGGGGTACTTGTTACTTGGGAGTAGTGAAGGGGGGGAAGGGCCATGAATTGTTGAAGGATGGACAAATTTCACTCTGAAATCTGTGACAACTCCCTGAATCAAAGTTCAAATTTCCTCTCTTTTTGACTCTAAAGAATGTCACATTTTGGAGCTGGGATGGGGAGGGGTGACACAAAACACAGTTAAGTTTACCCAGTGTGCAGGGATTTGCTCTTTGTAAGGCGTGCAATGGCAAATGAAAATCCACTTTTAATTAAGTAACAACGTGTGGAATAAGGACAGGCCATTTAATCAATCAACCCTGTTCATTCTAATATGAACAATTTCATATGGGCAGGAACATAAGTACTTCCTCTGAAGTTTGGTTGGTTATCCCCAAGTTGGACACGTTATGCATTGCACGCACTTTCTGCAGCCAGTAACAAGATCAAAAAATACACAATTCAGCTTCAATGTAGACCCCAGTGTATAACTGTGGCAGGGCAAAGTGGGCATACCAGGCAAATCTATAATACATCAGTACCAAACTATTTGATGTGTAAGTCAGGTGTTAAAAGCAATCACAACCCATCAAATGTTATAAGTCTGTGGATCACACTGTATCTGCTTGAAAAGTAACATTGATTAATAACATGCTCATATGATTAGTGTGGTAGGACGTCTTTAATATGGTGTGTCAATAACCTGCCTGGAAGAAGTATAATTGCTGCTAGTTTTCCCTATCCTGCAGTTTCACTTGTTGCAACCTCTAGTTTCCCCATCCTGATGGTGAGGCACAATTCTGTGGAGCAAAGAAGCCACATAGCTTTTATCCAAGTCTCAGTAAATGATTCTGAAAATGGCTCTAAAATTTGATATAATTTTATATTTTTGAGACAGAATAAAATATTCCGTAAGTCAAGCATTGCTTTGCTGATTATCTGCTGTAGTCTTTTTGCTACGGTGTAATTATGAATCTTGTAAATAAATTCAATTACTCATTTTAGCTTGAACTACATGATCTGACAGCATGGCATTTTCCACCTTTCGATGTGGACAAGGTTTGTGTTGCAAGCTGGCGTAAAAGGGTAATTGTTAATTCTGTGGCATGCTACTCCCATTCACTTAAACTGCACTGTGCTGTGAACATGGACAGAGAGGAAGAGAAAGTTGAGACACAGCCCAAATTGTAAGTTTTTATAAAATCTACAACCGATGCACAATTGCACTGTATTTTAAATGCTAGGGTACCTTTCAAATTGAGATTTTTTGACTTTAATTTGTTCTTTGACTTTCATTAACTGCATTTGATGATTTTTCTGCTCCTGGATCAGCTTGCAAGATTCCTCCTGGAGTTGATGGTGGATGCTACCAATTTCTTGCTGGAGGCCCTGAGGGATGGAGAAAAAAATGCAGTTTGCCTTTTAAATGAACACATTAAAAACAATTTGTAACTGAAATGTGAGCAGACTTGCAGAAACAAAATAATCTGACTATCCAAGAGTAATGTTCGGCAGCGCACCAATCGTGAGGTCCCGCACAGACAGCTCGCCAGCTGCTGCCGTTGGAAGAAATACTGCGCACGTGCGGCAAATTTAAAGGGACCGTGCAGGAAAAAAAATTAAGAGGGAACATTGCCCAAGAATTTCTGAAATTAGCACTATAAAGCATACACGGAGTAGGTGAAATGCACTGTAGGACCAACAAGCAGCACTACAGTGGTAGGAGGAACAAGTCTGATCTCTGTCAGGCTGAACGTGGAGATCCTGAATGCAAGCCAGGTTTGCTTCCCACAGAAGGGGGGAGAAAAAAAGAAGTATTCATCCTTAAATTGCTCTTCAAAGTGACTAGCTCATGGAGGCGTGGCAGGGATCTGGGAGCATAATAACTGCTGCCTCTTAGTTACAGGATATGTGTAGGCTAAGGGGACGATCAAATACAAAGGATATAAAATTTAGCCTTATAGCACTGCAATTATCTGACCAATCGAATAGATTAGTCTTTTCAACTTTTAATATTTAGCAATAATTGCTATTAGTTTCTGCTATGTTAATATTTTGTGCAAAGCAATGCACAAAATTACGCTCGTCATCAAAATAATTTAAAAAAAGAACTGCACAGAATTTTCAATGCAAGTTATTAAAATGTCTTCATTATCCAATTATAGAAAAAAGCTGAAAATTATCTTTAAAACACTGCTCTGCATGCATATAAGATTAAGATAATTGTCCATGCCACCGAATCCGTACATTCTAAATGGTACCCATTTGAAATAAATTGTTGGCTAGGTTAATGGGTTTAATGGACGGATAGACAGAAAAACAACATTAAATATTGATACTGAACATCACTTTCCAGTCTTTGATAATTTAGCTACATGGAATGGCAGATGTATTTTCATTAACAATTCCAGCAAATCTGTTTTGATATTAAGCCCTTTCACTGGTCCATTACATTTATCACAGCATGAAATTCTTGCTGCTTGAACCCATCATTCAAATTTGTAAATGCTTCTTAAAGTGTGTTTCTTCTATTAAAACCACATTTCTATATTAGGGATTTTAAAATTTGAATTGTGAAGGTCAATGGCCCACTGTTAGCACACTACTCTTTCATCTCTGCGACATGGATCTGATTCCAGCCCAGATCGACAGGACGCAAATCTCCACTCTCTTTCTGCTGATTCTAAGGATACTACATGAAATGGGTGTGAGGTGTCTCAACATAGTTCCTTAGTAGGCACAGGCACACACCATAAAATAGCCACAATTCTGCACAATATTAAACTGAAAACTTTCTTTCAGATGAGACATTAAACTGAGGCCCCAGTCTGCCCTCTCACGTGGACGTAAAAGATCCCATGGCACTATTCGAAGAAGAGCAGGGAAGTTCTCCCCGGTGTCCTAGCCAATATTCCTCCTTCAACCAGCAGTGCCAAAGCAGATTATCTGCTCATTTTTCACATATCTGTTTGTGGGAACTCGTAGTGCCACGTTTCCCTACATTACAACGATGACTGCACTTCAAAAGTACTTTCTTAGCTGTAGAGCGTTTTGGAACGTTCTTGGGTCTTGAAAGGCACTATATAAATGCAATCTTTTACTTCTTTCTTTTATAGAAACCACAAGGATCAGTGGCATCAGAAATACAAATAGCTTCAGTGCAGATTGAGGCTAAGGCTCATTAACATTAACAAAGCAAGTCTGAGTAAGGACGGCAGGTTTCCTTCCCTAAAGGACATTAGTGAACCAGTTGGGTTTTTACAACAATTCGATTGTTTTGAGATACTGATGCCAGATTTAAAAACAAAACTGAATTCAAATTCTCAACCTGCCATGGTGGGATTTGAATTCGTGCACTCTGGATTATTAGTCCAGTAACAAAACCACGACGCTACTGCTTTGGCAAGTTAACATCCCGCCTGCCAGCAACAGGAGGTCTTCAGCGATTCTGACTGATGGGCCTTACTTAAATGTTGCTGGCCCACTTACCACGTGGAATTTTCGGGAAGGGGTTGCAGAGCGGTGTCTTCCCTGCTTAGGCTCGGGTTAAAATTCAAACGAGGTCCTACTGATGTAACAGGACCCCAATTTAGATAAATTCAGCAGGCCCCCGCCTGCTTTAGACGAGTGCCTCAACTACTTGCAGGTTAAGATCACTTCGAGTTAAAATTGACCCTATATGCATGTTATCTGCCCCATTACAAAATCTGCACATTCTCACTTTAAAACTCACATTCCACCAATCACTTGATCATGTACACTGTAACATGGATATTTAATGCAGTCAGGACACGAAATAACTGAAAATCTCTCAGTCATCTATCCACAACTTTTCCTCTAAACAGCTTTCCCTGGCAGTGTGATCACATAGTTTCCCATAGTAATGAATAATGAGTAAAGGAACATTAGCAGAGCCAAGTTAAAATACTAGAATCAGTGCCTACTAAACCATGTTAATTTCTTTTATTTTGCATATGTCAAAACTTAAAACTAAACATTGGCTAAACTGAAACCATCGTCTTCAGCTCCCACCACAAGCTCTTCACTCTCACCACTCCCTCTCCTCCGCCAATGTCTTAGGCTGAACCAGACTGTTCACAACCTCAGCTTCCTCTTCAACCCCGAGGTGAGTTTCCAACCCTATACCCTCTCCAATACAAAGACTGCCTACTTACACCTTTGTAACACCGCCTGCCTCCACCCCTACTTCAGCCCATCCGACGCTGAAATCCTCAATTATGTCTTTGTCCCCTGTAGACTCGATTACGGCAACGTTCTCTTTGCAGCCACCCATCCTCCATAAACCAGTTCATCAAAAATTCCACTGCCAAAAAACACTTGGGACACTTCTGCTTATGTGGATTTCATTTTGAGGAAAATATACAAGTGAGGGAGCAAATCACCCAGAAACCAATAGGTAGTTTTCAATTGAAAATCATGAATGACCACAGCCAGGCTGCTGCAGTGAGACTTAGTAACAGCTTCAGTTTCAGCATCCTTTCAGTTTCATCGTTATCTGTAGGTCTGAGCTGGAGCTAACTCCTGAGGATATTTCTTTACCCACCAGGGAATTGTCTCTCCGAGCTGGCCACTGACAAAACCTTAACAAGTGCCCTTTGTTGCACTTTGATTTTAGAGATCTGAAGACCTCATTTCACACTGGAGAAATTCTTTAAACCACTAAATGTACCTAAACTTGGGTTAATACTTAACTCAAGTAATTCTTCATATTCCAACATAATCATTGATTACTAATACAAAAGCAAAATACTGCAGATGCTGGAAATCTGAAGTAAAAACCCCTTCAAGGGTCATTGACCTGAAACGTTAACTCTGTTTCTCTCTCCACAGATGCTACCTGACCTGCTGAGTATTTCCAGCATTTTCTGTTTTTACCTCATTGATTACTAATATTGGCAAGGACAGGAATTCCTACCCCCTGCTTTTGACTTAAACTATGGTAATCAGTGTATCAGAAATATCTTTGTATCCTTCCATACACAGGTAAATCACAAGGCAAGCGTCTTAGTCCTCTAAACTAAAGCAGTGCTGTAACTCCCCGCTGCCTATTTTTGATAATTTTTTAAATAATGGTGAACGTTAGGCATATACCTCACACTGTTTCTCTTTCTCTTGGATTCTTTGTTTCCATGCTTTAATTTCAAGATGGCTTTCATTTTCTATTTGTTTGCAGCTGTCACGCAGGTCTTCGATGGTATGTATCAATCCATACCTCTCTGCCTCTATTCTCTTGTAAGTCTCCTATAGAAGGGAAAAGCAGTACTTAGCCTAATAGAAGGACATTTGATTAGATTTTTAAAAAACGTTTTTTTTTAAAACAATTTTGAGAACTATGCATGAAATGTTATGAATGAGTTCTGTTTAGATCATCAAGAGATAGGTTTTAAATGTCTATTTTTTCCATCGCACGGTACATTACACAGCAAAATGAGGCCATGTTCAAACTAATAGCTAAACAGTTGGATTATCTGTGTACTAATGGCGTGAATGCTTTCTACTTCTCACTTCACCAATCCTCATAGCCTCTCTGACTGTGGGCGGCAAAATATGGGCACTTGTGAGTTGCACTCATGCCCAGTATGAACTGAGTTGAAACTACTGAACTAATTTCATGTAGGACCCACAGAGAGGAGACTTCAACACATAAGTCTGAGATGAATTAAAACCCTATTACAGAGGTGAAAGAACAGCATGATAACTGGGTGGTTTACTATAGCGGAGAAAAGGGAAAAAAAACGAATTAACTTCATTGTGTTTTAAAAAAATGTTAAACTACCTTGAAATCAACATCATCAGTGTTGATACAGGCATCAACCATTCCATCCAAAGTCTGCAAACAAAACAGAGCAACATGTGATAGAGCAACATAATATTTTTCACATTTCTCCTCCAGCCCAGCAATTGACACGATTTACTTCTGTAAAGTAACCAATTTAACAGTTTCTTCAGCTAATGGCTTACTTGAGAGCAGTGGAAAAAAAATGCATTTATGTAGTACCTAATCATATTTTAGAAATGCCACAAAGCACTTCACATAAATGCTTTATATTGTGTAGTTACTGCTACTATGTGGAAGACCAGAACTGCCTGTTCTTCTCTGAATACTGTTATGAGATCTTTAACATCCACCTGAACCACTGGAACAGGCAGACCTAGGACTCAGTTTAACGTGTTATCCAAAGGACAGCATCTCTAACAATGCAACACCCCCTCAGTACTGCACTGAAGTGTCAGTCTAAGTGATGTGTTGAAGTCCTGGGCCAAGACTTGGGCTCATAATCTTCTGACTCAAAGGCAAGAGTGCTACCAGCTAAGCCGAACTGACGCCTAAAAGGACATGAAGAGCAGTTACCCATTTTTGTATCGGCATAGGTATTTACTTTTGGTACAGGTTATATGGAAATGAGAAATCACTTACTTGAACTGAATAATATTAATACAAACTAATTAGACAACCTTAATGATGCTCAACCTATCTAATTAGATCATTTTGGGTACAAAAATAAATAGGTAAAGTACCAAAGCTGTCAAAATGTACCAGCATAACAATTAAAATGCTTCCATCTTTATAGTTTGAAGTACTATCTGACATGAATTTGTCTGTCAAACTTGATTAGTGTCAACACCGTTGGGTTGGAATTACTTGGGTGCCACCTAATGGCATCGGGCTTCACCTACAAGGGAGAAAAAAAATGTGTAACCTCACTGCACCAAGGCTTCCTGTTAGTCATGCAGTCAGCACCACTGGCATGAAAAGATTCGTCAGCTGTCCAAGGTGCAGCAGACAAGAATCCAAGAGGAAAAATAAAAATATGAATCCAACAATATTCATCGGGGCAGTGCTAGAAACAATATTAGACCACTGGATGGTTGCAGCTGCAACACTTAGAAGCGTAACACATCCAGGACAAAGCAGTCTGCCACTGAACTCGGTACCCACTCACCCCACCACAGGCACACTGTGGCTGCAGTATGAATAATCTACAGGATGTACTGCAACAACTTGCCAAACTTACTTCATCAACAGCATCTCCCATCCTAGGGACATCTACCACAAAGGACAAGAGCAGAAGTAGCATGGGAACATCAAGTTCTGCAAGTTCTTTTCCAAGTCACAAACCATCCTGACCTGGACATACTTTGCTGTTCTTTCATAGTTGCTGGGTCAAAATCTTGCAGTTCCCTACTTAACACCGCTATGGGAGCACGGTCACCACAAAGACTGCAGTGGGTCAGGAAGAAAGCCCCCCCCCAGCACCTTCTCGCCAACTTGACAATAAATGCGGTCTCACTGGCGAGGGAGGTGAACAAGTTAAAATAAAATGCTTGGAAAATAACCTTCATGCACAACTTGCACTTAAATATAATTCTCCACTTGATGAATCTTACACACGCTTCTCCTAATTACAGTATACCCTATTCACTAATAATCACCTGTCCACTCTTAAATTAGCTCATACATTATTATACGTTCACATGTATATAGCCTCAGTCACATACGACCTTACAAGGGTTTATCTGTTAACTGTAAATATATTGGAAGTGGGCAGCCTTTGGTTAAAAATAAGTCACCCACATAACCCTCCTTGCAGTTAAATTACAGTACTTTAAAAGAAGAATATAATGCGGATTCTGTTGAAGAAGTGATGGTATTTCAGACTGTATACTACTTACCTTCATCTGGCTAGTCTCCTCATTTTCAGGTTCATCTTCACTTCTATCCTTGGAGTCACATGATTCATCGGGAGAAGCAGCAGAAACCAGAAAAGGTGCAGGCATCCTCTGGTTATCCTCGAGATCAGGTGCAGTTGTTAAACTGTCCTGAGCAGATTTCAAACCTAACACAGTTAAACAGAAAAAAAAATTTAAAATGTGAAAAACCCATATCAAAACTGAAGTCCATAGCAATGTTCCCTTTAATTTTTTGGGGGTGCCGTGCCCCTTTAAGGGGCTGTGCGACCCATTCAAAATGCTGCGCATGCGCGGTTTTTCCTATTTAAAAGCCGGTGAGCCGACTGCATGGGAGCTGCAGAGCAAAAGGGAATATTGCTCCAGAGATAAAAAAATATCTTAAAGTCTTGTACAAGCTTTAAAATAAGCTCATGCCTACCACTACTTTCACCCCCCCCCATCCCCATTCCCATTCACTCCCCACAAAGGCAGGTATGATGAGACATAACTCATCCTCAATCTGTTTCCCCCTGCCCCTACCTTTCCTTCCTATTGATTTCCCTCAAAGAAGCTTTGTTTGCTTTCAAAGTTCAAGTTACTTGTTTAGGCCATCCACCTTTTCTAGCCATCAACAAAACACAGATGAGATAGTTGGTTGGGAATTTAACAATTTTTTATTGAAAATTGAATTCAAGAATGAAGTAGGACACATTTTTCTGTCTTTCAACCCACTCTCAGCTAAATGAATTTTCTGAAATTTATAGAACACAAAACAAAAGCTGAAACTGGTATGTAATCAGTATACTTGCCATTTTATTTCATCACACACACACACACAGTCAGTTTAAAAAAGTCTCATTATAAATTTTACCTGAACATAGCTTTTAAAATGTGAGTTAAAATTATTTAAAGAAAAGCTACTGGGCTGAAACTGCGAAAGAAAAGTTTCATCAATACAACTGACTGAATGATACTGATGTATCCTGGGAAATTAAGTACATTGTACATGCTCAGACTCCACAATCCAAGTTCAGTGCACAGCTTCAGGTTAAATATCAAATCCCAGGCCAGTCTTTTGGTAGACGCTGAGGCTTCAAGTAAAAACTTTAATGAAGGCATTAAAAGACACAAATGATATTACAATTGATCAATTGCATCATGTTGCTTGAGATATGGGTAAACAAGGGTTCAAATGTAGAGAATTAACTTCAGCACACACTGAATCACAAACAGAATGGTTCCCTCTCTGCCACAGCACAATAGAGAGAGGAAGAGAAAAAGAGATGGAAATAGAAAGAGAGAGACATCACTTGAACTAAACAACTGCATCTTTACCATGGCATGGACCAAGAGAGAACAGAAATTATACTGCTTGGCACTACCCTTAAGACCTAATTAAAATGGCCTGGAGGGAGAGATAAGACGCCTGAAAAAGAAGAAAACTAGATGTTTGAAAAATGCAGTCATCCTCACCCATGTCAATTAGTAGTATAACTTTACCCATTGGTCACATATATATTTTAGCTTACAGATGTACAGTTGCACATGAACAAAGCGTGAATAGGCTATGCTCAGCATGCCGTATAAATGCATTTAGATTAGTCATTTGTAGTCAAGAAAGGTACAGTGAATTGTAATGGGAATTTGAATTTCAGTCAAGAACTCTAAACTCGAGATATTGTTTCCCCAACTAAACTTTGGCTGTAAGAACTTTACCTTATTTGAAGCATTAAACTTTGAACTAGTGAAACTTTGCTTGTAAGCATATTGGGCCAGAATTTGCTGTAGCAGAGCATCTAATGGCATCTGCCATTAGTTAAACTTGCCCTAGCACATTTAAGTTTAAAAATTTTTGTGTGGCATGTTGCTGAAAGTGCGAGTTGATCACATCACAGTCAGGGTATCAGGTCATCTGGGACCTGTGTAAACAGGACATGGAACTGTGTATCTCTTTAACCAATCAGATTAAACAATTGTGAAATCAACAGTGCAAGGACTGAGCAGGAAGTGTAAATTAGAGGGGGTGAATTCAATGTCAAATCTGGTACAGAAAGAGAAATAAAGAGAAGGAAAGAAAGATTGGATTAAGAAAGAGAGAGAGAAAAGAGACAGAAAGGAAAAGTATTTTAAAATCTCCAACAACAATTAAAACCTGAAGGAATGAGACTCCACACTTGTAATGGTTCATTTTCAGTGCCGGAGAGGTTGACTGGCAGTAATTATCACTTATCACGCCGTTAAAAGGGTACTTAGACTGGAATAGACAAGACTTAACTTTCTGTGGTGAGTTTAGCTCGTATCTAACTTGCAAATACAGCAACTTCACGTCATTCAACACATTTCAATGGTGAGGCAGATAGCTAGATGCCGTTGTCACAAAGCTAATGGTGGGGCGGCGCATCCCGGACAGCAACCTTTGGATTTTTGAGTTTAACTGCGCATCTACCCCACGCCTGAAGTTGCTTTAGCATTTCCGCATAAATAACAGCGAGCACCATTAATCTGAGCCATTGTCTTACCATTATTGATCTCGCATAACAACTAGTAAAAGCTAGCTAGTTAACAAAGTTATTGTGAAATATTAATTTAAAAAAAATTTTGTTTAATCTCTTATTTTGTGCTCCAGAAATTCAGTTACTGAGGGGAAAAAAATAAAAAAAATTCAGAACACATTTGAGAGATTTGTGGGAACCTGATCAGACTAAGCAATTACAAGATGAGTTCACTTGGCAAAACACAGTATAAATGTGGACATAGGAATTTATAATGGTAGAAAGCTGACACATAGGGCTCGAATTTCCAAGCCCCGTGGAGGCGGGAGTGGGGGGAAAATTGCAGAATCGGGGGGCATGAACCCTTCCCGCCCCCAACCCACCTCCATGCCCGTTTCCCAGGAGGCGGGTACCCGACCTGTGCTGGTAGCCGCCTCCCCGAGGCGGGAAGGGGATTAGTGCCAATTAACTGCCTATTAACAGGTAGTTAACAGGCAGTTTTTGGCCTAATCCCTATTTTTAGCCCTGAAGTGTGGGCTGCCCGATGGCTCCAAACCACGCCAAGTTAGCAAGGCGGACCATCGGGCTGAAGGGCTTGAAGGGTTCGAGATGTCCGGTGTTCAGGTGAGTGATGGGTGCATGAGTGCAGAGGTAAGTGTGTTTGGTGTGTGTAAAGAGTTTAAATAAGTTTTACTTACCTTTACTTACTAATGCAGGCTTCCTTCCTTCAGATCTCGGGAGTCCCTCATCTCACCGGCACAGAAAGCAGAATGGCCGCGAGCTGTCAAAAGTTGCAGCATTCTGCTTTTTGTTCTGGAGAGATTTCTGAGTCTGTGGAGAAGGACTCAAGTTAGAAGTCAGATTGTCAGTGTTTGACAGCTTCACAGAGCTGTCAAATGCTGATATTTCATCTGTCAAAAGCTCTTGACAGATGAAATGTCAATCCCTGACGTCACCTGTAACTGGGTGTCCCTTAATTAGCCTGCTGAGCCCACTGGGCGGGCTCAACAAGGTCAATCAAGGGAAAATCATGTGGGTTGGCCACAAATCGATGGAGGCAGGACTACAACCCAAAAAGTGGGAGTCCTGCCTCCATCACGTCCCCATTGACAAAATCCAGCCCATAAAGTGTGACAAAAACGTGATAGCAGGAAGTTAGGTTATGTAGATAGGAAGTGCACACAGACCTAAGAAAGAAAGATTTGCATTTATATAACGCCTTTCACAACCACTGGACGTCCCGAAGTGCTTTACAACCAATGAAGTTTTTTACAGCCAATTAAGTACTTTTGAAGTGTAGTCACTGTTGTAATGTAGGAAATGCGGCAGCCAATTTGCGCACAGAAAGCTCCCACTAAATAGCAATGTGATAATGACCAGATAATCTGTTTTTAGTGATGCTGGTTGAGGGATAAATATTGGCCAGAACACCAGGGATAACTCCCCTGCTCTTCTTCGAAATAGTGCTATGGGATCTTTTAAATCCACTTGGAAGAGCAGATGGGGCCTCGGTTTAACATCTCATCCGAAAGACGGCACCTCCGACAGAACAGCACTCCCTCAGTACTGCACTGGAATGTCAGCCTAGATTTTCTGGAGTCTCTGGAGTGGGACTTGAACTCCCAACCTTCTGACTCAGAGGTGAGAGCGCTACCAACTGAGCCACAGCTGGCACTCATATACAGAAAAAATTATATTAAAAGTTCAATTTTCACACCATCACACATTTCCTGAAGTATTTTTATGTAATATTTTTCTGTAACACTTAATCATAGTCAAACATATTCTAACCTAGGCAGATTCATTCTGCTACACCTAAGTGGGCCTTTCTTCCCAGGTGATTGACTCCCAGCCCTGGTCCTACCAGCCCTGACTTCCACTTTTTCCAACGGCTGCAGCACACCTTAGAACAGCAGGTTAAAGCAAATTAAAGACAATTGAACAGCTCCAAGCTAGGTGTAAATGGCAGAAAGTTTAAACTTTTTCAACAATGATTCTTTACAATTAGGATAATTTACAGCTTCTATCATCTGCATCCAAATCTGATAGATGCAAACCATCTTAAAACGCATTGTATTTCATCTCTCTCTTTCTAAGAACATCCCAGTTCTACAATGTCTTCCAAGTCCTTAACTGACTCAGTGAAACAAAACCAGGGTTTGATCTTCAGAGACCTTTTCAACATTTAATAACAAGTTAGATAGGTGGTTGAAAGAAAGTGGAGTAAAGGGATATCGGAACAGGGAAGGCACATGGGATTAGGACTACTGCTTGTACGGTGGATAAATACCAACACGGACCGGTTGGTCCAAATGGCCTGTTTTGTGCTGTAATTTTTATGTAATACAGGTAGACTACCCTTTATCCGAACTTCCGAAAACCGAAACCCTCTAAAAACCGAAGGTTTTTTCGTTCAGCGTAAGTCGTGCGCACGACTTACACTGAACGAAAAAACCTTCGGTTTTTAGAGGGTTCTGGTTTCGGAAGTTCGGATAAAGGGTAAGTCGTGCGCACGACCCCCCGCGGACCCCCCCGCCGACCCCGACCCCCGCGACTTACGCTGAGCGTCAGCGTAAGTCGTGCGCACGACCCCCCGCCGACCCACCTTCCGAAATCCGAAATTCTCCGAAAACCGAAACACGGCTGGTCCCGAGGTTTTCGGATAAAGGATAGTCTACCTGTACCTGACCTGTAACTGACCCCAGTATTCATTTCAAAAATCAAAAGCAATTCTATTTAGCCTTAAAAGGATACACACCTAGATTTGCTTCCAATTGCCACACTTCCCTCACCTTCACATGGTCCATCTATGACTTGTACCTTCCCATCCTCGACTTCTCTGTCTCCACTTCTGGGGATATCGACAAACATCCACTATAAGCCCACTGACTCCCTCAGATACCTGGAATACACTTCCTTCCACCCCGCTTCCTGTAAGGACTCTATTCCATTCTCCCGGTTTCTCCGTCTCCGTCACATCTGTTCTGACGATGCCACCTTCCATAATAGTGCTTCCGATAGGTCTTCCTTTTTCCTCAACCAAGGATTCCCCATTACAATGGTTGACTTGTATCTTGACCGCGTCCATTCCATTTCCCACACTTCTGCTGTCACTCCTTCCCCTCCCTCCTGGAACCACGATCCTTGTCCTCACCTTTTACCCCAAAAGCCTCCACATTCAACGGATCATCCTCCGCCATTTCCACCACCTTCAGCGTGATCCCACCACCAAACACATCTTCCCCTCCCCCTTCAGCATTCCAAAGGATCCTGGTCCACTCCTCAATCACTCCCAACACCCCCTCCCACGGCACCTTCCCATGCAAGCGCAGGAGATGCAACACCTGTCCTTTTACCTCCTTCCTTCCCACTGTCCAGGGCCCCAAACACCCCTTCCAGGTGAAACAGCGATTTACTTGTACATCTTGCAATTTAGTATACTGTATTCGCTGCTCACGATGCGGTCTCCTCTACATTGGGGAGACCAAACGCAGAATGGGTGACCGCTTTGTGGAACACCTCCGTTCAGTCCGTGAGCGTGACCCCGAGCTTCCAGTCACCTGTCACTTTTAATTCTCCGCTCCACTCCCACTCTGACTCCTCTGTCCTCGGCTTCTTACACGGTTCCAACAAAGCTCAACGTAAGCTCGAGGAACAGCACCTCATCTTTCTATTAGGCACTTTACAGCCTTCTGGATGCAACATCGAGTTCAACAATTTCAGACCATAACCTCTGCCCCTATTTTTTCAGATGGCAGCTGTTAATGATTCTGCCATCGCTATTTACACCTCTTCCAGACCCATCTTTTGTTTCTTTACTTGTCCCGTTACCATCTCCTTTTGCTTTGTACAATCATCCCTTTTGTCATTTAATCTCTCCTGCCTTTCATCCTATCACAGACCTTCCCTTTATTCTTTCCTCCCCTCACCCCTTTCCCTGCAGTTGCTTAAAATCTGTTTCATCTCTAACTTTTTCCAGTTCTGATGAAAGGCCATCGACCTAAAACGTTAACTCTGTTTCTCTCTCCACAGATGCTGAGTGTTTCCAGCATTTTCGGTTTTTATTTCAGATTTCCAGCATCCACAGTATTTTGCTTTAGCACACCTAGATTCTATTTTATATAGTATCATAGTCCTGTACTTATAAAACAGGAGACTCACTAATATATATGTAATTTTTTTCTTGTTCATGCTTGCGTTTTTTCCTCTATTTCTTTTTGCAATTATTCTGTTACAAGAGTCATATGTTTAGATACTGTTGCCATAGTGTACAGAAAGCATGATTTAGTGTATATGATGCAGAAGTTTAGAATGAGATAAGAAGAAAGCCTGAAATAAAAACAGAAAATGCTGGAAATACGCAGCAGGTCAGACATTAGTTCTGACGAAAGGTCACTGACCTGAAACATTAACTCCGTTTCTCTCTCCACAGATGCTGCCTGACCTGCTGATTATTTCCAGCATTTTGTTTTCATTTCAAAAAAAGAGCTTTCAGAAATAAAATCACTGCATTTGATGACTTGTTAGTGTGCTCTTGAAACAGCATGTCCAGTTCTGATGAAAGGTCATCGACCTGAACCGTTAACTCTATTTCTCTCTCCACAGATGCTGCCTGACCTGCTGAGTATTTCCAGCATTTTACTGTTTTTATTTCAGATTTCCAGCATCTGTGGTATTTTGCTTTTGTAAGAAGGAAGCCTTATTGCTAGCCCAGGTGCCTGTTTCAAGTGAGGGTTATTGATTTTTTAGGTACATTGCTTTAGCTGGCTGTTGCAGTGACATTGATGACAGCTTTCAAAACTATAGCAACACAGCCACAAAGATCCCTTTTGCAAGGTACCTAGACTGTAGGGGAATACTAATAGATTTCTACAGTTTTTGGCAGTAGACAAAGAATGGGAAGGAGATTTCAAAGAATTCTCCTGGTTCAGGCTTAGTGACTACATAATTTTTTCTAACTGGGCTATTTTCCATACTGCCAGAAATCACATTGACCTTGGGGTGGGGTTGGGGGGGTGGGGGGCAGTCAGAGGTAGGGAGAAGATCAACCTCATGCCACCTCAGTGGGGTCCACAATCACATTGTCATTAGGATGGAATTCAGGAGTTTCCCCAAATCTAGTCATCGCTATTGTAAGGTGTTGAAGGTAGTGCACTGGATACGTCTCAATTGGATTCTGTGCAACACTTTTTTGCCAATAGGATTGTATATTTGGACACAGTAAGATAATATAAAAGATTGTGCTCTCCCCACCAAAACATCTCCAGAATTCTGCTGAGGCTTTGGGGTCCCATTCGTGCATGCAGGAATGGTTGACATGTCTGGAAGTTGATTTTATTTCATTTGCCGTTCTTTTAATTTCATGTGGGTGTTAATTGTATTTGCTACCTTGTAAATCGATATAGATAGATTCAACTGAGGTCTTTCATTCACAGGCTATCCTTGCTCTTGTAACGTCTGAGCACAAATTTTATATATGCCTGAGAAACTAACTTGGTTGTGGCTTTGGGGATCTAATGAAGGTTTTCAGAGCTGTGGACGGTCAGGTGACTGGCTTTTTCCTGGTTCCTATTCTTTAAACAACACTTCTCCATAACTTAAATACAGATCAGTAAAATGCAAGGAATATGCTCACCTGCATGGAAGCAAATTTTACAATCGCATAATATTCATCCGTATGAAGACAGCAAAATTTAATTAGAAAAATCCGGCCCCCTCAGTTGGAAAAAAAATTCCAAGAAAGAAGAATTGGAAATAGACAAACAGCTACAGTGAAAATGCATCTGTTCCATTAGATCAGCTGGCATTCTGCAGTATTACACCAAGGTAGTCACTCTCTACACATTAGAAACAGAATTTACCAACTGATAACAAGCTCCTTTGATGCAAACTATATAAAAATGAAGTAACATCCTTGCAAGTTATATTTTAACATACATGCAATCGCAGAAAAGTAACAATAAAAAATAATTTCCACAACTTATGATGCATTTAAACCGCAGCTAACAGTCTGAGATGTTGTTTATATTGCCTGGTTCAAACTGCAATTTTTCTTCACTGGAGAGAGCACTCTGTAGATGCAGCGCTCACCTCCCTGTGGTTAAAATGTAAATACTCAGAGAATGCGAGCTTGAGCGTCTGCACTCTAAAAGTTTATATCAGCTCCAAGTAGATTTAAAAAGTGCTTAAGAATCTAAGAGATCATTCAAGTACTCTTTAAGCCAGGTTTGACATCACACTGGAATTATATTTAATGCAGTGTCAGACTACCTCCTCCAGGGATTCCCAACTCTAGAATTACACTGCAAGTTGTGAAGCAGAAGCCATTTGTGGTTTGCAGCACTGCTAAAGACGCAATAGAAGTGCACCCTTATAGTACACCACTTTAGTAGGAACATTACCATGTGGAGAAATATATATATTTCCCAAGGTGGTAATTTGCAGTTGTTATTAACTTAATCTTGTAATACAAATAGTTTAAGTGCTTATTGAAGTTTGGTGTGATACAATTTTTATTTGCACACGAGATTAACCACATCTTATTTGGGACTCTGTCATTCATGGATTATAAGGCTATCATCACCACTGAAAATATAACATACTAGCTGAAGTGCCCGGCGGTGCCGAGGCTTTTTCGAGGGAATGTTGTTGTTGGAAGAGGGGGGGAGGGAGGGAGGGAGGGAGGGAGGGAGGGGGGGAGGGAGGGGAGGGGAGGGAGGGGGGGAGGGGGAGGGGAAGGGAGGGCGGGGGGGAGGGCAGGGGGAGGGGAAGGGAGGGCAGGGGGAGGGGAAGGGAGGGCAGGGGAAGGGAGGGCAGGAGGGGGGGAGGGGAAGGGAGGGCAGGGGGAGGGGAAGGGAGGGCAGGGGGAGGGGAAGGGAAGGGAAGGGAGGGCAGGGGGAGGGGAAGGGAGGGCAGGGGGAGGGGAAGGGAGGGCGGGGGGAGGGGAAGGGAGGGTGGGGGGGAGGGAGAGGGCGGGGAAGGGAGGGAGGGGGAAGGGAGGGAGGGGGAAGGGAGGGAGGGGGAAGGGAGGGGCGGGGAAGGGAGGGAGGGGGAGGGCGGGGAAGGAAGGGAGGGAGGGGGGGAAGGAAGGGAGGGAGGGGGGGAGGGGGAGGGGCGCCCCCCCCCGAGGTGAAGACCGCCGATTGCGCGCGCCCCCCGCCCCCTGAGGGTCGCCCCCCCCCGAGGTGAAGACCGCCGATTGCGCGCGCAGCAGGAGCTGAGACGCGGCGTCTCTCTCGGCCGGCGGGCCCGGTTGCCAGGGTAACCGTGACGCTGACCAAGCCAGAGAGAGAGACGCCGCGTCTCAGCTGCTCCTGCTGCGCGCGCGGACCCCCACCCCCCGCCCGAGGGTCGCGGCCCCCCCCCCCCCGAGGGTCGCGCCCCCCCCCCCCCCCCGAGGTGAAGACCGCCGATTGCGGCTGTGGGAGACGTCCGGCGGGCCCGGTTGCCAGGGTAACGCTGGACGCTCAGCAAGCCCCGCCCCCCGGCCAGCCAGAGAGAGACAGCGCGTCTCAGCTCCTGCTGCGCGCGCACCCTAGCGGCGCTGGGCTGAGGCTCAGCCCTCCAGCCTTCGAGTGGGGCCGGGAGGTGCCTAGCTCGGGCGTGGGTGTGGAGGAGACGCCGAGGCTTCTAGGCCTACCTGTAAAAACGGGGAAAGGTAGGAAAATTAATGAGATTAGATAAGTTAATTACTTTCTAAATCATTTTTTAAAAAACAATATGTGTTTTAAAAGCAACGTTTTTTTTAAGACGCAGAAAGCGGGAAAAAGAAAGGAAAAGTTTGGAATCAAGATGGCGGCGACTCACCTCGGTTCAGAACGATAAAGCCCGGCCACACACGCACCGATTGGCCCGGCGGCACACGCCAGCAACCCGGCGTACGATTGGTCGAGCTCGAGGTTACTCTGTCGCTAATGAGTGGATAATGAGATGCTAATGAGCGGAATGTTGAAGGTTTTTGGGATACCGCGGGCGCAATTTTAGCCCGGCCGAAACGTAAAGACGCTTAAAACCGTCTCGGAAGCGTAAGCTTTCTTTGGAGGTAACACGCGCGTAGGTACGCCCTGTAACTTTCGAGTGCATACCCGCAACGCACACGCGATGACAGACAGACAGATAGACAGAACGACAGAAGTACCGATTTATATATATAGATTTAGAATAGAGAGGGAAAATGGGGAGGTGGAGTAGCTGTACTTATTAGGGATAACGTAATGGCAGTAGAAAAAAGGGACATAGATCAGCAAGATAAAAATAGAATTCATATGGATAGAGATAGAGATAAAAGATAATAAAGGATCAATCACACTACAGGAAACTCTCGTTTAAACGGCACCTAAATATCCGGAATTCTCTATTAACTGGCAAAATTCATACTCCGAAAACAACACCTCAATAACCGGAAATGTTGCCGAGTCCGAGTCTCCCGCGGTGGCCGAGTTAGTCAGTGGGGGTAGTTCTCCAAACTGCCACTACTCGGCTTCTTGGCGCTGTCGGAAGTCCGAACACCTCAATGATGAACCAGCTGACTTGGAATAAGTGTACAGTCAACTACAGTACTGTATACAGTCATTTACTGTATAAGTTTTGTTTTACTGTTAAGTAATTAAAGAGTTATGGATTACCCTCAACTGGCAGTACTGTACTTAATCAAGTATCTTCCACCATCCATTTAACACAACATTCTGTAGGTGAAGTACCCAATTAATGTATAACGCACATTTCTTGATTTTTAAAATTTTTGTTTGTTAAAAATAGCCTCGGTAGATAACCATCTCCGTCATCCGGAATTTTAAATCAACCGGCACCATCCCAGTCCCGTCTGTGCCGGATACCAAAGAGTTTCCTGTAATAGGCACAGGCTACATACCACCTAATAGTGGAAGGGAGGTGGAGGAAGAAATATACAAACAAATTAGAGAAATGAGTAAAAAACATAGAATAATGACCACGGGAGATTTCAACTACCCCGATATTAATTGGACAGAAGAGGTAGGTAACGGGGATAAGAGAATGTAGTTCCAACAATGTCTACAGGACTCCTTTTTAACCCAATATGTAAAAGGCCCAATAAGGGAGGATTCGCTATTGGATCTAGTTATGGGGAATGAGCCAAAGCAGATAAGAGAAGTAAAAGTAAGGGAATATATAGGCAATAGTGACCATAATATAACACGCTTTAAGATGATAATAGAGAAGGACATAAGTATGACAAAAATCAGGTTAATAGATTGGAGAAAAGCTGATTTTGAGGGGTTGAGAATAGAACTTGGGAAGATAAAATGGACAACAATATTGGCAAACAACGATGTAGAACGACAATGGGAAACATTTAAAACGGTGTTCAACAGGGTTTGTTCTTTCCTATTAAATAATTATTTCGCTTCGGTATTTACCAGGGAGATAGAACAGGTGGACATGACACTGGATGATGAGCTGAGTAATGAGATAAGTGCATTTAAAATTTAAAAAGGGGATATATTAAATAAACTAATCAAACTCAGAGAGGATAAAACCCCTGGTCTGGATGGATTGCATCCACGCATTTTAAAAGAATCTAGGGAAGAGATAGCAGAGGCATTAATACACATATTTAAAATTAGCTAGAAAAAGGTGTAGTGTCAGAGGACTGGCAGATGGCTAACGTAATACCTATATTTAAGAAGGGGGATAGAACATGTCCAGGGAATTATAGACCGGTCAGCTTAACATCGGTGGTAAGAAAAATAATGGAATCCCTACTAAAGGAGAGAATAGAAGAACATCTAGAAGCAAAAAGTATAATAATGAATAGTCAGCATGGATTTCAAAAGGGAAAATCTTGCTTGACCAACCTTATTGAATTTTTTGAAGAGGTAACAGAGAGTAGACAATGGTAATGCAGATGTAATTTATCTAGATTTTCAAAAGGCCTTTGATAAGTTACCCCATAATAGACGAATGAATAAGGTCAGAGAATGCAGAGTCAGGGGACAAGTAGCAGAATGGATTGCTAGCTGGCTTCAAGACAGAAAGCAGAGAGTAGGAGTAAAGGGTAGCTATTCACAGTGGCAGAAGGTGGGTAGTGGTGTTCCACAAGGATCAGTGCTGGGACCACTGCTGTTCACAATTTACATTAACGATTTAGACATAGGAATCAAAAACACAATTTCTAAATTTGCAGATGATACCAAATTGGGGGGGGGATAGTCAATACTGAGGAGGACTGCAATAAATTATGGGAGGACATTAATAAACTTGCAGAATGGGCATATAATTGGCAAATGAAGATCAACACAGATAAATGTGGAGGTATTACATTTTGGTAGGAAGAATAGGGAGGTCACTTATCATTTGGAGGGTGCAAGTCTAGGTGGGGTAGAGGAACAAAGGAATCTCGGAGTACAAATACACAAATCACTAAAAGTGTGGTTGAAGCAAATGGTATAGATGCATTTAAGGGGAGGCTAGACAAGCATATGAGGGAGAAGAGAATAGAGGGTTACGCTGATAGAGTTAGATGAGAAGAGACAGGAGGAGGCTCTTGTGGAGCATAAACGCCGGCATGGACTGGTTGGGCCGAATGGCCTGTTTCTGTGCCGTTTCTCCTATGTAATCCTATGTAATGCCACATAGACCTCAATAAGGCATCTGTTATTACTGTGGCAAGAACTTGCTTGGATACATTTAGGCTACTAATCATACCATTAAATTAATCAGGAGGGATAAAAGAGATACAGAAATATTATGGATGAATTAAAAATTCAAAACTATTCTATATAATCTCTCTGATTGGTAAGTTGTTTTTATGTTTGGATGAATCAGTTTAGTGGAAAACAGCTGCAGATTTCTAGTACTCTGCAGGATATCTTATCACAATTATCTTCTTCACTATGTTACATGAAAAAAGAAAACCAAGCTGCAACAGATAACTTGATGTTTGAGCATGATTTCAAAATCATGTTATATTTAATGAACATTCCAGAGAGCGCATGTTCCTATTGTTACTTGTTAGTGAGTGAATTAAAAACACTGGGGTAAATTTTCATCCTGGTAATATGGCGAAGCGCATTGCCTGCCTGGAGTTTCAGAACCCAATGGAATGAAAATAGGATGATCTCTATAATAGCAGGCGATCCACTCTGTCAGATTACTGCCCATACAGTCAAGATGAAAACTGACCTCTGTATTTTAAGAAAGATTATTTTCCATTAACAAGAGACCCTATCGAAAAAATGTTTCTAATAAATATATCTTAGTTCATAACAGGTAAGGGAGACGGAAATATTATGGTTTTACTGCCAGTAAAGAAACAAGATCATTGTTTCTGCTATAAAATTTAAAATCGTTGCTGTTATTAAATCATACTTCTATATAGAAAGCCTAAGGTAATCAGACTAGTTATATTTTCACCTACTGAATATCCATCATCCTAAAAACATGCTAACTATGACAAATCATTTCATGCCCAAATTATAACTATGACAAATCAGCAAGAAAGGAAGGTGATTAGACCATAAGTAGTGACTGCTTTAGCCGTAATGATAATTAAAGTTAAAATATAACTTTGCTTCTTTTCTTTCTGATAATAACCTGATTCTCCTGAATGCATGATAATTTTCTTGTTACTATATTTTCCATTTGTAGGTGAAGAGATTGGCGTTGCAGCAAAATTGGAGGCTTGATTATAAGTGCAATGTTGAGTATTGAATATATTGAGCGTACTCTCTACATTAATTTGTTCCTGCTATATAGCCCAATCCAGCTTTATTAGATTATCTCAGACCAGTTCTTCTTCAGACGGTATTTCTCCAAAAGCAGACACTCCAGTACAGACTGCTCATGCTGCTAATGGGGAAAGGTTCCGGGGGGAGAAAGAGAGATACTCACAAATGAGCTCTACTGGTGCACACTCGACACTTAACATTCAGTTACATTTGCAATTTAATCAGAGTTTGAAACAAGTACAAAGACAAAACCCTTTTATTTTCTGCTTCCTTCATAATTTTGCTGGTAGCTTTTGTGTTTCTGCTGAGAGATATGTACGGCTTTTCAGTTTTATGCTACAAAGTTAGCAGAGTTCATCCACACTCCTTAATGAGAATGAAACTCATTACAAGTTATATGCCGGTTATTCCCTCTCACTGAGTAGAATGGGTAAGCTCTAACTCCATTAGTAATCAACTGGTTGTCTTAACCTGTAGCGGAATCAGGAGTACTGGGTTTAAAGCATATTGGTTCACACGATGTTGACTATAGCATGTTCTTTCTGATATGTTTTATAGCCCAATATGCTTCATGGGCCAATATGCGTAATGAGCATAATAAGGGAAATGAGTGGCTTAGTTTACCAATGTGTTGTGTATTGAGTGGTAGGACATGGGATAGCAGCAGTGGTTCGACACACATTGAGTTCCTAACTGTACTAAAGCGGGTAGGTATCTCCTTATCCAGTGGCATCAGAGACTTAGGGCTGGATTTTGTGATTGGGAGACGAGTTGGAGGCGGGACTGCTGCATGTCTGATCTCAGTCCCGCCTCCGTCATCTTCTGGCCAGCCAGCGGGACTTGCCCCTGATTGACCTTGTTAAGCCCGCCCAGCGGGCTCTGCAGACCAATTAGGGGGAAGTCACTGACAGAGCATGTCAACGTGTGACGTGCCATCTGTCAAGATTTCGTGAATGAAGAAATGTCAGCGTTTGACAGCTCTGTGAAGCTGTCAAACACTGACATTCTGTGTAGTTTGATGAGCACTTGTGTTCAGGACTCATCAAGCCTTTCTACTTTGTAGATTTCAGATGACTGTTGGTTTGGAGGATCCAACAGCCAGTCTGTGAAATCTACAAGGAAGATGTCGGGACTCCTGATTGAGAGCGGATGAAGGCTGTAGGCAGAAACAAAGCTAAGTGAACATTTTTTTAACACTTTACACTCACCTTACATACTTACCACTCCACACTTGCACCCATCACTCACCTCTACATATCACTTTCAGACCCCTCTGACCTCCTACTCGACTCCTCTAATCTGGCGGGGTTCGCCGAGGTCGGGAAGCCTGCAGTTGAAAAGGTAAAATGGGACTAATCCTTTTTTCTGCCTGTTAATTACCTGTTAACAGGCAGTTAAAAGGTTTTAATTCCTTTCCCGCCTCGAGGAGATGGGACCCGGGTCAGGACGGCTTCCTGCCTCCTAGCAAAAGGGCATGGAGGCGGGATGGGGCGGGTTTGTCAGCCGCCCCCACTTTCTGCAACTTTACCGGCAGTCCTGCCTCCATACCTGCCTCCTCGGGGCTGGCAAAATCCATCCCTTAGTCACCTTGGTTGTACATATGCGCCTAAAGGTCTACACATTCCACAGGCTAGTCAGGTTTGAAATACTGAAATCAATGCCATAAAAATTCTAAGTTGAAAGACTTTGGTACCAATCGTTCTCATATGTTCTCCACTTACGTGAATAAAAATAAGGGCAACTTTACCAGTTCCTGTAGTTTCAGACTCCTGTGTGATTTCTTGATTCTGCTCCTCGGGCATTTCACTATTCTTTGTCTGGGAACTGCAAAACAACACAACAATCGTCAACAAAACGGAAAACATCACTGGTGACAGAATGACTGCTGGCCTATTATTGTCTCCTAACAATCACTTAATTGATTGTTATTTTGTGACTGTGTTAAAATAATATCAAGTAATAATAATTCACTGTAACAGTGTAACTTTTTATCACCATAGCTGTTCACCTTTCAACTGAAGACATTCAGGATTCCAGTCCAAGGGCATAAGGCAGCCACAGTGACAAAAACTCTTCTTTTACAATTTTATATGACACTGCGACTATCTTTATTATTAGATTAACTTTGAAGAGAAAGCAAAAGAATCAGAGAAGAGCTGTGAAGCCATTGTTGATTTCTGTCATATTTGCATAGTTTGATAGAAAAAGGTCTTGACTATATATTCTGTTTCTGTACAAAAAAATGATAAACAAATCATGAGACTATTTTCCTGGACCCCTTAGTTTTTGCCCTAAAAGTGCACTCTACCTGGAACCAGTGGCTAGCGTCCAAAATTTCCTGGCTGGGTAGTCCATTAGCGGGGACTGCATTGGGCAGAGGAAGTGAGGCACAGGAAATGTGAGCACTGCTGCAGGCCTTAAATGTATGCTGCAGCTTAAAGTGGCTACTGTATTGGGGAACGGTATGGGAGCCTTTTGCTGAGATACTATACTGAGAGCACTGTTGTAGCTGCCAAACTAATTTTACTGGCAGATTTTCTTAGTTTGGTGCTGCATTCAAAGGACCATCTTCCCACTACACAATTGGCTGAAATGGCTGTGAGGAAGGCTGGGGGAATCAAGGTATCCTGCTTTGACAACTAAACCACTGAATAATTGCTGAAAGAGGTGGAGCATGTGAGAGGTGTTCTTTCCAGATCATGGTCACAAAGTTCTCAGTGGCCTGCAGAGCATGGTAGAGAGCAATAAAAGCGATTAATGCTAGCAGTACTGTCCACAGGACCATGCTCTAGTGCAGGAAGGAATTCAATGACCTCACCAGGAGGGGAAAGGAAAGCCTCACACATCATCTATAATCCTGTATGTAAGCTATTTGGCAATACCATGATCTGACCCCTCCTAAACTTTAATTTCCTTCTCTAATCCATCAGAAACCATGGGACACCTTCCAAGTCTTTTCTGAGGATTGCCACCCACTCTTGACAAGAATGGATAAGGGCAACCTGTTAATGCCATTCTCCAACTGCAGCTGCATGGTTCAACCTCACAGTCTTGTAATCCCTCGGGAGATCCCATTGCATCATTGCGTGACCTTAATTCCTCAGTAGCTTTCTGTCTTTGCAGGAGAAAGCAGCACATAGTTGGAGACAGATGACAGCCACCAGGAAGGACCAGCAACACTTCATGAAGGGATGAAATGTGTTGGGGCAGGCTGGGGATGAAGAAACAGAAGATTTTACCCCAGCTCAGGTTTGGTACAACCCGCCTCCGGTACTGTCTCACCTTCCTTGTATCCAGCAGGCCTTAATGCTCATCTCCCTCCACTTCCTCCAGATAACACTGTGGTAAACCACTGTTATACTTGTCTGTGTCTGTATGTGTATTCCAATAAGTACAGGTCTGTGATGCACTATCAATTGCTACAAAAGACTGGAGATTGAGTAAGTAATAAACAGGCTTTTATTACCAAAGAACAGAGCATGCCTCTTGGGGTTGCCTGGTATCCAAAAGGGCCGGAGGCTTCTGAGCAGCGACCTTTATACCCAGCCATGAGGGTGGAGCCAGGGGCGGAGTCAGCTGAGGCATGCACAGACAAGTACAACAATACTAACAACAGTGGTTTACCACATTCACCCCTTGTTTAGAATTGAGTCCGGCGGGGTGAAGTGCACTAAAAATTCGTGTACTGAAGTCTATCAGGAGGCCTTGTAAGCCGTCCTGAGCGTCGCAGCAGCGGCGGTGATGGTGCAGCATCCAACGGTGAACCCGGTGTCTCGTTCAGAGGAGGTGTAGCAGGTGGCGGACCCTGGGGCTGCTGCATGCCGTCTACAGGGGTCAGAGCATGGGTAATGGGAGGTAGCGATGGTGGTCTCTCAGAGGCACCCGAAGGTGCGAGGTCTCGTGCGGGGACTGTGTCCTGGGGGTAGGCAGGAGTAGCGGTGGGTGGCGAAGAGGGTGTTTCAGGAGCACCTGCAGGTGCGAGGTCTCGAATGGAGACTGTGTCCTCCCGCCCGTCCAGGTACACCACGTAAGCATACTGCGGGTTAGCGTGGAGGAGGCTCACCCTCTCGACCAGGGGGTCCACCTTATGGGTCCTCACGTGCTTCCGCAGTAGGACGGGACCTGGAGAAGTCAGCCATGTTGGTAGCGAAATCCCCGACGTGGACTTCCTGGGGAAGGAGAACATTCTCTCGTGAGGAGTGGCATTGGTGGGTGTACAGAGCAGCGACCGAATGGAATGGAGCGCCGCAGGGAGGACCTCCTGCCAGCGGGAGGTCGGAAGGCCCTTAGATTTTAAGTTTAAAAGGACTGCCTTCCAGACTGTCGCATTCTCCCTTTCCACCTGGCCGTTACCCCGGGGGTTGTAGCTGGTGGTCCTGCTTGTAGCAATGCCTCTCGCGAGCAGGTACTGCCGAAGTTCGTCGCTCATAAAAGATGAGCCCCTGTCGCTATGGATATAGCTAGGGAAACCGAACAAGGCGAAGAGGTCATTCAGACATTTAATGACCGTGGTACTGGTCATGTCCGAGCAAGGGATGGCAAACGGGAAACGGGAGTACTCATCAATTATATTGAGGAAGTACACATTGCGGTCAGAGGAGGGGAGGGGCCCTTTAAAATCGATGCTCAGCCGCTCGAAGGGGCGCGTGGCTTTGATCAGGCTCGCTCTGTCTGGCCTATAAAAATGCGGCTTGCACTCGGCACAGATCTGGCAGTTCCTGGTCATGGTCCTGACCTCCTCGATGGAGTAGGGCAGGTTACGGGATTTGATAAAATGGAAGAACCTGGTGACCCCCGGGTGGCAGAGGTCATTGTGGAGGGTCTGTAGCCTATCAACCTGCGCGTTGGCGCACGTACCACGTGATAGGGCATCTGGGGGCTCATTGAGTTTCCCGGGCCGGTACAAGATATCGTAATTGTAGGTGGAGAGTTCGATTCTCCACCTTAAGATCTTGTCATTCTTGATTTTGCCCCGCTGCTTATTATGAAACATAAAAGCCACTGAACGCTGGTCAGTGAGCAGGGTAAATCGTTTTCCGGCCAGGTAATGCCGCCAATGTCGCACGGCTTCCACAATGGCCTGGGCCTCCTTTTCGACAGAGGAGTGTCGAATCTCGGGGCCCTGGAGGGTCCTTGAGAAAAAGGCCACGGGTCTCCCCGCCTGGTTAAGGGTTGCAGCTAGGGCAAAGTCGGATGCGTCGCTCTCCACTTGAAAAGGAAGGGACTCATCCACAGCGTGCATTGTGGCCTTCGCAATGTCTCCTTTTATGAGAGTGAAGGCTGCACAGGCCTCTGCTGTCAGGGGGAAGGAGGCGGACTTGATGAGGGGTCGGGCTTTATCCGCATAGTTGGGCACCCACTGCGCATAGTAAGAGAAAAACCCCAGGCATCTCTTCAGTGCTTTCTGGCAGTGGGGGAGGGGGAGCTCCATAAGGGGGCGCATTCTATCGGGGTCTGGGCCGATGACTCCGTTCTCCACTACGCAGCCAAGAATAGCAAGGCGCGTAGTACGAAACATACATTTGTCTTTGTTGTATGTGAGATTCAGCCGCTGGGCCGTCCGGAGGAATTTCTCTAGATTAACGTCGTGGTCCTGCTGGTCGTGGCCGCAGATGGTGACGTTGTCTAGATATGGGAAAGTGGCCTGGAGCGCGTTCTGGTCAACCATCCGGTCCATCTCCCGTTGGAAGACAGAAACTCCGTTGGTGACGCCGAAGGGAACTCTGAGAAAGTGATAGAGCCGACCGTCAGCTTCAAAAGCTGTGTACTGGCGGTCCTCAGCCCTGATGGGGAGCTGGTGGTATGCCGACTTCAGATCAATCGTCGAGAACACCCGGTATTGTGCTATCTGATTGACCATGTCAGATATGCGGGGGAGTGGATATGCATCCAGCTGGGTGTAGCGGTTGATCGTCTGGCTGTAGTCAATAACTAGGCGCTGTTTGCCGCCAGCCTTCACCACCACCACTTGTGCTCGCCATGGGCTATTGCTGCTCTCGATAATCCCTTCCTTCAGGAGTCTCGCTACCTCGGATTTAATGAAACCCCTATCCCCGGCACTGTAACGCCTACTTTTGGTAGCGATGGGCTTACAGTCGCGGGTGAGGTTAGCGAACAAGGAGGGGGGGGAGACTTTAAGGGTGGAGAGGCTGCAAATGGCGCGCGGCGGGCGATTTAAAAACTGCTGGCTGCAGACTGTGAGAGGGGGGAGGGGTCCACCATACGCTAAAGTGACACTCTTAAGGTGGCACTGAAAATCCAACCCCAGTAGGACGGCAGCGCAGAGATGGGGCAGGACCAGAAGTTTAAAATTTTTGTATTCAGTACCCCGCACTGAAAGAGTCACCATACAGTAGCCACCGACGTCCGCTGACTGGGCTTTGGAAGCCATAGAGATGCGATGACGCGTCGGCAGGACCGGGAGAGAGTAACTGCGCACCGTGTCGGGGTGTATAAAACTCTCCGTGCTCCCGCTGTCAAAAAGGCAGGTAGTGGCGCAGCCGTTTACCGTAATGTCCATCATGGACCTGGACAGTTGATGCGGGAGAGATTGATCCAGCGTCACGGAAGCCAGCGTATGTTCAAGCGCGTCGATGCGGTCGTCCGATGAGGCGGTGGTGGAGTCCGGGTCCCCCGTAACCAAAGTCGGAGGCGTCCAAGATGGCGGACAAAATGGCGGCGCCCACGGTCCCCACGCGGCTGGGGGAGCCCAAGATGGCGGACAAGATGGCTGCGCCCACGGTTCGCACGCAGCGCTGCTGGCGTTAGCGGTCTTCCCTTTGCAGGCGCTAACGTAGTGACCTTTCTTCCCGCAGCCGGAGCAGGTAGCATTCTTCGCGGGGCAGCGTGCTCTAGGGTGTTTAGCTTGGCCACAAAAATAGCATTTTTGTGCCTTGGACATCGCTGCAGCAGTTGGAGGTGGCGGTCCCATGGCCCAAGATTGCGGCGTCCACGGCGCGGGGCGATGAGGGGAGAAAGCGTCCATATTTCTGTGGGCCGCGTCGAGCGAGAGCGCGAGGGACACTGCCTTTGTCAGGTCTATTTCACCCTTCTCCAGCAGCCTCTGCCGGGAGTAGTCGGACCTTAGACCCGCAACGAAAGCGTCTCGTATCAGTCCCTCCGCATGTGCCGCGGCCGATACTTCCTTGCAGTCGCAGCCGCGTCCGAGTACCCGCAGTGCCCGTAGGAAGGCTTCCACCGATTCCCCGGGCTGCTGTCTGCGAGATCTTAAAAGGTGCCTGGCATAGACCGTGTTAACCGGGCGTGCATACTGCCCTTTCAGTAGGTCGATAGCCGCCGCGTAGGTCGTCGCATCTTGGATTAAAGTATAGACTTGGTGGCTCACCTTCGAGGCCAGGATTTTCAGTTTATTTTCATCAAGAGTCACGGTCGAGGCTTCCAGATACGCCTCAAAGCAACGCAGCCATTGTGCGAATTTAGTCGACGAACCCGCTTCTTGGGGGTCTAGGTCCAGGCATGTTGGTCTGAGGGCTCGCAGCAGCGCCTGCTGCTCAGCGTTTTGCGCCATCGGTTGATCAGCATCCGCAGCCAACATTTAACTTTGGTAATAAAATTGATGCACTATCAATTGCTACAAAAGACTGGAGATTGAGTAAGTAATAAACAGGCTTTTATTACCAAAGAACAGAGCATGCCTCTTGGGGTTGCCTGGTATCCAAAAGGGCCGGAGGCTTCTGAGCAGCGACCTTTATACCCAGCCATGAGGGTGGAGCCAGGGGCGGAGTCAGCTGAGGCATGCACAGACAAGTACAACAATACTAACAACAGTGGTTTACCACAGTCTGGACATGCCTCGGCTGACTCCTCCCACTATTCCAGGTATATAAGTGACTACCTCCCAGTCCCTTAGTATTCTGGACGGGTCGACCACTCGAGACAAGACCTTCATTCTTTAGTTAATAAAAGCCCGATTGTTACTCGCTCAACCTCAGTCTTTTGAGTAATTGATGGCGCATCAATTTTATTAACTAAATTTTTATAATGGAGAAGATCCTCACACCAGCATGCCTGGACCTGGACAGTCGGGAAGCGGACGCTTCCACCAAGTTTGCTCACTGGCTCACCTGCTTCGAGACATTCCTGACTGCCTCCACTGCGGTCGAAACGATGCGGACAAACTGTCTGTCCTGATCTCCAAGGTGAACCACCGAGTGTACTCAGTCATCCGGGACGCGACCTCGTACACAGCCGCCCTCCAGCTCCTCAAGACCCAGTACACGCGCCCTGTGAACGAAGTATACGCTAGGCACCTTCTGGGGAGTCGCAAGCAACAACCTGGGGAATCGACTGAGGAATACCTCCAAGCACTGTCCGTGCTTGGCCGGGCCTGTGGGTGTAAGGCGGTAACGCCCACTAAGTACACGGAGGAACTGATCCGGGATGCCTTCGTAGCGGGCCACAGGTCCAACTACACCCGACAGCGACTGCTGGAGCAGAGTGACCTCACCCTCGACAAAGCCTCCGAAATCGCAATAACGCTGGATGCAGCCTTCCGGGGCATGGATGCCTACTCCTCTGCACCGTGGACGCCGCGGGGAACGACAACCTGGGACACGGTAGGACAGCCCCATAGCACCGTGCCACCCCAGCCACAGCCCAACAACGGCCCAACTATCGCAGCAGTGTCCCAAAGCCAGACAGCAGTATCCCAAGGCCAGAAATGCTACTTCTGTGGCCAGGCCAAACACCCCAGAGCGCGCTGCCCGGCGAAGAATGCAACCTGCTCGGGCTGCAGGAAAAAGGGACACTACGCCAGCGTCTGCAAGGCCAAAGCCACCCCGAACGCCAGCAGCGCCGCGTGTGGGCCGTGCGAGCTGCCATCTTGGGCCCCCAACAGCGCCGCGTGGGGGCCGTGCGGGCCGCCATCTTGGGCCTCCCCAGCCATGTGCGAACCACCGCAGCAGCAGCCATCTTGGACGACTCCAGCCACATGGGAATCATGGACGCCGCCATCTTGGACACCAGCCGGGACGCAGCAGACCGCCAACCCCCCCCCCCCCCATCTGATACCCGCAGCGACACACCGACCCCTACGCTGGCCTCTGTGACACTGGACCAAACGAGACCGCACCAGCTAGCCCGGTCAAAAATGGACGTTAAGGTAAACGGCCATGCAATAAACTGCCTTTTTGACTCCGGGAGCACAGAGAGCTTCATCCACCCTGACACGGTGCAGCGTTGCTCTCTCCCAGTCCTGCCTGCGCACCAGCGGATTTCTATGGCCTCCGAGTCCCAGTCAGCGGACATTGGCGGCTACTGCGTGGTGACACTAGTAGTAGACGGGACTGTGTTCAATAATTTTAAACTCCTGGTCCTGCCCGACCTCTGCGCTGCCGTTCTACTGGGGTTGGATTTCCAGTGCCACCTCAAAAGCGTTACGATGGCGTACGGTGGCCCCCTCCCCCCACTCACAGTCCGCAGCCAGCAGCCCCCAAATTGCCCGCCGCGCACCAGATGCAACCTCTCCACACTCAGAGTCCCACCCCCCTCACTGTTTGCCAACCTCACCCCCGACTGTAAGCCCATCGCCACAAAGAGCAGGCGATACAGTGCCGGGGACAGGGTTTTCATCAAAACCGAAGTGGAACGGCTCCTGAAGGAGGGGATTATTGAGGGCAGCTCCAGCCCCTGGCGAGCCCAGGTTGTGGTCGTTAAGGCCGGCGAGAAACAACGCCTGGTCATTGACTACAGCCAAACAATAAACCGCTACACCCTGCTGGACGCCTACCCACTCCCCCGCATAGCCGACATGGTCAACCAGATCGCGCGGTACCGCGTCTTTTCGACCATTGACCTGAAATCAGCGTACCACCAGCTCCCCATCAGCCCTGAAGACCGCCAGTATACTGCTTTTGAGGCAAACGGCCGCCTCTATCACTTCCTTAGGGTTCCCTTCGGCGTTACCAACGGGGTCTCCGTCTTCCAAAGGGAGATGGACTGGATGGTCGATCAAAACGAGCTGCAGGCCACTTTCCCTTACCTAGATAATGTGACCATCTGCGGCCATGACTTGCAGGACTATGACGCAAACCTCGAGAAATTCCTCCACACCGCCCAACTCCTGAACCTGACATATAACAAGGAGAAGTGCATATTCCACACAGACCGCCTCGCCATCCTTGGCTGTGTTGTGGAACACGGGGTCATCGGTCCCGACCCGGACCGGATGCGTCCCCTTATGGAACTCCCACTGCCTAAAAGCATAATAGGGGTATCACAAAAGGATCCTAGCAGCCTATGAAGTAGCTCCCAGCACTCAGATATTTCCAAAAATTATTTCCCCAATAAAGCAAAGCTGGATTGTAGTCAAAATTGGGCAACTCCAAAATACCAGATTTGTGTCCAAATACCTCTTTCTGCCTTTGTAAATGTAACTCACAGAAAAACTGTAGCTTCTGCCCCTTGTATTCAAGTGGCCAAGTACCAACTGACCTGCGACTGCCACTAACAGAGGAAGTGGGTTTGCAGGTCAATTTGACTTCATGGGTGTGACAAAATTAGAACATTTCAATAAAAGCACTTGTTTCGGCACAGCAATGTGGGCACCACCAAAAAACGCGAGAGCGTATTTGGGGTCAGGGCTATGGGAGAAGGGACCCAGCTTTGCAGGTCTCTGCACAAATTTCCAGATTGCTGTGCACTGCCAATAGGCACACTTCAGGCAATGGGACCAAGATCATAAGTTCATAAGCAAAGCTGAATCAAGAAGCACCACAAGAGGGATCATTTTTCACATTTCAAAAAGATAAATACAATGTTAAAGCAACTGGCACATTGGGTGCTCATTATATTAGATTTTCACATCAAACTTTACAGCAGCAGCATAAATTCAGTGGTCCAATTTAGCTACTTCATCTTCAGTGAAGCTCAGCCAATTATATAGTCAGTAGCAGCACTGTGTGGCTTAAGCACTGCAGTTGTCACAAAACCCCAGAAAAGAATGCACATCATGATATGTATGTTCATGCTTGTGAATCTTTGGAATTCTCTACCCCAGAGGGCTGTGGATGCTCAGTCGTTGAGTATATTCAAGACTGAGATTGGTAGCTTTTTGATAGCTATTTGGAAATAAAGAATATGACGATAGGACGGGAAAGTGGAGTTGAGGTAGATCATCAGCCATGATCTTATTGAATGCTCAAAGGGCCGTATGGCCTACTTCTGCTCCTATTTTTTATGTTCTTATGTATTGACACTGCCCTACCCATATCTACTTAATAGAGCTAGTCCGATCCCCTGCAGACCAATATACTCAAGTGGCTACACACTGGATACTCTGGTTTCCTACAAAATTTGAAATGCCACTGAACATGTGTTGTGTATTTTGAATGTGTATTAGAATTGTCCCACATGGGATACCATAGTGGTGATTTGCAATGCACTATGGGAAATGTAGTGCATTGAGTGAAGAAGCACATTGTAAATAAAATGGCCGTTAACTAAACTCTCCACCCCGGAGTCCTTCTTAATTGTTATATAGGTAAGGGTATAAAACCCCTTGAGACACATCCAACTGGCGTTCTAAAAAGAAAAACCTACACATGGTGAAACAAGAACAGGAAGACAGTGACACAGACTCTGATGGGGAGCTGAATCTCCATGTGTTAACGATGAATGGAAGCTCATCAGGCTATGGAGTCACTCCACTACTAGAGGGAATACCGGTCAAAAGGGAGCTGGATACGGGGGCCGCTGTCTCCTTGATTTCAGAGAAGCTATTCAAAGAAAAACTGAACCACCTATCACTGACGCCAGCCAAGCTCATCTTAAAGACCTACACTGGGGAAACAGTCCCAATGCTGGGTAAGACGGAGGTCAAGGTGGAGCTTAATGGACAAACCGTGATGCTGCCAGTTTACGTGGTCAAGGGTGACTATCCATCCCTGATGGGCAGGCCATGGTTGGAGAAAATTCATCTGGATTGGGAAAAATTGAATGCGGTGTCAGTTGAAGAGGCGGGGCTAGCGGCAGTTTTGACAAAGCATGCGGCTGTCTTTGACGGAGAATTGGGGAGTATGAAGGGGATTACGGTCAAACTCAAGGTGAAGCCTGACAGCCAGCCACGGTTCCTGAAGGCCAGGAACGTTTCCTACGCCCTCAGACCAAAGGTGGAGGCTGACCTGGAGCGTCTGGTCAAGATAGGGGTCCTGGTGCCGGTTTCGCACAGTGAGTGGGCCACGCCCGTGGTACCAGTGATGAAGAGTGACGGCGTGGTTTGCTTATGTGGAGATTTCAAAGTAACAGTGAATCCTGTGCTCTCAGCTGAACAGTATCCCCTCCCCATCATTGAAGATCTTTTCGCGGGTCTAGCAGGCGGTCAGAAGTTTAGCAAGATTGTTCTATGCCAAGCCTACTTGCAGATGCATGTAGAAGAGGGCTCACAGAAGTACCTCACCATCACCACCTACAAGGGCCTCTACAGGTACTGCCGCCTACCCTTTGGTATAACGTCAGCACCAGCATTGTTTCAGCGGGCTATGGACCAGATCTTAAGCGGCATTCCAGGGGTACAATGTTATCTCGACGATATCCTTGTCACAGGAAAGGACGACAACGAGCATCTGCAGAACCTGACGAAGACACTGGGAAGACTTAAAGAATATGGCTTACGCGTTCGCAAGGACAAATGCGAATCTTTCAAGCCATCAGTGGAGTACCTAGGCCATGTCATCGACGCGGACGGCCTACACACAGCACCGTCGAAAATGAAAGCCATTGCCGACGCTCCTGCAGCTACAAATGTCGGCCAGCTGTGGTCATTCTTAGGTCTCCTGAACTATTACGGAAAGTTTATTCCACAGCTGGCATCACTGTTGAAGCCATTACATGAGTTGCTGTGTCAGGGCAAGGCCTGGGCATGGACGAAGGAGTGCGAAGCTGCATTCAAGAAAGCCAAAGCAGCTTTGACTGACCCCAGAGTGTTGACGCACTTTGACCCGTTGTTGCAGATTCAGCTGGCCTGTGATGTGTCGCCTTATGGCGTCGGCGCGGTCGTGTCCCACATCTTTCCCTCAGGCGAAGAGAAGCCGATTGCATTCGCGTCAAGTTCCCGGAGCAAGGCGGAGGTGAAATACCCGCAGATCGAATAAGAGGCTTTGGGCATCATCTTTGGAATCAAAAAGTTCCATCACTACTTCTTCGGAAGGAAATTCACTTTGCTGACGGATCATCGTCCTCTGACATCGATCTTTGGTCCACACACAGGAATACCCTCCCTGGCAGCATGCAGGATGCAGCGCTGGGCGCTGATGTTAAGCGCTCACAATTACAACATCAAATACCGGAGGTCAGCAGCACATGGCAATGCAGATGGATTGTCAAGACTTCCGCTGCCTGTGCCCTCTGAAGGCTGTGAGCAGAAGATTTTCTACTTTGACATGGTGAGCAATGCCCCTGTCATGGCCCGACAGGTCAAGAAAGAGACCAGAGTGGACCCTACGCTATCCAAGGTGCTGGATCGGGTGATGCGAGGAGACGGATCACAGGTGTCAGACGCACCACCTGAGCTCCTACCTTACCTGTCAAGAGGGAAGGAGTTGTCTGTCACGTCAGGATGCTTCCTTTGGGGCATGCGAGTGATCATACCACCAAAGCTGCGGAAACATGTCCTCAATGAGCTGCACTCAGGACATTGTGGTATTGTCCGGATGAAGGAGCTGGCACGAAGCTACTTCTGGTGGCCCGGTCTGGATCATGAAATTGAAGTTGAAGCAAAATCATGCCCATCATGCGAGACAACCAGGGATACGCCAAGAGCAGCGCCACTGCATCCATGGGAATGGCCGGCGACACCGTGGCAACGGATCCATCTGGACTTCGCGGGACCAGTGGAAGGAGCGATGTTCCTGGTCACGGTGGACTCCCATTCCAAATGGCCGGAGGTTGCAGTAATGTCCACTACCACTACGGAGAAAACCATCGAGACTCAGAGAGATGTTCGGGCGATTTGGTCTGCCGGAGCAGATCGTAACCGGCAATGGAACACAGTTCACATCCCAGGAGATGGAGGAGTTCCTCAAGAGCAATGGAATCCAGCACACGTTCTCCGCGCCTTATCATCCATCCACGAATGGATTGGCGGAGAGATTTGTCAGAACGCTGAAACGCGCGTTGAAAGCGGCAAGAAGTGATGCTCCTCTAAAGCAGCGCCTGAATGCTTTCTTGCTGAAATACCGAAACACGCCTCATGCTACGACTGGAGCATCTCCTGCTTACCTACTCATGGGAAGGCAGCTACGGACACGCCTTGACCTGCTGAGGCCAACGTCCACAGAAGCAGTAGTGCACGCCAATCAGCAGGATCAAGTCAGCAGACAAGCTCAGAGGTCCAAAGAACGACACTTTGTGGTGGGGGGCAAAGTCCTCGCACGTAACTACACCACCCCGGAGCGGTGGGTCCCGGCTACGGTCATTCAAAAGATGGGCCCCGTTTCATACCGAGTCCGCACGGGAGACGACTGAACATGAAGACGGCATGTAGACCAGTTACTGCCAAGGCAGTCGCCACAGGTAACTCAAGAAACAGAGGATCAAGGACCTGCTGGGGGCTCCAGCAGGGACTGGTCGTCCGACCCTGAGACGGTGGCACCATCCACGCTTGTGCCATCGAGGGAGGAAGCCATGCCTGCAGGGTCACGGGAAAGCCAGCCAGAGCCTGCTCCTGAGACTAGGCGTTACCCCCAAAGAGAAAGGCAGCCTCCAGAGCGCCTTAGTTACAGTTAGTGCTAACCTGTGTGCATGGGGCAGAATAATCCCCAGGGTTAGCGGAATGTAGAGGCAGTCTACCCTCTCTTCCAAAGTTATAGTCATTTTCAGTTATTCTGTTTGTGGACATTCTATTTTAAGGGGGAGGAAATATGTTGTGTATTTTGAATGTGTATTAGAATTGTCCCACATGGGATACTGTAGTGGTGATTTGCAATGCACTATGGGAAATGTAGCGCATTGAGTGAAGAAGCACATTGTAAATAAAATGGCCGTTAACTAAACTCTCCACCCCGGAGTCCTTCTTAATTGTTATATAGGTAAGGGTATAAAACCCCTTGAGACACAACAACATGCATATTACATATTACATGCCACATGTAAGTGCTTAAGCAGATGTGTGGAATACTATAAGCCTCAAGCACACACCTGATCAGTGGCACGCCAGGTTTTGAAGGCAACTGGAGTGTAATTATCTATGGACAGTATAACCCTGCTTGTGCATGTGAGGTAATGCTGTTTAATGAGCCTCACTTGCACATGAGTATCCCTCAGCATAACAAAAGCAATAGTTAAAACAATCTGTTCTGCAAAAGTTTGGAATGTTAGATGTGAATTGTTGGTGTACTACAAAATTTGCAGTATCAGTACAAAATTGGTTAATACAGTGGCAAAAACCACCTACCAACCGATTTTCATTTATATGTATAAACTAGCTGGGGGAGCCCGGCTTTGCCAGGGCTGTTTTGGGCCGGGCGGTTTAAATCGAGTGCGAGGCTTTGGGGCCTCTCTGTGTCCCTCTGTGAATCTGCTGCCGGGCAACATTTTAAATCGAGTCCCAGGCTTTTGGGCCCTGTCTGTGTCCCTCTCTCAATCTGCTGCCGGGCAACATTTCTACCTTTTAATACCTTGAAAGATGAAAGTGAAAGTACTTATAAAACGTTTTTGGTAAATCTTATGTTATTTTTAAAAGAGATACTAACTTTTTCAAAGCTGGATGATCAAAGTAGTTTGAGCTGGAAGCAGTGAAACATCAAGTCAAGCAAAATAACTCCCTAAAATGCACTTAAGGAGAAATCCAGGGTTGTCACAATATGATTTTCAATAAAAGTTTGAAGAAATTTTAAATCTAAATTAAAACAAAGATATGATCACAAATCTGAATTCTCACTGTTCTGGTCAATGTGAATAGAGCATATTCTTTCTGCCAATTTCCCCCCTCTCTCCTGAAGGTATCAATGATTTCATATGTGTGATTTTCTCTCCTGTATCTCACCAAGTGGCTGTTTATCACGTGCGAGTCTAGAGAGTGAGTGTCAGTAAACTATTTTATCATAGGAACATGACAGGTAAGCAATTTCTGTCTTCATCCAACATTCAGACATGCTCACTTTCCAGGGGTCAATAGATACCAGTCAGGAACATCAACCAAGGATGATTATTTTCCACCCTTCAACAACAACAACAACTTGCAATTATATAGCGCCTTTAACATAGTAAAACATCCCAAGATGCTTTACATGAGCGTTATCAAACAAAGTAGGACAGATGGAGTTAAGTTTTAAGGAGCATCTTAAAGGAGAGAGAGGTAGAGAGACGGAGGCCTAGAAATTCATTAAGGCGCTGCCAGCTTTGCGGCCAGTTACCGCCTAAAGAGGGCTTCTGCGCCAAAAATGAGTTTGCGCTGATATTCAGCGCAGCGGTAGCCGTTAGCGCTGCGCCGGCACCGATGACGTCATCGGTGTGCGCAGTGCCCCGGTTCCGCCCCGATCCCCATATTTAGTAGCGGCCGCCTCCTCCGAAGCGGCCGCAAACAGCGACCAAAAAACGGGGCCATGCTGTAGCCTTAGTGGGGCGCTTTAAAGGGGAAGGTGCGGCCGGCCGCTTTTTCGGCGGCCGCCTGCCCGCACCTCCATGCCCGGCCTCCTCCCCCCCCCCCCCCCCGCGGCATTACCGGCTGCTTTCCGCGAACCCGGCACTTCTCCGTGGTGCCGGGCTCATTTGCCGGCACTCTCCAGCGGCGATCTCCCCGTTGCAGGCAGCTCCCCCTTAAGAGGAGGAGGAGGCCTGCAGTACCGCAGCCTGCCGCTCCGCAGCGGCTGGCGCAGCGGCGCCAAGAGTGCTGAAATTCAGTGTCAGCGCCCCAAGCGGAGGCGGGCACACCCTGGTATAGTGCCCGGTTCCGATTTGGGGTGCTAACACTGACTATCTGACGATCGCTAATGGCTCCCCGCCCAGCGCTAACTTTTGGGTGCGAGCGAGCTGGCCGCCCCAAAGTGAATTTCTAGGCCGGAGAGTTTTAGGGAGGGAATTCCAGAGCTTATGGCCTAAGCAGCTGAAGGCACGGCTGCCAATGATGGAGCAATTTAAATCAGGGATGTGCAAGAGGCCAGGATTGGAGAAGCGCAAGAGATCTTGGGGGGTTGTAGCGCTGGAGGAGGTTATTGAGATAGGGAGAGCCGAGGCCATGATGGGATTTGAAAACAAGGATGAGAATTTTAAAATTGAGGCGTTACTGAACCAGGAGCCAATGTAGGTCAGTGAGCACAGGGGTGATGGGTGAAAGGGATTGGTGTGAGTTAGGATACGGGCAGCAGAGTTTTGGATGAGCTCAAGTTTACGTAGGGTGGAAGATGGGAGGCCAGACAGGAGTGCGTTAGAATAGCCAAGTCTAGAGGTAACAAAGGCATGGCTGAGGGTTTCAGCAGCAGATCAGCTGAGGCTGGGGCAGAGTCAGGCGATTTTACGGAGGTGGGAGTAGGTGGTCTTGGTGATGGAGCAGATATTTGGTCAGAAGTTCATTTCAGGGTCAAATACGACACCAAGGTTGCGAACAGTCTAGTTCAGCCTCAGACAGTAACCAAAGAGAAGGATGGAGTCAGTGGCAAGGGAAGGGAGTTTGTGGCAAGGACAGAAGACAATGGTTTCTGTCTTCCCAATATTTAGTTGGAGGAAATTTCTGCTCATCCAGTGCTGGATGTCAGACAAGGAGTTTGACAAATCAGAGACAGTGGAGGGGTCGATAAAGGTGGTGGTGAGGTAGAGCTGGGTGTCATCAGTGTACATGTCCTAGCCTAGCGATGCTGAAGCCAACTGCCGCCCAACTGAGATCAGATAACTAAACACAGAATGAGATTAGGACTTGAGGCTTTCTGGACCGCATGTTACACATTGCCTTTAGCAACTGTGCCATTTTGGGGAACTTCAGCTGTCAGTAAGGCTCGGTGGTAGTACTTTCACCTGAGTCAACAGGTTGTGGGTTGAAGCCCCACTCCGATTTGACCGCAGAATCTAGGCTGACACTTTGGTGCAGTATTGAGGGAGTGTTGCATTGTCTGAGGTGCTTGATTATGGATGAGATGTTAAACTGAGACCCTGTCTGTCTATTCAGATGGGTTTAAAAGATCTCAACGAACTTTTTTGAAGAAGTGTAGGCATTCTCCCAGAGTCCTGGCCAACATTTATTCTTCAACCAACACCACCAAAAGACAATAGCAAAATATTGCAGATGCTGGAAATCTGAAATAACAGAAAACGCAGCATTGTGGAGAGAGAAACAGTTAACGTTTCAGGTCGATGACCCTTCGTCAGGAGATGGTAACTGCTGATGATTCTGCCATTGTCATTTACACCTCATCTAGAATCATTTTTGTTTCTTAACTTGTCCCATTACCATCTCCTTTTGCCTTGCACCATCATCCCTTTTGTCTTTTAATCTCTGCTGCCTTCCAGCCTAACACAAACCTTCCCTTAGTTCTTTCCTCCCCACCTCCCTTTCCCTGCTCCACACTTGCTTAAAAATCTGTTACTTCTCTAACCTTTTCCAGTTCTGACGAAGGGTCCTCGACCTGAAATGTTAACTCTGTTTCTCTCTCCACGATGCTGCCTGACCTGCTGAGTGTTTCCAGCATTTTCTGTTGTTATACCACCAAAAGACAGGTTAACTGGTCATTTTTCTCATTGCTGTTTATGGGACTTTGCGGTGTGAAAATTGGCTGCCAAGTTTACTTACATTACAACAGTGAGTACATTTCAAAAGTAATTCAACTACAGTGAAGCACTTTGGGATCTCCTAAGTACGTGAAAAGTGCTGTATGAATGCAGGTTATTTCTTTAAAGACCGTTTTCTTCTGAAGATTAACAAAATGAAGAACTGGATTGAAACTGGACAAGCTACTTTAACTATAGGCCCTGATGGATGGTTAAGATAGTGCAGTGGTTATAGAGTTGGCCCAGTAATTTAGATGTCATGAGTTCAAATCCCAAATGGAACATCAAACGTAAAAAATACAGTAATTTCTTGGCTGTACTGATTTTTGTCCTATATTAAGTGGTTGATTCTTCATGGGAATAGACAGAAAAAGTCTAAAACTACTGCATTTGAAATCTGTATGTACTGCTGCAATTCTTCAGATTTGGTCAGGCTAGAAATTCCGAACCAATGTCCAATGCGTTAAACAAATATAAACTTTTGAGTCTGAATATAAAGCAAATTCTAAAGGAGCAACAGTTTACGGAAAATGCTTTGTTTAAAGAAACTGTACAAAATGCAACTTCCAGGAATTGTCAGGCAAATCTAATATTTACAGGAAGATGAAATGTAAGAGCGTTATTCCATCTACAGGCAATAAGGTGGGAAAACAGTTTAAGTGCACAACTTTTAAATATATACTTTACTTTTAAAAACAATGTTGTGCTCCCCACAGCTTGATGACTCCATTCCTGACCTCCTGGCAAACGATGACCACATGGCATACAACAAAAACTTGTATTTATATAGCGTCTTTAATGTGGTAAAACGTCCCAAGGCACTTCACAGGAGCGTTATCAAACAAATTTGACACCGAGCCACATAAGGAGATATTAGAGCAGATGACCAAAAGCTTGGCCGAAGAGGTAGGTTTTAAGGAGCATCTTAAAGGAGGAAAGCATGGTAGAGAAGCGGAGACGTTTAGGGAAGGAATTCCAGAGTTTAGGGCCTTGGCAGCTGAAGGCACGGCCGCCAATGGTGGAGCGATTAAAATCAGGGATGTTCAAACTACAACCCTCAAGTAATGACATACAATAAACCTGAAAAGGTGCACGACATACAAGCCATGAACGAAAACGAAACCAACAAGGCAGGTCTAAATCCGAAGTGGGTGTTTATACTACTTCACACAAATGCTGCAATTACAGTGCAGATGTGGAATTTGGTACCAGAGCCTGAGCTGGCACTGGAACAAAGTGGCGTGAAACTCCCTGGAAGACGGAGTTTGTTTCACTCCTGAGGATGTATGGGGGCAAAATTTGCCTCCTTTGCGCCCACCGTTAGCGCCTCCAGGGGGCGCAAAGGGCTTATTGCCCAGGCAGGGTGTGAATAGCGCCTGCCGAGAAATTCGGCGGGGAGCTACAGAGGCACTAGCCGATAGTGCCCCGCCCCCGCCAGTAGCGCCCCGGGCCACTGCGCCGCCAGTGATGACGTCATCGCCGAGCGACGCAATCCCTTAGCGCCCCGCTGTGGCCCCTTACCGCCTTGCGGCTGAAATTCGGCTGCGCACCGCGAGGCTGCCGCGTGCAATGTCAGCGACAGTCTCGCGGGTTGCGAACTGGGCCGCACACCGCTGGCGGGGCAGTAATTAAAGGGGGGGTCCGGCTGCGCCCAGCGCCAAAATTGTTTATTGTGGCCGACCTCTAGGTTTACCCCTCTTGGTGGCCCTTGACCGTCATTGCGACGTCTGGCACCTGGTGGGCTAATGGAGGCCGTCAAATGGCCTGTAGAGTGCGCAGCTGCCCTCCCCTTTAACGGAAGTGGAGGGGCGCTGAAACGCATTGATGCTACACGGACCGGCCGCGTAGCGCTCCGGCGCTACCCAGGTATCGCCCCAAGAGGAAGTGGAGCACCTGAGGTAGCCTCGCCAGGGCAATAAGCCCAATTTAGCAGCCAGGGCGGTACTCCCGCAACGGACGCTAAATGCCTGCTGATAATTCGGTGACCGCCCCCAAACGGGGCGTTACCAAATTTCATCCCCTTTGGATCTTAAAAATCCATGTACAGGAAACTTTGGTTTATCCGGAGGTTAACTGTCCGGAATACTTGCTCCACCGGCAAAATTCAGGAGTCGGTTCAGTAAGTTTTTTTTCTTTTCGTTGCTTTTTTTTCACCAGTCAGGCTCTGCAAGGTCTAGCTGAAACTGTTGCTTAGCTACAGAGACGCTTGCAAGCTACGGCCGACTGTTTAGAAGCTGTTGCTAAGCAACAGGGTTTGTTGCTAGATACGGAGCTCAAAAGCTCCGTCTGTTTTAACATTAGCGCTGGTTTGTCCAGCAGTTTTGATGGGACGGCAACAGCTCGGTCCCGTCGGTGTCGGATATCACAAAGTTTCCTGTATACTATACGAGTTTACTGTTGATGCAAAGCCAATAGCTTTGTAGCATAAATGCACCTTTTAATATCAATCCTGTTATCCCCAGAATCTTTCCTCAGTAAACCCAGTGATCACCAGCACAAGCAGTCAGAATTGCTTATCTATTATTATTTTCCACTTGTCAGACTCTCACTATACAATGTAAGTTGAGAAAGTGGCATGATGTGCATCAACTATGCATAGTATCAATACACACAGAATCTGTAAAATGGCTGCAAAACAAGTAACAAGATTTAAAAAAATAAATGTTCATTACAGTAATAGCCTAAAAAGTTGATTTTAAAAGTTGAATGCATTAAAAAAATGATGTATGTTCATCATCTGTTTACTGGCTTCTCATGAAAGAAATACATGGTGGAAATATTAACAATACTGAACAACAATGAAGGATTCTTACCTTTTTAATTCCTTGAGCATTTCAGCTTCCTGTGGGAGTGTCTGGGCAGCAGCTTCTGTCTTTTTACCCTGTATTCACATAGTAATTATTTTTAACTGTAGTACTTCATTTACATTTAGACAGATAGAACACTGTTGATGCATAAAGGGAAGTTCTTTTATGAGAAATGGAGGTACAATGAGGTTAGGATAATTTTCACACAAGTCTTAAAAGTGTCTGTAATTAGGACTCAAAGACAGTCCAGTCAAAGCAGACTGAGGTTGCAGGGTTGGATGGTATAGTTGTAAACCGTATTAATTTTTAAGAGACCACCACATCTTGCACTGACCCTAAATGGTAATGCTGCAAGCAAGCCTTCATAATTCAGTGCTCCCAACACAATAATAGAGTTAAATGGTTTGTCTGTAGGTTCGGGACTGGCATGCATGATCTGGGATCCTCCCGAATAGAACAGGAGACTTGTAAGATACACATCTGGTTAATGTAAGTATTAAGTTACTTCACTTCACCTTTGGAGACCTGAATTCAATTCTAAACAAGCAAAAAGCAAGTAATTTATGCTATTAACTGAGTGTGTTTATCGATTTACAATTTATTCTGTACTTGGACGGTAGTAAATTATCACATTAATGGTCAATGAAATTGTCACACAGCTTTAGAATAATTTACTACGAAAGCTTCAGATACATTTCTTGTAAATTTGCACTACAAATAGATCAGTCAAATCCACAAAATGCTTTCCATATTTTGGTTTAAGATTAGGAATCCAAACTAATTCAATATAATCAGGTGTTTAACTAATTTTAATTTATCTTAAGGGGCTACATTATTAAGGAGTAATTCCTCACCTTTATTCTCATGGATCTTTCATAACTAAATTTAGCAATTTTAAACAAACATCCAGCAAGAATTTAACTTTTTCACTTGTTGCATGAGGATTTGAAAACAACTTACTTGACATCCTGACTGTGGCTGAATTGCAGGCATAAGGCCTGCTTTTACCAGCATAAGAGTTGAAAAAAAGTTTAAAAATTTTTTTTTTCCACTCATTTATCATTTAAAAATACTTTTAAAAAGGTAAGTTTATTTTTAGCCCTGTAAAAAACGAATTATTTTTTTCAAAAAAATAAATTTTTATTTAAAATATTAAATTTATTGTAATTTCAACTCATTTTAAAAATGTGATTTAAAAAAAATTTATTTAATGTTTTACAGTGTTTTTGGGGTGATCACCATTCATATATTTGGCAGGTCTATCTGTCAAGTGTATGAAGGGAGATTCCCTTCTCCTATTGGCTCCCCATGGCCCATGTGATCCCAGGGATGCTTGCGAACCGCATGCACCTCTGGGATACATGGGCCCTGCACATTTCGAGTTTGGAGAGGCCCAGGAGCGGAAGTATACGCACCTCAGGAGCCCGCAGGTAAGTCCGTAGATTTTTCCCAGATCGGAGGCCTCCGCATGCAGGAAGCCTCCGATCGGAAAATATGGGCCAGTATTCTTCGCCCACCGTGGCCCAAATATCAGTGGCTGCTGCATCAATGTTTATATTTGCCACTGATGACACTGCTTCTTCCATTGGAGCCTGGGATAACCACTTCTTGAAGTGGTTCACTGCTCCTTCAAAAGCAGATGGCAATGCTGTAATGTAAAGGGCATGTAAATCTGCAATACTCGACAGGCCTGACAAGAAATTTATCTTACAAATGACCATATAGATGATATTCGCTACAATCAAATCAAGCTGTTTTAAATGGAAAAGACAATGCCAATAAACTTATGATTGTTTCAGGAAAGTACAGCATAAAATTTAAATTGTTTACAATTATGCTTCACAACATGGCAAAATCGTACCTTTTTACCTCTTGACTTTTTCCGTCTTTTCTTTGATTTTGAGTCTCCTGTTGCCTATGTGTACAAAATGAACAAAGTGCTTTAAACCGGAGAATTTTTTTTTTAAAAAGCACAAATGAACTTTTGAATGGCCTAACAGCATAGTGACCGAGACCTCACTTCAGAATGAGGTAATCATGGACTTGAATTCTACATATAACAACAGGAAATGCTGGAAAAACTCAGCAGACCAGGCAGCATCGGTGGAGAGAGAAACAGAGTTAACGTTTCAGGTCGATGACCTTTCGTCAGAACTGGGAAAAAAAGCAGGAAATGGAAAGCAAGTTTGGGGGCTGGGAAAAGGGGGAGGGGATGAAAGAACAAAAGGGAAGGTCAGTGATAGGATAGAAAGCAGGAGAGATTAAGAGACATTAAGAGATATTCAAGGCAAGGGGAGGTGGAAATGGGACAGGTTAAGGAACAAAGGATGGCTTTAGATGGGGTGTGAATTGCGCTGGCAGAATGAAGAACAGCTGAAGGGAGGGAAGAAAAAACAAAAAGTGTGGATAAAAAAAAGAAGAAAATATATATATGTGATAGGGGCCGAGGTTATGATCTGAAATTGTTGAACTCTATGTTGTGTCCAGAGGGCTGTAGAGTGCCTAATTGAAAAATGAGGTGCTGTTCCTTGAGCTTGAATTCTACAACTGACTTTAATCCAAATTCCAAGGTTACAGTTAGTATAATCTATTATTTGGTTGGTTTCCAGATGGACTACGTGACGAAAAATAAAACCACTTGTTCATGACAAACATTAAGGCCTAGAAATTCAGTTGGTAGCGCCAGCCACTAGCGACTTAAGAGGGTGATAAGTGGGGCGCGAAGCGGCTAATGCCCGAGCGTGGCACGATCTGCGCCTCTCGCGTACTTGAGTGAAGATTTAGCGGTGGCGCAAAATCGCAATGCCCGCTCAGCTGCGCGCGCAGATCCTGACGTCATTTCATGGTGCAACGCCCTTGGTGTGCCCCGAACCGGAACTTCAGTGGCGCCCCCCTTCTTTCCGCCTGGCGCTCCCAGCAACTGGTTGACTGGAACGGTTCCCAGTCGCTGTGGGGCTGGGGGTGCGCTATTTAAAGGGGGCTCTTCCTGCATTCTTTGTGGTAGCCATTTTGCACCACTCCTTCTGTGTGTGAGAGAGAGAGATTTGCAGAGAGACAAAGGGAGACAGCTTTCTGCTTTGACTCAGCGCTCGCACAGGTACTTCTGGCTTCAGCCCAGAGCTTTGCATTTGGATTGATTTTTCAGTGCCATAGCCTTGAGTGGCCACATATAATGGGGGCTGCAATGGGTGGAAACGTTGGGTTTCTCCATTGCATTGAGAGGGCTCAGGGACGCCGAGAGAGTGCGCCAATCATGGCCAGACGGAGGAGGGCTAACAGGCGTCAGCACAGGAGGCCTTACCCTCCCAGGGTATACTGCCAGCACTTCTCCTACCTCAACATGTCTGAGGAGCAGTGCATTCGGAGGCTTCGATTCAGAAGGGAGGTGGTCACTGAGATCTGCCACCTGCTTCAGAGAGATCTGCAGCCTCAGCTGAGGAGCAGGACGTCTCTGTCGGTGGCAGTGAAGGTGACAAGTGGTTCTCAACTTCTATGCCAGCGGCTCCTTCCAATCCGCTACTGGCGACATTGCCAATGTCTCCCAGTTCGCGGTGCATTGCTGCATCCGCCAAGTCACGAATGCCCTCTTCAAAAGGAGACGTCAGTACATTTCCTTCCCCATGACCCCGGACAAGCAGCAAGAGCGCGCAACGGGATTTGCTAGAATAGCAGGCTTCCCCATGGTCCAGGGCGCCATTGACTGCACGCATGTGACTTTGCGGGCGCCTCTAGAGAATGCCGAGGATTACCGCAACCGAAAGGGGTTCCATTCGTTGAACGTGCAGTTGGTGTGTGACCACAGGCAGCTGATACTAGCTGTCAATGCCCACTTTCCAGGCAGCAGCCACGACGCCTTCATCCTGTGCCAGACTTCTGTGGCAGACATTTTCGAAGCTGGCTGGCTTATCGGGGACAAGGGCTATCCTTTGTGCACCTGGCTGATGACCCCGCTCCGTGCGCCCAGCACCCCTGCTGAAGAGCGATACAATGACAGCCATCAAGCGACCAGGAACATCATTGAGCACACAATCGGCGTGCTAAAGCAACGGTTCCGCTGTCTGGACCATTCCGGGGGAGCCCTTCAGTATTCGACTGAGCGAGTCTCCCATTTCGTTGTAGTGTGCTGCATGCTGCACAACCTGGCTATCCTCAGGACTCAGCCACTGCCAGCAGACATTGGAGGACCACCAGAGGAGGAGGAGGACCAAGACGGGAGGGAGGCACAAAGCGCAAGGGCCGTCTGTCAGCGGCTTATTGCAAGTCGGTTCTAAGCCCCCTTTCAGGGAATGGCTTGTGCCATTGAAAGAACATGAATGGACCCGCTCCGCAAACCCTGAGCGGTCAAGGCAACAAATAGTTCAAAGTGCACACATGCACAATCTGAATAAAGACAATTATTTATTTAACAAACTCTGTGCCCTTCCCACATGACAAACAAATACAGAGAAACCCCCCAAAAATGTCATACACATAACTGGCTCTCACAACCTGGAGAATGAACAAAAGAGTTAAACAAAAATGACCATGATCCTCGGCCTTCACAAAAAAAAGCAACATTTTGCCACACCTCCTACTTTTTGTCCTGCGAGGGTGATCTGCCTCGCTTGCGAGATTGGCCCCTTCCCGCCCTGCAGCTCCTCCGCAATGGGACCCCAGTGGCTGCAGCAAGGCTGGGGGAAGGCTGCTGAGGGTTAGATAGTGAGTCGGCAGATGCCCTTGGGGGACGGCCTGGACCAGCTCTGGGCCTGGAGGGCCCGGCTGCTGACTGCTCCAACTCTGCTTGGGTGGCAGCAGTCTGTCCTACGGGTGGTGGCAGCTGCAGTGGAGGAGTGACAGTGTTGGCAGCAGGAATGCTGCCAACCTGACAGAGCACAGGCACTCCCTGGTCGGACGAGACACTGGCACTCACACGGGGCAGCGCTGAAGCATGCGCAGCAATCTGCTGAAGCACAGACTGCTGGCCTGCTGCGGCGCGGCGACGGCCCCGGCGAATCCTGCCCGATACAGCGAGGGTGGCAGCAGTTAGTGCTCGTGTGGCCTTGATCTGTGTCTGCATCAGACCAGCCAGTGACTGCATGGCACGACTAAACACTTGGCTGGAAGCCGCGTGTGCTGCACTGAAGTCCTGCAGACTCCTTGCCTGTGCTGCCCCGAATTCCTGTACACTCCTTGCCAGTGACTTTATGGAGTCAGGCATCCTTGCCACTGCAGCCATGAGCTCAGTGTGCCTGTGCTCCGCCTGGGCGCCCATTTCAGCAAGGAGCCGCACCTCCTCTGCGTTCACTGTAGCAGGGCTGGAGGCCACACTCTCCCTCCGGGGAGAAGGCCGCCGAGCTTCCCTACCCCCCCCCCCCCCCACCCCCGCGTTGCTGCAGCCCGCTGGGCCCTGGAGCCTTCCCCCCTGCTCCCCTCCAGGGAAGACGTGTCCCCATCATGGCCATGGGCTGCCTCGGCTGAGGGTGGCACTGATGTTCCGGCTTCCTCTTCCTCGCCTTCTGATTCACTCATAGTGGCAGCTTGAGGGCCCGCCTCCTCACCTGGCGAATCAGCATCTGAAAGCAGGGAGGTACAAGAGTTGCTTTAGCGTGAGGACAGGGCGGCAGCGAGGGAGGCATGAGTGCTGCAATGCACTGCATTGGTTCGATTGTGGCAAAGGATGCTGGTGTGAGGCACAAGTGGAAAGAGAGAGGTCAAAAAGGTGATGACCTTACCATTGCTGTCCAGAACGGGGTCGGCATCTCCAGTGGCGACAGGGCCAATCAGGCAGCCTGCCATTATCCGTTCCACTCGCTGCTCCAGATCGCTGAGGTCTTTAAGTTCAGGACGGCCTCCCCCGTTGCTGCTGCCTCCTATTGTGGGCCAACTTGCCCTGCAAGAGAAAGGATGGGCTCGGAGTACAGTGTCAAGCCCTGATCTTGGCTGCACTGCCTCCCCTGGTCAAATAGCCCTGACAGTATCAAGCCCTGATCTAGGCTGCACTGCCTCCCATGGTGGAATAGCCCTGACAGTATCAAGCCCTGATCTAGGCTGCACTGCCTCCCATGGTGGAATAGTCCTGACAGTATCAAGCCCTGATCTAGGCTGCACTGCCTCCCATGGTCGAATAGCCCTTACAGTGTGTAAAGTGGTGAATGTGCATGTGATTTTCATGAGAGGCCCATAGGTGTTGCATGAGGGCTGGGCACTGGGGCTTTCAGGACCCTTTGGTCATAAAGTGAGGTGCATATGCAGGGATGAAGAGGATACTGGAAAGGGTACTCACCCTGACAACCCGAGTGAGGTCGTTGAACTTCTTCCTGCATTGCACAGGGGTCCTAGGGACCATGCTGCTGGAGGTCACTCTGTGTGCCACCTCCCTCCAAGCTTTTCTATATTCGTTGGGCAGCGTCCTCCTGCCACTGTCAGGAAAGAGGATAGATCGCCTGCGCTCCACTGCGCCAACCAGAACCTTCAGGGCCCCCTCACTGAAGCGCTGCGCTCGCTCCCTGACTCTCTCCATGGTCATAGGCGTTACGATGTCGCAGCAGGTCTGTCTAGGCCTAGAATCAGGGCTCCAAAGTGCAGGGCGTGGCTGCAAGCCAAATCGACCCTCCCCCTTTAAGAGGTGACCGGCGCCAGCGTGTCTGCCTGCATTAGCTAACTGGCCGCACCTGCGCTGCACCCGCCCTCGGTGGTAGCGCCTCGGCTCGCCGGCTTAGCGCCTTAGGATAGTCATGCACCGCCTGCTTTAGTGCAGCAACAACCTCTTGGGGCGATGCAACTCAATTTCGATGAAGGTGGCGCTAAGTTGCGCTGGGCGCTAATTTTAGCGAACGCTCGACTGTAGCGCCCCAAACGTGGCGATACTGAATTTCTAGGCCTAAGTGTGTAAAGAAAAATAAAACCACTTGTTCATGACAAACATTAAGTGCGTAAAGAAAAATAAAACCACTTATTCATGACAAACATTAAATGCGCCTCCTACTGGACTGATGGCTATAACTGCAGTCTATAACCTGGGTCATCCCAACCTTCCAATGTAAAATGGGAAGTGTGTGGTGACAAATACTTCTGTTTGCAAAAAGGTAAATGCAAAATTGAAATCCAATGTTTGTAATATGTATTTTCTTTCCATAATCTTTAATGACACTAAATTAATTGTGATTTTATTTTATGTGGTGCTGAAAGTTACAAATTTGTAAGAATATTCCAAGGTTAATGTATACATAGTTCTGCTTCTGTTGGAGCACCGAGGGAAAATGGCTACATTCAGTATCAGGGGTTTCCAGGCCCACTCCCCAGACACACAAGGTTAAGCTTTTCACACATGCACACAAACAAAAAACTGGGTAGGAAGAAATGCTGTCTGATCCACAGCCCCATTTGGATTGCTTTTCACTATTAAAAGTGATGATGCAGCATGGCTAAACTACTGAAGCAGAGGCCTGTTACACTGGGGTAAAATACTAACTTTTAACAGTGCTTGCTGTATTGCATTAAGCCTGTCGTGACCTACCACCACAAACTGCTAAACATTATGGTGGTACTACTTAGTAGTAGTGTACCGGTAGTAACATTCACTTTTGAAGTCCACTTTGATAGTGCACTAAAATAAAATTCACTTCTAGAATATGCTTGCATGCACTTGAATCCTTTAGTCAGAGACTGGAGAATTTATAATAGGGAATGAGGAAATGGCAGAGAAATTAAATACTTTGGCCTAGAAATTGAGTTTTGGCTTAGCCAGGGCTTTAGCGCCGGAAGTTAATGCCGGCGCTAAGTCCCCCTGCGCGCGCCAAACGGCTGCCGGCGCTACTGAAGGGTCTTTGTGGCGGTAAATCGGCGCTAACTGCCGTTTCGCGCCGCAATTCCGGCGCTGCGGCACCCGATGCGGTGCGGCAGGCTCGGGAAGTGCAGGCCTCCTCCTTCCCTTAAGGAGGAGCTGCCTGCACCCGATCGCGCGAAAATCTTTTAAAAAATGAGCCCGGCACCTCGGACAAGTGCCGGGCTTGCTTCTGTTCCGGGGGGGGGGGGGGGGGGGGAAGTCCGGGGAGGGAGCTGCGGCCAGGCGGCCGGCGGGAAAGCGGCCGGCCGCCGCGGGGCCTTTAATGCGCCGGCGCAAAGACTCGTAAGACTCTGTTGCCAGAGTCTTAGTTGCGGCTGTCACGGGCGAGGCGGCCGCAACTGAATTTCGGCGCTGGGGCCCGTCGGCATGGCAACCGGGACGCTGCGCACACCGATGACGTCATCGGTGCCGGCGCAGCGCTACCGGTCTACCGCGGCGTAAGGGCCCCAGGCAATTTCGGCGCCGGCGCCAAATGCAGCGCTAGGCCCTCTAGCGCCGCAAAATCGGCGCTAAGGGCACTCAATTTCTAGGCCATTGTTTCTGTCTTCACAGAGGAAGACACAAAAAACCTTCCAGAAATACGAGAAAACCAAGGGTGTGACGAGAATGAGGAACTTAAAGAAATTATTAGTAAAAAAACAGTACTAGCAAAATTAATGGGACTAAAAGTCGACAAGTCCCAAGGTCCGAATGACCTATATCCTAGGGTTTTGAAAGAGGTGGCCATTGGAATAGTGGACGCATTGGTTGTCATCTTCCAAAATTCTATAGATTCTGGAACGGTTCCTGCAGATTGGAGGATAGCAAATGTAACCCCGCTATTTAAGAAAGGAGGGAGAGAGAAAACGGGGAACTACAGACCTGTTAGCCTCACATCAGTAGTTGGGAAAATGCTGGAATCTATTATAAACGATGCAATAACTGAGCACTTAGAAACTAATAGTAAGATTGGGCAGAGTCAACATGGATTTATGAAAGGGAAATCCTGTTTGACAAACCTACTGGAGTTCTTTGAGGATGTAACTTGTGGAGTAGACAAAGGGGAACCGGTATAGTGGTGTATCTGGATTTTCAGAAGGCCTTCGATAAGGTCCCACACAAAAGGTTGGTGAACAAAATTAAGGCACATGGAATTGGGGGTAATATACTAGCATGGATTGAGAATTGGTTAATAGACAGAAAACAAAGATTAGGGATAAACAGGTCTTTTTCAGGATGGCAGGCTGTGACTAGTGGGGTACCGCAAGGATCGGTGCTTGGGCCCCAGCTATTCACAATCTATATCAATAATTTGGATGAGGGGACTAAATGCAACATTTCCAAATTTGCTGATGATACAAAGCTAGGTGGCAGTGTCAGTTGCGAAGAGGACGTGAAGAGGCTTCAAGGGGATCTCGACAGGCTCCGTGAATGGGCGAGAACATGGCAGATGGAATATAATGTGGATAAATGTGAAGTTATCCACTTTGGCAAAAAAAAACAGAAAGGCAGAGTATTTCCTAAATGGTGAATGATTGGGGAATGCAGATGCTCAAAGGGACCTGGGTGTCCTTGTACATGAGTCACTGCAGGTGCAGCAAGCCATTAGGAAGGCAAATGGTATGCTGGCCTTCATTACAAGAGGATTTGAGTACAGGAGTAAAGAAGTCTTACTCCAATTATATAGGGCCTTGGTGAGGCCACACCTGGAGTACTGTGTACAATTTTGGTCTCCTTACCTAAAGAAGGATATACTTGCCATAGAGGGAGTGCAACGAAGGTTCATGAGATTGATTCCTGGGATGGTGGGACTGTCATATGAGAAGAGATTGAGTAAAGTAGGCCTGTATTCTCTTGAATTCAGAAGAATTAGAGGGGATCTCATTGAAGCATACAAATTACAGGGTTTGATAGGGAGTCTAGATCCAGGGGCCACAGCCTCAGGATAAAGAGTAGGCCATTCAGGACTGAGATGAGAAGAAATTTCTTCACACAGAGGGTGGTGAATCTTTGGAATTCTCTACCCCAGAGGGCTGTGGAGGCTCAGTCATTGGGTATATTCAAAACAGAAGTCGATAGATTTCTGACTAGTAAGGGCATCAAGGGATATGGCGATAGGGCTGGTGAATGGAGTTGAGGCAGAAGATCAGCCATGATTTCATTGAATGGCGGCGTAGGCTCGAAGGGCCGAATGGCCTACTCCTGCTCCTATTTCTTATATTTTTATGATGATTCGCTCCATCTCTTGCGGCCACTTCAATTCCAAGGTCTCATCACTGACCAGGCCATCTTTTACCACTTCCTCAAACATCCTTCCTCCACCCTCTCCTTCCTCATGTCCAATACCAAATATGAGGAGCTCATGGATTTCTTCTGTTCAAAGGTTGACACCATCCATGGAGCTGCATCTGGTACCTCCTCCTATACTCTGCCGCTCTTGACCTCCCCCCAGGTTGGCTCCAACCCTACCTCCAATCCACTGTCACTCTGCAGTTTCTCTCCCATCTCCCTCGCCAAGCTCATCTCTTCCATAATGCCCACTTCCGGTTCCCTTGATTCCACCCAATCGCTGACCATTCAGCTACTCCTCCTGTCTCTATACTTGCTAACATTGTAAATATTTCTTTTTGCTCAGGCACTCTCTAAAGTGCCTTGGGAAGTTATACCACACAGACTGCAGTGGCTCAATAAGTAGGTTCATCGTCATTTTCTCAAGGGGCAGCACGGTGGCATAGTGGTTAGCACTGTTGCCTCACAGCGCCAGGGACCTGGGTTCGAATCCGGCCTCGGGTGACTGTCTGTGTGGAGTTTGCACATTCTCCCCGTGTTTGCGTGGGTTTCCTCCGGGTGCTCCGGTTTCCTCCCACAGTCCAAAGATGTGCAGGTTAGGTTGATTGGCTATGATAAATTGACCCTTCGTGTTAGGGGGATTAAATACGTGGGGTTACGGGGATAGGGTGGGATATGTGTTGGTGTAGGGGTTACGGGGATCAGCTGGGATATGTGTCGGTGCAGGCTCGATGGGCCGAAATGGCCTCTATCTGCATTGTGGGGTTTCTGTGATTTCTGTGAACTAGGGCAATAAATGCCGGCCTTTCCTGCAATCACCACATCCCAGGAATGATGAAAATAAACAGCCACTTGAGTGACCAAAGGAGAACTGATGCTTATGGAATAGCAGCATCTCATGAGCCTGGACAGGAGGGGAAAAATATAATTAAAAGTATAATTGGAACAATTCTCAAATTTTTATTAAATCCTTTAAGGATCAACAAAGTGTGAGGAATACTAAGCATACACCGAACTCAAGACAAATGTCAGTATAGCTTGCTGCTAATTCAGTTCACGGTTACGTGATTATTCGCTTGAAAATAGCCCTGGACCTGTCTACAAATAGTGATGCAATGTTTGCCATTGACATAGACATGAAGAGATACCGAAGAGCATGTGATTCAATATGGATTCAGAAAATCAGTAACATACAGGAACAGGTATTGCAAACTCATCCTCTGAGGTCTCCTTTTCTTTCTGCTCTTCTTTAACATCAACCACTTTTGCTCCAGGCCTTTTGGTTTGTTGCCCTAAAGTACAAGAGGTTTGATTGTTTTTTTTAAAAAAATGCATGAAGTATTCAACAGAAGGCATTCGTGTTCGACAGATTATTAATCTGGGATGCTCATTTGTATTAATTCAAGGTCAAACCATAAGAACAAGCACCAGATCTGACTACATAACTGTGATTACTAGCAATACAAGCAGCAACTGTTTACAACGCTCTTTACTGATCTCCAGCTTTGCTGTTATATGAGGCTGGTGAATTTAATAGATCACAAGACCGTTAGCAGGAGTTAAGAACAGGCAGTATTCTATGGCTGATAATCATAATGTTGGATTGCTTCTCCTTTGAAACACAAAATACTTACAGGGCTGTTCATAGACACTGGCCCAGATTTTAGAAATATAGAAGATAGGAGCAGGAGTAGGCCATTCGGCCCCTCGAGCCTGCTCCGCCATTCAATGCGATCATGGCTGATCATCCAGTTTCAGTACCCGGTCCCTGCTTTCTCCCCATACCCCTTGATCTCTTTAGCCTTAAGAAATATATCCAACTCCTTCTTGAATATATTTAATGAATTAGCCTCTACTGCCTTCTGTGGTAGAGAATTCCACAGGTTCACCACTCTCTGGGTGAAGAAATTCCTCCTCATTTCTGTCCTAAATGGCTTACCCCTTATCCTTAGACTGTGACCCCTGGTTCTGGACTCCCCGACCATCGGGAACATCCTTCCTGCATCTAGTCTGTCCAGTCCTGTCAGAATTTTATAAGTTTCAATAAGATCCCCTCTCATTCTTCTAAACTCCAGCGAGTACAAGCCCAATCGTCCCAATCTCTCCTCATACGTCATTCCTGCCATCCCAGGTATTAGCCTGGTGAATCTTCGCTGAACTCCTTCCATGGCAAGAACATCCTTCCTCAGATAAGGCGACCAAAACTGCACACAATACTCAAGATGTGGTCTCACCAAGGCCCTGTACAACTGCAGCAAGACATCCTTGTTCCTGTACTCGAACCCTCTCGCTACGAAGGCCAACATACCATTTGCCTTCTTAACCGCCTGCTGCACCTGCATGCTTACCTTCAGCGACTGGTGCACAAGGTCACCCAGGTCTCGTTGCACTTCCCCTTCTCCCAATCTACTGCCATTCAGATAATAATCTGCCTTCCTGTTTTTGTCACCAAAGTGGATAACCTCACATTTATCCACGTTATATTGCATCTGCCATGCTTTTGCCCAATCACCCAACCTATCCAAATCATCCTGGAGTTTCTCGGCATCCTCCTCACAGCACACATGCCCACCCAGCTTTGTGTCGTCTGCAAATTTGGAGATATTACATCTAGTTCCCTTGTCTAGATCATTAATATATATTGTGAATAGCCGGGGTCCAAGGACCGATCCCTGCGGTACCCCACTAGTCACTGCCTGCCACTCGGAAAAAGACCCGTTTATTCCAACTCTTTGCTTTCTGTCTGCCAACCAGTTCTCTATCCAAGTCAATACCTTGCCCCCAATCCCATGTGCCTTAACTTTACACGCTAATCTCTTATGCGGGACCTTATCGAAAGCCTTCTGAAAGTCCAAATACACCACATCCACTGGTTCTCCCTTATCTATTTTACCAGTTACATCCTCAAAAAATTCCAGTAGATTAGTCAAGCACGATTTACCTTTTGTAAATCCATGTTGACTTTGTCTGATTCTGTCACTGTTTTCCAAGTGCTCTGCTATTACATCTTTTATAATGGACTCTAGCATTTTCCCCACTACCGATGTCAGGCTTACCAGTCTGTAATTCCCCGTTTTCTCTCTACCACCTTTTTTGAATAGTGGGGTAACATTAGCTACCCTCCAATCCATGGGTACTGTTCCAGATTCCATCGAATGTTGGAAGATGATCAGCAATGCATCTACTATTTCTAGGGCTACTTCCTTAAGTGCCTTAGGATGTAGATTATCAGGCCCTGGGGATTTATCGGCCTTCAATCCCATCAATTTCCCTAACACCATTTCCCTACAAATACTGATTTCTTTCAGTTCCTCCCTTTCATCAGACCGTATGTTCCCCAACATCTCTGGGAGGTTATTTGTGTCCTCCTTTGTGAAGACAGAACCAAAATATGTATTTAATTGGTCTTCCATTTCTTTGTTCCCCATTATAAATTCCCCTGATTCTGACTGCGAGGGACCTACACTTGACTTCACCAATCTTTTTCTCTTCACATATCTATAAAAGTTTTTACATTCAGTTTTTATGTTCCCTGCAAGCTTACTCTCATATTCAATTTTCCCCTTCTTAATTAATCCCTTTGTCCTCCTTTGTTGAATCCTAAACTGCTCCCAATCCTCAGGTTTACTGCTTTTTCTGGCCAATTTAAATGCCCTCTCCTTGGATCTTATGCTATCCCTAATTTCCCTTGTTAGCCACGGTTGAGTCACCTTTTTTGTTTTATTTTTATGCGAAACTGGGATGAACAAATTCTGTAGTTCATCCATGCGGTCTTTGAATGTTTGCCATTGCCTATCCACCGTCAACCCTTTGAGTGACATTCCCCAATCAATCCTACCCAACTCGCGCCTCAGACCATTGTAGTTTCCTTTATTTAAATTCACAACCCTAGTCTCTGAGTCAACTACTTCATTCTCCATCTTAATGAAGAATTCGATCATATTATGATCTCTTCGACCCAAGGGGCCTCGTACAACAAGATTGCTAATTAATCCTTTCTCGTTACATAATACCCAGTCTAAGATGGCCTGATCTCTGGTTGGTTCCTCGACATATTGGTCCAGGAAACCATCCCGTAAACACTCCAGGAATTCCTCCTCCACAGTATTGTTACTAATTTGGTTAGCCCAATCTATATGTAGATTAAAGTCAGCCAGGGTGTACAGCATAAAGTTAAGTAAATCTGGCCATGGAGGCCATCCCTGGCCTCCCAGGCAGCAATGTGGTCGGGTGCTGATGCCGTGTGTCCTGTGCAGCATCATGTGATTGCAGAGAAAGCTGGTATGCCTGGTGCTGCTGGTGTTTGGGCTCATCGTGGTCTGATTCTGAGGACCAAGGTGAGAGAGTATAAAGGGCACTCGTGCTGATGTAATTGATGGCAGGTGAAGTACAGATGACAGAAGTGATGTCAATGGTGAGAGAGGTAATGAGGTGAGACTGGATGGAGACTTGTGGAAAGACTTGCAGCATGCTGAATCTGTTGTGGAAATGCAGTGAGGAACAGCTTGTGGCTGAGGAAAGTGATGATCTGTCAGGTGGGAGCTTTTACTGTACATTTGAAGTTGTCAAGTAATCAGCTGGAGCAATGGCCACTGAACTCCCTCTCTCAGGTTGATAGATGTGGTCAACGAACAGCATGGTTCCCATGGCCATGAAGTTAAAGTTAAAAAGTAAGGTAAGAAAGCCTGTTAAGGGTCTGGTAAGTACATTATAATTAGCTTAATTGGGTTGCCCACTGCTACCTGTCGGGTCTGCTCAACGCTGACAGGCCTGACATTGGGAAAAGCGCGCTGCGGCGGGTTGACAGCGGGGTCCCGACCCGCTGTCAAAAAAAAACACTTTCCCACCCGACCTGGCACCGGTCCCACCCGCTGACACCCTGGAAAATTCCAGCCTTAAAATTAATTTATGTAAATTTTGGCCCGGATCAAAATGTTTAAAACTATTTTTCAAAAAAGTTAACTTTTTATTGTACATGCTTTATTGCAGGGACTTTTAATTACATTTCAAAATGGGAACATTTATTTTTATTCCAGTTGTATAAATTATTTAATTATTTGGGGATTCCTCATACGCTTATAGGGATTCCGTTTGTAAATGGAATCCCCATAAGCTTATTAGGAATCCTCCTTTCTGAATGGAGGACCGGGCCCACGTGATTCCAGGGACGCTTCAGAACCGCCTGCATCCCTGGGAGCCATGGGCCTTCATGCAGGCCCAGGGCCCAGTCGCTGAAGCCCGGGAGCCTGAAGGTAAGTGCGGATGGTTTTTTTAAAACAGGCCGGAGGCGTACTCTTCTGACCACAAATTCCAGGCCATTAAAAAAAAAATCTCATCAAGAACACCACAAAGAGAAAAAGAGGTAATTATTCTGTTTGCCTAATTTTCATGTCTAAGTAAAATAGCAACCTCTAATAGTCATTGTCATAATGTAAAAATATTCCAACACAAATAGAATTACATAGAATTTTACAGCACAGAAACAGGCCATTCAGCCCAACAGGTCTCTGCTGATGTTTATGCTCGACACGAGCCTCCTCCCACTGCTCTTCATCTCAGCCTATCAACATATCCTTCTATTCCTTTCTCTCTCATGCACCAAGGTTATTGACTGGAGAAATTTGTTGTTTCATCAGATTTACCCCATATTCATTCTATGCGGATGACGCACCACTTGGAAGGGTTAGCCAAAGTTAAAAAAAAATAGCAGTTCTCCAAAAAGCACACTTGATTATTGTAAGGCCTACCTGCACACAGATCCTTTGCCAATGAACAAGCACAAATTGAATCGATACCTAAATAAACAGAAACAAGACTGTAGTACACATGAAGTAAAAGGCAAAAAGCATGCAAAGAAATTTGCAAATACGATAGTCTGCTTTGAGCAAGTATCAAGCAGCCATAAATCCATATGTAGTTTTGCAAGAACAAGAAGTTTGAAACAAGCAATTAGTCAGATGAGAGTGGCAATTCAACTCATCCTTTTCATATATACCTATGGTCCCACCAGCACATCTAATTGTTTCTTGAATAATTCCAGAGTTTTTGCCTCCTGTCTCTAGCCAGAAGACTATTCTAGCTATGTTAAGAAGTATTTCCCCACATCAGTCCTAAACTTACATTTTACTAGATTATACCGTGTCCCTTTGCCCTACAGTCATGATTTAACTTAAAATAGTGATCAGGATTAATCTTTCTCATTCCACTTGGTATCTTACATATCTCTATAAGATGCCACTCATTTGCTTTCCTTCAAGGCTGGAATGTATCCCAGGTTGCTGAGGGAAGCTAGGGTGGAGATAGCAGAAGCTCTGACCACAATCTTTCAATCCTCCTTGGATATTGGAGTGGCACCAGAAGAGTGGAGGATTGCAAATGTTCAAAAAAGGGGAGAGGGATAAACCTGGTAACTACAGGCCAAACAATCTAACGTCAGTGGTGGGAAAACTACTAGAAACTGTCAAGGACAAAATCAATTCTCACTTGGGGAAGCATGGGTTAATAAGGCACAGCCAGCACGGATTTGTTAAAGGCAAATCATGTCTGACTAACCAGATTGAGTTTTTCAATGAAGTAACAGAGAGGGTTGATCAAGGTAGTCTAATAGTTGCTGTACATAGGGACTTTCAAAAGGCTTTTGATAAAAGTACCTCATAACAGACTTATTCGGAAAATAGAAGCACATGGTATTAAAGGGACAGTGGTAACTTGGGTCCGAAATTGGCTAAGGGATATGAAGCAGAGAGTAGTGGGTAATGGATGTTTTCCTGACTGGAGAGAAGTATGCAGTGGGTCCCCCAGGGGTTGGTATTAGGACCATTGCTTTTCTTGTTATATGAATGACCTGGACTTGGGTATAGGGAGTACAATTTCGAAGTTTGGGGATGATACAAAACTTGGCAACATAGAAAATAGTGAGCAGGATAATAGCAGACTTCAGGAGGATATAGACTGGTGAAATGGACAGACACATGGCAGATGCAATTTGCGGATAAGTGTGAAGTGATGCACTTTGGGAGAAATCACATAATCTAAATGGTACTATTTTGAGGGGGCTGCAAGAACAGAGGGACCTGGGGGGGCATATTGAAGGTGGCAGGGCAAGTTGAGAAGGTGGTTAAGAAAGCGTTTGGGACACTTGGCTTTGTAAACAGGGGCAGGCATTGAATACAAAAACAAGGAAGTCATGCTAAACCATTACAAATCACTGGTTAGGCCTCAGCTGGAGTATTGTGTACAATTCTGGGCACTACACTTTAGGAAGGATGTCAAGCCTTGGAGAGGGTACAGAATAGGTTTACAAGAATAATAGGATGAGGGAGTTCAGTTATGTGGACAGATTGAAGAAGCTGGGTTTGTTCTCTTTAGAGCAGAGAAGATTAAGGGGCGGCCTAAGTAATGAGGGGTTTTGATAGAGCAAGTAGGGAGAAACTATTTCCACTGGCAAGTGGGTTGGTAACCGGAAGTCATAGATTTAAAATAATTGGCAAAGGAACTTCCCCTCTGCTTCCCTTCACCGAGGCATTCTTCTTCCTCTAACCATCGCGCCACACCCCGCCAATTCACAGAGCACTCTCCCGCTCTATCTTTCCCAATCAACAGGGACACTCCCAGCTTCGAACCATTTCCCCCACTTAGCAATGGCACTCTTCCTCTCGAACCATTACCCCCCAATTAAGATAGAAACTCACTCCCTCTAACAATCTCCAAATGCCCTCTTCTTCCTCAGTTCATACTAGCACTCTCCTTCACCTCCAACTTCATATGGGCACTCTTCCACATCTCCTTCCTAAGGCATCAATTTATTCTGGAATACAGAGGAACACCTGGGATACAGTTCCATGGATGCCTGCCACGTTCTGGAATCTCACCTAAGTGGTCAATCTTCAGGCTATTCAATCACATTGAATTATAACCCAACTTGATTTTGTACCCTCCAATTCTGTACATGCACACTTTTCAGCAGGAATTAACGGACATTAAAAAAAATCAAGAGAATCAACCAAATAATGGCCATGTTCTAAGGACCTGCTCAGTCTCTGCACAAATTCCCCTCTTTTCTTTCTTGTCCCCAAGCCTTTTATTGTTCTACCCTTCACTGAATTAGGAGTGGGAAAAGACTGGTTTGTGTCAACATCTTCTTACGCTGACAAGTTTAAATCCTTTTACCCCTTTCCCTTCCTGAAGCTGACAGTTCCGCAGGCATTGGCCACACTCCAGTACTCTACCCAAGTGGTCATTCTTCGTTCGTGCTCTAGACTGTGAGGGCTTTCAAGCTACGTCCAATCCTGTCCTCACCTGATGACCACACAAGTATTTTTTTCTGGCAGGGGTCACTGGCTATCACGAGCAGAAAACCTGACTGATTTTCTCCTCCATATCCTAGGGATCCTAAGGCCAAATACAGCGGACCTACCAATGCCCAGTTGAGATCAGTTAACTTAGTAGAGCCCAAAGGAACTTTCCTGATCTGCATGACTGTGCACCACCCTGGACAATGTGCTTACCAAATGAGCCATGGAGGAATGGGCAAGATTCAGTGTTGATGAAGTTTGCAGGACTTTTGTTGCTACTCCATTATTTTACTCTTGGAGCTAATGCGATTTTTTTAATGCATCATATTTTTTAAAACATTTCAATAAACTTAGGAGTAAAGTTAAAAAAGGGGGTGGGAGCTGGTTGCTGTCACAGGCTCAATCTAGGCACGACAGATAGGGTATTGGTCCTCTTCCTGTAACTGTTGTCAAATGATTGTGGACATTTGTAATGGACAATAGTAACGGGTTCACTGAAAACATATGGAACTAATCTAACTGGCATTTAATATATAAATAAGTAAAATTTACCACTGTGATGTTTAACAATAAGCTCCTCCAAAAGTTGGGACAGAGGTTTGTTAAAGTATTTCTCCATGTATCTCCTGTCAATTAACACAACGCTCATTGGCTGCAAGCGAAGTTCTTGCAGCCTCTTATCATTGACTCCAAGCTGACCAAGTATCACTGCAGCTTCGTTCCATATTCTGTCAAATTTTTCATAAGTTAGATCTGTGTGGAAAATGTCTTTCAAAAGGTGATCTCGCATCTCACAAATCCGCCGCAAATAAGCTCCCGGAGAAGTGTCAGATCTCGCAAGCCTACCAGTCCAGCCCTTTCTGGGACGTGGAAACTTCTTCATAAACACAGCAAGAAACTGAAACAGAGGCAATGTAAAATGTAGAGTTTTTGATTTCTCTGTCGAATAAATAATATTCATCCATTTTTTTCTGAAGTTGCTAAAATCTGCTCCCTCCAACCGATTCTTGATTAAGACTTTATTCTTTGAAATTTCTTCTTCCAATTCCTCTGGTGAAATGTAGGTATCAAAAATACTCCGAACAGCCTCCGTGCCTTCCACGTGTATTAAATAAAGCAGGCGATACAGATTAACGTAGCACTTCTTTATTAATAGCGGCTTGACTGGCAATTGAGGGTCAAATTGTGGACAAAAGGGTCCAGCTAAATTAAAATATGAAAAAGGGAAAAATTACATCAAATGCAGAAGCTCACACATATTATGCCTTCGTTAGCGAGGTTAGAACATAAGAACGTAAGAAATAAGAGTAGGCCATTTGGCCCTTCAAGCCTGCTCCGCTAGTCAATAAGATCATGGCTGATCTTCTACCCCATCTCCACTTTCCTGCGCTATCCCCATATCCCTTGATTCCCTTAATATTCAAAAATCTATCGATCTCTGTCTTGAATATACTCAATGACTGAGCCTCCACAGCCCTCTGGGGTAGAGAATTCCAAAGATTCACCACCCTCTGAGTGAAGACATTTCTCCTCATCTCAGTCCTAAATGGCTGACCCCTTCTGACCTTCCATTAATTTTTCTCCACCAGTATTTCTGTTTGAAATAGTGAGTGATGATATAAGTGGTGGAACTACTGAGACGAGTTACTGAGCCCAACAGCATAAAGAAGCTGAAATAACATTAGTGGAAACAGTTATCAACTTAGGAGTACTTCAGTAATTTGTCTTTGTTAAATCAGTTCTGTTGAGCTGCTGTGTCAACGAATAACACGTAACAGTTGCCTGCAAGTTTCATTCTCATTTTCCATTGCTGTTTCTTTTCCCTGTTCGGAAGCACCCATCTTCCTCTTAGCACCTCCCCCAATGACGTGGCTGAAATGTGTGGGAAGTCACATCCATCAGCAGAATTTTCTACCAGATTTTTAAACTCAAGCCAATTAATAAGTAAACACAATATTCCAATAATGAATTCAATCATTTGAATCCTGCAAGAAATACTTAATTGTTATACATACCCATAAATTAGCCCGTCACCGAGAGAAGATACAGAAAATTCATCACGTTTGGGAAGTAGGATTTCTCCATCATGGAGGGGTTTGCTACACAACTAAGTTGATTAATTTTAGTATTTCGTCATTAACGAGTTGATTTCCTGTGGCACTGCACCTGGAGATTCTCGATCAAGTGCAGTATTCAGGTCAGGGAGGGTTGGAGGGTAGGGGATAATTGGACACGGGTAGGGGAGGGGAAGAGGAGGACGACACAGGAAGTAAGAGGTGAGAGTGGAGGAGGGAGGTTGTAGTGAGTTCCCTCTGTCCACAGATCCAGGTTTTCATCAGAGGAGGGAAAATGGGGTGGGGAAGCGGCACACGGTCCTTCCTTCTACCAGGCCCACTGTCAATCTTGGCTGTGTGGTGAAAAATGAACTCTAAGGCTGGGGGTGAGCTGAACCTTCCTCTAAACAGGCCACATGAGATGTTGCGGTAGGTTATCCTTTGATCTCCCTGTTTCTAAATTTCAAGGATTCGTCAAGTCAGGCCCCTGAAATTCAACTCAAGCGGGTGGGGGCTTATCGCACCTTACTCAATATAGAGCCACCTGGGCAAGGAGACATCTGGAGAGGAGGCGGGAAGATAGTTGAACTCAAAGATTAATTGAATCAAGTTCCTCTACAGTAAACACATTTTGGTTTTGCTTGGTCTTTAGTTAGTTCATTGCTTGATCATTTAGGATTCAGCATCAGGGTACCTCATACACAATAGCAGAAAGACATTTTTTCCCGTAAGGTGCTGTCACAGCACCACCTACTGGAGTAACAGGTACTGCTTGGAATTTGCCTTATATATTTTTCTATATATATACAGTACCTGTATTACTCCAATTGTTAAACATGTTGCCAGAAAGGCCCAAAGGATTACAACTGACATTTTAGTGTTAAAAATGCTAATTTACTTTTGAAATCAGAGGAAATTCTGACACCACTACCCAGATTAGACAAAAAAAACAATTACTTTGTTCATCAAATGCTTTCAGGAAACTGTTGATGTATGGTCCTAGATAAGGAAGTTCATGCTTGTGTTCCACTAATGTAAACCACATGTCCGCTACACATAGAATGGTTTTTTTGGTGAACAGGATGTGCATAAACCGCTCTGCTCCCTCCTTATAGTTGTACTTGCATAAATCCTTGCTCTCCGATTCCTTCAGCATTCCTGATTTCAGAAAGTATTCAGCAAAGCGCTTCACACCGTATTCCTCCAAGACATATTTAAAAACATCGGCATATTTCTTGATGAAGAACATGCAGCAGCTGTCACCTAAACAACACAAAGCCAGGGGTAATATGTAAGATGGTACAATTTTTTTTTAAAGAATCATTGAGGTGGTGAAGGACAGCACCCAAAAATACTTTAAGAGTTTGGCATGACTAGGCAGTGGATTCACCAAACATTATCTGCCATGTACATCAAGAACAATCTTAGAACAGGTGTGCACTGAAATTTCTAATTTTGACACTGTTTATCTTGTTGACTAAACATTGAATTTAGTTTTCTACTTTTGATGTAGTTACTGGGAATTGGATCAGGATTCCTCTCACTAATTTCATTAAAACGAGGGGGCAATATTATAACAGACAAAACACATGAGATGGTGCTGCCCTTTATCCACATAAATTATACACTTTCTTCCTAAATTTCAACACATTTTGCATCTTTAGTTCAATAAATCCTTCTTATAAATGTTATATTTATTGCAAGGACAGATTAAAGGGATATTGATTGGTTGGTTGAAAGGACTGTGGTCTCTGGTTCTGCAATCTGATAGGTTGAAAGGGATCTACAATACAGTAAACTCTTGTTTAAACAGCACTTAATCATCCGGAATTCTTTAATAACTGGCAAAATAGATAACCGGTAATCTTACCAAATCCATCCATTTTTCGTTTTTCCCGGTGGCCGAGTTAGTCCATGGTTTTTATTTTTTTTGTGTTACAAATGGCCTACCTCTCTGTTATCCAGAATTTTTCATCAACCGGCACCATCCTGGTCCCGTAGGTGCCGGATACGAAAGAGTTTACTGTATTACTTTCACACAAATAAAATAATTTAAGAATATAGATTTAAACATTTTGTTTTCCACACATGTTGCACCTTATTGTTGTTGAAGAATTGAAGTAGAGCAGTATTACGGGAAGAGAAGTAAATACAGGAAACTTTGGTTTATCCGGAGGTTAATGCTCGAGCCACCGGCAAAAATCAGGAGCCGTTTCGTTCGTTTTTTTTTCTTTTCGTTGCTTTTTTTTCACCAGTCAGGCTCTGCAAGGTCTCGCTGAAGCTGTTGCTAAGCTACAGAGACGCTTGCAAGGTACGGCCGACTGTTTAGAAGCTGTTGCTAAGCAACAGGGTTTGTTGCCAGATACGGAACTCAAAATCTCCGTATGTTTCAACATTAGCGCTGGTTTGTCCGGCAGTTTTGATGGGACGGCAACAGCTCGGTCCCGTCGGTACCGGATAGCACAAAGTTTCCTGTAATGTTAGGCTAATATTCATTTTCTCACTAGAACAAATATTGTGTATAAGGCATTAACTGAAAGAAAACAGTATTTCCCTCAAGCTAATCTAGCATATGGGGATCTGCCATATTAAGATCCCAGTCAAAAAGGCGACACCCGAAGGAGATCCATCGTCAACACACTGTGAATATGTTGAAAAAAGATTGAAATTGTAACCATTCTTAGTGCTTCAAAACAGCTAAAAAGATAAGATGTAGTGTTTACACTCTTCAAATGATTTGCATCTTCCACAAAATAAGATTAAACCCTACCTTGATTAGTTCTGGGGAAAGAACATTCTCAACACCCACTTTAACAAAATGTCACTAACATTAGAATTGGTACTGCAGCACGTGGCTTTCCGCAAGGTAGATAATCTATCTTTCTTCCTCATATCCTCCACACACTGTAAGAGCATACTAAAGTTGTATAATTTGGAAAGTAAGAAGTCCCGAGTGCAGCTGTAGCACTAGCTGGCAGGGTAGATCTTCTACTAAATGATCATAAGCCACAATCACATCTAAACATTAATGCTTAGTAAACTTGTAAGGATTACTTCATTTGGTTGCTTTACAGATACTGCCACCTGGAAGCTGATCATAAAATACAGATAGCCTTCTAATAATAATAATAATAATAATTCAACTTTATTGTCATTGTACAATGCACAAGTACATGAACAACGAAATGTGATCTTGCAAGCTCCCATGAGTCCAGTACAAATAACAGCACCGTCCTGGGAGAAGCAAAGCCGCTGCGTCTGTGCGCGCCGCCATTCTATTTCCACCATTCCTCCTGTCCGACAATCTTCAGCCCAACGCCTGGGCCTGCTCACCAGCCGCCCCTCCCGGGGCTCCTTCCGTGACCTTCTCACCAACTGCCCCTCCTCGGGGCTCCTTCCGTGTGACCTTCTGCACCTGGTCTTCCCTGATGGTCACCCCTCCAGGTACTAACCAGGCCTGGCTCTGCTTAGCTTCCAAGCCTTGCCAGTGACCCTGTCTCTAATGGTTTATAAAATCCATGCGTCTATATTGACTTCCCCATTGTGCCGTGAACTTTATAAGGCTAGACTCATGGAAGGAGACACAGTGAAGGCTGCTTGGTCCGGATTCCATTGTGCAGTGGAGACCCATTCTCAAATACCGAAGATGCCATGAAAGGGTATTGCTGGCTTCCTATTGGAAGAAGCATGACTTTTATTGAATTGGCCAGAGTGCAAATGAATTGGTTTAAGGCATCGAATCAGCCATTCTTCATTCTAGTTTGCCTGTGAAATCTGTCTACTTTCCACAAAGGTAACTGCTTGAAAGATTGAGTGTATTTTCTCTCTAGTTTACGTATTATTCAGGAATGATTAAAGCCGATACATCCTAACAGCAGCTGGTGCCATTATGCCCCTGGAGTGGTTCAGCCCTGGCACATCTCTCGAATCAAGTGGCAGTGCCAAGTCTAATGCCAGAAATTTGCCAACACCAATTAGTGTCAAAACATCCTTGGCACCACTTTGTGCCAGTATGATTTCAGAGCAACTTGGTACATCCCTGGTGCTGGATGTTTATAATGAGTCCTTGGCACCATTAAGCGCTGATATTTCCACCAGCACTGCTAAGTGCCGATGAATGTTTTAGAATATTCAACAAAGTGGCTAGGCAATCTGTGATTGGTGACTCTGGAGTTGTGTTGGTTGCCTTTTTCAATTTTGCTCTCAATACACTCTTTGTAAGTACGTTTGGAGACACCAAAATCAACTGTAGCAGGCAGCGGTTTTTGACTAGCATTTTATGCATTAATCATTTATCATTGCAATTGTGAAAGGGGTATTGAATTTTTCCCAATATTTAAAACCTTTGCCATGGGTTGATATTAACATACGATCTCAACTGAGGGTGCACTGTTTTTTGTTTTCATGCAAGCATTGTGTGGCATTCGTCGCCAGTTATAACAGATTAGCAACAGACCAGCAGGGCCACAATTTTTCGACTGTAAATCCCATTTTTTGTCTCAGGCCACTTTGTGTTTTGCTGTTTTTTTGCCTGCTTTTCAGATTTCATTTGACTGACTGCCTATAAACCAAGTAGCTGGTTGCTAGTTGTTGTCACATGATCGCAACAGCGCACTTCTTGTTGCTGAGCCTGTTCAAATTTTACTCTCATGCCATTCCTAAGGAAGGCAGCTTTGTTTTTATTACAGTTGTTACCTGATCCTGAGATCGGTACCAAATCTTAAATTTTCAGAAAAATCTGAAAGAGCAAAAACAGATTGGGCAACTGGAAGGTTTATAATTTAATCGACTCCCAAGGAGGAACCAGAGTCCTTTAATGAGAGGTGTGACTCAAAGAGCAGAGAACACAGCCTCTTTAACTAGGGAAAAACAAGTTCATGCCATTGCGTACATCTCAAGGCTGTATATGACTAGAAGTATTGGCCACATCTGCACCATCAGGATGATATTTTTTATGTGCAGTTCCCCAAAACTATTAAACAAAATTTTACAATTATATACCACTTTTCGTGTCCTCAGGATGTTCCAAAGCAATTCACAGCCAATTAATTACTTTTGAAGTGCAATCACAGTTGTTTTGTAAGAAAATGTGCACACAGCAATAGATCACAAACAGCAATGAGACGAATAACCAATTAATTTGTCTTGGTGGTGTTGGCTGAGAGATGAATGTGGGCCAGGTCACCAGGAGAACTCCAGGCTTTGAAAAAGTGCCATAGAAATGTTTTTGTCCCACCCGAGCAAAGAGGAGCTTGGTTTAATGTTTCAGGTGGCAATGCAGCACCTCCTCTGTACTGCACGGAAGTGCTTGCTTAGATCAAGTCAGTACTGGAGATTCAACCCATGTGTTTATGACTCAGAGGCAAAAGTCTACCACTGAGTCAAGCAAGACTATAAGGTTTACTCCTCAGGTGTGTGGATGATGTTAAAGAAGTAAGTTAGCTTAGGTAGGAACCATTCTAAACAAAATCGTGCAAATATATTTCTTTTCGAGGGGGTGGTGGCGGGGTAACATGAGAATGCTTTAGAATCAAAGTACTCGTTCCCAAACCAAAGTATTGCTAAACACTGTTCTACTTTAAGGTCCAATGGTATTAAGCACTTAAAAACCTTCAAGTACAAGGGATATGTCTTATCTGATGATAAACTATAAGGGAGCATTCAGTAATATTAGACAGAAGGAAAGATAAAATAAAAAAAGTGGGTTAGTAGCTGGAATAGGAAAATGTCAAGACTGCCAACCTATGGGCCTAAAATAGCTGCAACAATAACCACTTTAGCAATGCAAAGGCCCACGCCTGATTTTCATGGGAGTTCAGGCCACTGCTAAATTGGTTGGGGCCTTTTTTTTTATGATGGCCTTCTGCAATAGGCTCTTGTGGTTAATTCAGACCCTGACTCCTAAAGTTGTTTGCCCTAATCGGAGCTTGGGATGTGCAAGCTGCAACATGCATTTCTGGGTCTTCAGCAGCCTAACTAGTGGTCTTTAAAGGGATTGCTGGAGGCTGCACAAATGAGGCCCAAAAACATGGAAAATGTTTAGTACTTAGTGGAGTCAGCAGGTGTGCTCCTCCTGGTTCTGCAAAACTGCAAGCTGCTGCTGGCCTGCCCTCACCCGGATTTATCTCTGGGGCTCAATGCGGGGCAAAATTAGTAAGGCCCTGATAGGTGAGCTGCGCAGGCCGCCGCATTGGCACCTGCAGCTTTCCTGATTTATTCTGATGAGGCCCGAGGATTTCAGACTTAGTTTTACATTTTGGAGCTAACAAACTGAAAAACTGATTTTGTGGTAAGATATCAGCCCACATTACAGCGCTGGCTGGACTACCAATTACCTTCAGCCGAGCCACCATTTAATGGGACAGCTGCAACAGCTAAACCTTCCTCACCAATGGTGAAAATACACTGGCGATTCAGCAATGCACAATGATCAGATAAGTGATTGGTTGGTGAGTATTTCTCTTTTTTTTAAACTTTAACTCTGGTTTATAGTTTCTAAGGTCTCTCTGGTGTAGCGGGGACTGTTGGTAAACCAGTTAACTGTAGTGTAATAGTGAGATTAATTAATTGAATTTAAATTAAATCAATCAAAGGGTAAGTCATGACAGGACAGCCGGGCCCCGTGATATGCTCCTCCTGCGATATGTGGGAACTCAGGGACACTTCCTGTGTCCCTGACAACTACGTGTGCAGGAAGTGCATCCAGCTGCAGCTACTGACAGACCGCATTACGGCGCTGGAGCTGCGATTGGATGCATACTGGAGCGTTCACGATGCTCAGGACATCGTGAATAGCACATTTACGGAGTTGGACACACCGCAGGTAGAGGTTGGACAGGAAGAAAGGGAACGGGTGACCAACAGGCAGAGTACTAGGTGCAGGCAGGTAGTGCAGGAGTCCCCTGTGGCCATCCCCCTCTCCAACAGATACACCACTTTGGGTACTGTTGGGGGGGATGGCTTATCAGAGGAAGGCAGCAGCAGCCAACTTCCTGGCACCAGGGGTGGCTCTGCTGCACAGAATGGGAGGAAAAAGAGGGGTAGAGCTATAGTAATAGGGGATTCAATTGTAAGGGGAATAGGCAGGCATTTCTGCGGCCGCAAACGAGACTCCAGGATGGTGTGTTGCCTCCCTGGTGCAAGGGTCAAGGATGTCTCCGAGCGGCTGCAGAACATCTTGGAAGGGGAGGGTGAACAGCCAGTTGTCGTGGTGCATATAGGCACCAACAATATAGGTAAAAAGCGGGATGAGGTCCTAAAAGCAGAATATAGGGAGTTAGGAGATAAATTAAAAAACAGGACCTCAAAGGTAGTAATCTCAGGATTGCTACCAGTGTCACGTGCTAGTCAGAGTAGAAATAGAAGGATACTTCAGATGAATACGTGGCTAGAGGAATGGTGCCAGGAGGAGGGATTCAAGTTCCTGGGACATTGGAACCGGTTCTGGGGGAGGTGGGACCAGTTCAAACCGGACGGTTTGCACCTGGGCAGGGCTGGAACCGATGTCCTAGGGGGAGTGTTTGCTAGTGCTGTGGGGGAGGGTTTAAACTAAAATGGCAAGGGGTTGGGAACCTAAGCAGGGAGACAGAGGAAAGGGAAACAAGGATAAAAGCAAAAGATAGGAAGGAGAAAAACAAAAGTGGCAGTCAGAGAAATCAACGGTTTAAATCAAACGTGGCCACAGTAAATAATAATTCTAATAGGTCTAAGAGCGTTAAAAAAACAAGCCTGAAGGTTTTGTGTCTTAATGCGAGGAGCATTTGTAATAAGGTGGATGAATTGGCTGCGCAAATAGAGGTAAACGAATACGATTTGGTTGGGATTACGGAAACGTGGCTCAAGGATGGCCAAGACTGGAAACTCAACATCCAGGGGTATTCGATATTCAGGAAAGATAGGCAAAAAGGAAAGGGAGGTGGGGTAGCATTACTGGTTAAAGAAGGGATTAACACAATTGTAATGAAGGATATTAGCTCTGATGAGGTGGAATCTGTATGGGTAGAATTGAGAAATACTAAGGGGAAAAAAACGTTAGTGGGAGTGGTATATAGACCTCCAAACAGTAAGGCGGAGGTTGGGGATAGCATTAAAAGGGAAATTAAAGAAGCGTGCAATAAGGGCACAGCAGTCATCATGGGTGACTTTAATCTACATATAGATTGGGCCAACCAAATTAGTAACAATACTGCGGAGGAGGAATTCCTGGAGTGTTTACGGGATGGTTTCCTGGACCAATATGTCGAGGAACCAACCAGAGATCAGGCCATCTTAGACTGGGTATTATGTAACGAGAAAGGATTAATTAGCAATCTTGTTGTACGAGGCCCCTTGGGTCAGAGCGATCATAATATGATCGAATTCTTCATTAAGATGGAAAATGAAGTTGTTGACTCAGAGACTAGGGTCCTCAATTTAAATAAAGGAAACTACGATGGTCTGAGGAGCGAGTTGGGTAGGATTGATTGGGGAATGGCACTCAAAGGGTTGACGGTGGATAGGCAATGGCAAACATTCAAAGACCGAATGGATGAGCTACAGAATTTGTTCATCCCAGTTTGGCAAAAAAGGTGACTCAACCGTGGCTAACAAAGGAAGTTAGGGATAGCATAAGATCCAAGGAGAGGACATATAAATTGGCCAGAAAAAGCAATAATCCTGAGGATTGGGAGCAGTTTAGGATTCAACAAAGGAGGACAAAGGGATTAATTAAGAAAGGGAAAATAGAATATGAGAGTAAGCTTTCAGGGAACATAAAAACTGACTGTAAAAGCTTTTATAGATATGTGAAGAGAAAAAGATTGGTGAAGTCAAGTGTAGGTCCCTTGCAGTCAGAATCAGGGGAATTTATAATGGGGAACAAAGAAATGGCAGACCAACTAAATACATATTTTGGTTCTGTCTTCACAAAGGAGGACACAAATAACCTCCCAGAGATGCCGGGGAACATAGGGTCTGATGAAAGGGTGGAACTGAAAGAAATCAGTATTTGTAGGGAAATGGTGTTAGGAAAATTGATGGGACTGAAGGCCGATAAATCCCCAGGGCCTGATAATCTACATCCCAGTGTACTTAAGGAAGTGGCCCTAGAAATAGTAGATGCATTGCTGGTCATCTTCCTGAACTCGATAGACTCTGGGATAGTACCCATGGATTGGAGGTTAGCTAATGTTACCCCACTATTCAAAAAAGGTGGTGGAGAAAAAGCGGGGAATTATAGACCGGTAAGCCTGACATCGGTAGTGGGGAAAATGCTAGAGTCCATTATAAAAGATGTAATAGCAGAGCACTTGGAAAGCAGTGACTGGATCGGACAAAGTCAACATGGATTTGCAGGAGGTAAATCATGCTTGACTAATCTACTGGAAATTTTTGAGGATGTAACTGGTAAAATAGATAAGGGAGAACCAGTGGATGTGGTGTATTTGGACTTTCAGAAGGCTTTCGATAAGGTCCCGCATAAGAGATTAGCGTGCAAAATTAAGGCACATGGGATTGGGGGCAAGGTATTGACTTGGATAGAGAACTGGTTGGCGGACAGAAAGCAAAGAGTTGGAATAAACGGGTCGTTTTTCGAGTGGCAGGCAGTGACTAGTTGGGTACCGCAAGGATCGGTCCTAGGACCCCAGCTGTTCACAATATATATTAATGATCTGGATGAGGGAATTGGATGTAATATCTCCAAATTTGCAGATTACACAAAGCTGGGTGGGAGGATGTCGTGAAACTCCAGTACGATTTGGACAGGTTGGGTGATTGGGCAGAAACATGGCAAATGCACTATAATGTGGATAAATGTGAGGTTATCCACTTTGGTGGCAAAAATAGGAAGGCAGATTATTATTTGAATGGCAATAGATTGGGAGAAGGGGAGGTGCAAAGAGACCTGGGTGTTCTTGTGCACTAGTCGCTGAAGGTAAGCATGCAGGTGCAGCAGGCGGTTAAGAAGGCAAATGGTATGTTGGCCTTCGTAGCAAGAGGGTTCGAGTACAGGAACAAGGATGTCTTGCTACAGTTGTACAGGGCCTTGGTGAGACTGCACCTTGAGTACTGTGTGCAGTTTTGGTCGCCTTACCTGAGGAAGGACGTTCTTGCCATGGAAGGAGTGCAGTGAAGATTCACCAGGCTGATACCTGGGACGGCAGGAATGACGTATGAGGAGAGATTGTGTCGATTGGGCTTATAATCACTGGAGTTTAGAAGATTGAGAGGGGATCTCATCGAAACCTATAAAATTCTGTCAGGCCTGGACAGACTAGATGCAGGAAGGATGTTTCTGATTGCCGGGGAGTCCAGAACCAGGGGTCATAGTCTAAGGATAAGGGGTAAGCCATTTAGGACTGAAATGAGGAGGAATTTCTTCACCCAGAGAGTGGTGAACCTGTGGAATTCTCTGCCACAGAGGGCAGTGGAGGCCAGTTCATTAAATATATTCAAGAAAGAGTTGGATATATTTCTTAAGGCTAAAGGGATCAAGGGATATGGGGAGAAGGCAGGGACAGGGTACTGAATTTGGATGATCAGCCATGATCTCATTGAATGGCGGAGCAGGCTCGAAGGGCCTACTCCTGCTCCTATCTTCTATGTTGCTATTTACTTTCATAAAGGTGAAATAATTCTAATCCCAGGATGAATATTCAACATTGATAATAATAAAAATAAAAATTGGGGAGAGCAGAATAAATATGACAAACATCAAAGTAGAAACTAAACAAATGGAAGGATACTCACTGCATCCTTGCATATACTCAGCCCAGTTTAGTGCTTCTTCATTTAGTATCACTGGGTCCCGCATGTGAGAAACAAACTGCCTTAAAATGCCATTGTTATTGATTTGTAAAAAGTGATCCAGCAGAACTCGAGTCCTGTCGTTCCGAACTGGATATCTAGTAATACTATTCAAGGAGATAAAGTCCAAAGTGCCAGATGTTAAGAGTTTAAGAATGAGTCGATCAACATCCAACATTCCTTTTTCAATGGACAATCTCTCTGCAGTGAGTTCTCGCAATAAATAGCACTTCTTTGGTTCTTCCACTGACAGAGTAGCTGTACAGAAACAAAAATGAATAGAAAATTAACAATGCAGCTTCTATTACTTATGGCGAATCAATGTTATTAAAACTTTTGGAATGTTTAATGGGGTCTCAGACCTAATTTTTTTTGCCTTCGCATCGACACAAAAACTGCAGTATAAAATGGTCATTAGAATGATGTTCTTTGTACTTGTTCTTGGGAGAAGCTCATTAGCTTTGTATTATCTGAAACCAGGCCATGGAATCTGTGGTCCAGCACTGCGCCAATAGCATGGAATTCCTGGCTTTATTATACAGTACAAAACACCCATAAATTCACAAAAATGTCCAAGCATAAAATACAAAGGCATTTCTTCTGAAAAAGTATCCCATTAACACAAATCTAACAGAGGAATATTCTAAGGACGTTTTTCCCTCTTCTGAAATGTTCTTCTTCTACTCCTCCTTCCCTGAAGACAGTGGACTGACTCCTACAGTCACTTTCAAAAAGCCATTTTTCATGTGAGTCTAACCAGGAAGTGCCAACACATTACTCAGCTGTATTTTACTTTATAAAGAACATAAGAAAGGTCACTAATGCAAAAAAGCTATTTGACCCATCAATGCGCATTCCTCTAAGATCTTCCCGCTCCCGTGATTACATCAAAAGTGCATTTTATACAACCTCAGTGTTTCTGTTCTATTGCCCTCCTTGACAATTTATTCCAAAGATTTATCACTCTTTCAGTTTTTCCTGATATACAACTTCTATGATACATCAGCATGGGGACTGAAAATAACTAAGGAATACACCGAAATAGGGTCTCTTCAAGGACCTTAAACTTGAGTATTTGTCTGAGAAATAAGTCCCCTAATGCATTTAAAAGCGAAAAAGTGACTTTAAAAATAAAACACAATGGTCACCATCTTTCCCATGTTTCAAAGGCTAGGTGCTGAAAAATGTCACAGTTCTAAGCATCCCTGCTCCTTCACGGAAAGCAATGATCAGCACAGAATACCAGGACTGAGGCAGTTTTATATTCACAAAACACTGAATCCAGATTGGCTAATTTTATTTAATTGTAGATCCTGACAGCCATTAGTTACATGGTACATTCAAATCACCAGTCTTGGCTCGATTTTAATCCTGGTTGTTGAAACGAAAAGACAGTGCAGCTACATACATCACCCAGCCACAAATAAATGTTATTTTCCAGTTATGGCAGAACAATTTTATTCCATAATTGCAGTGGCGTAAACATTGCACAATTCTGTTAAACAATCCAAAAAGCAGCCCGCTTGATTGGCACCCCATCCACTACCTTAAACATTCACTCCCTCCACCACCGGCGTACTGTGGCTGCAGTGTGTTCCATCTACAAGATGCACTGCAGCAACTCGTCAAGGCTTCTTCGGCAGCACCTCCCAAACCCGCGACCTCTTCCACCTAGAAGGACAAGGGCAGCAGGCGCATAGGAACACCACCACCTCCAAGTTCCTCTCCAAGTCACACACCATCCTGACTTGGAAATATATCGCCGATCCTTCATCATTGTTGGGTCAAAATCCTGGAACTCCCTCCCTAACAGTACTGTGGGAGTACCTTCGCCACAAGGACTGCAGCGGTTCAAGAATGGGACTGAAAGCCGTTAAGTCCCCTGGACCTGATGGCCTACATCCTAGGGTTTTGAAAGAAGTGGCTATAGAGATAGTGGATGCATTGGTTGTCATTTTTCAAATTTCCTTAAGATTCTAGAACGGTTCCCGTGGATTGGAAGGTAGCAAATCTAACCCCACTATTTAAGAAAGGAGGGAGAGAACTACAGGCCAGTTAGCCTGACATCAGTAGTAGGGAAAATGCTAGAATCTATTATTAAGGATGTGGTAACAGGGCACTTAAAAATAATAATCGGATTGGGCAGAGTCAACACGGATTTATGAAAGGAAAATTGTGTTTGACAAATCTGGTAGAGTTTTTTGAGGTAACTAGCAGAATAGATAAAGGGGAACCGGTGGATGTGGTGTATTTGGATTTTCAGAAGGCATTCGATAAGGTGCCACACAAGAGGTAATTAAACAAAATGAGTGCTCATGGGATTGGGGGTAATATACTAGCATGGATTGAGGATTGGTTAACGGACAGAAAACAGAGAGTAGGAATAAACGGGTCATTTTCGGATGCAAGGCAGCTCCAAGGGGATATAGACAGGCTAAGTGAGTGGGCAAGAGCATGGCAAATGGAATATAATGTGGAGAAAGGTGAAGTTATCCACTTTGGTAGGAAAAATAGAAAAGCAGAGTATTTTTAAAATGGTGAGAGATTGGGAAACGTTGGGTGATCAGAAGGACCTGGGTGTCCTTGTACACAAATCGCTGAAAGTTAACATGCAGGTATTGCAAGCAATTAGGAAAGCAAATGGTATGTTGGCCTTTATTACAAGAGGATTTGAGTATAAGAGTAAAGGCGACTTACTGCAATTATATAGGGCCGTGGTGAGACCACACCTGGAGTATTGTGTACAGTTTTGGTTTCCTTATCTAAGGAAGGATATACTTGCCATAGAGGGAGTGCAACAAAGGTTTACCAGACTGATTCCTGGGATGGGGGGATTGTCCTACAAAGAGAGATTGAGTAGACTAGGCCTATATTCTCTAGAGTTTAGAAGAATGAGAGGTGATCTCATTGAAACATACAAAATTCCTACAGGGCTTGACAGGGTAGATGCAGGGAGGATGTTTCTCCTGGATGGGGAGTCTAGAACCAGGGGTCACAGTCTCAGAAATAGGGGTCGGTCATTTAGGACTGAGATGAGGAGAAATTTCTTCACTTAGAGGGTGGTGAATCTTTGGAATTCTCTACCCTAGAGGACTGTAGAGGCTCAGTCGTTGAGTATATTCAAGACAGAGATCGATATTTTGAATATTAAGGGAATCAAGGGATATGGGGATAGTGCAGGAACGTGGAGATGAGGTAGAAGATCAGCCATGATCTTATTGAATGGCGGAGCAGGCTCGAAGGGCCAAATGGCCTACTCCTGCTCCTATTTCTTATGTTCTTAAGAAGGCGGCTCACCACCACCTTCTCAAGGGCATTTAGGGATGGGCAATAAATGCTGGCCTTGCCAACGACACCCACATCCCAGGAACGAAAAAGAAGTATTAAAAAGAGCTGCTGCTCAGTACTTTGCTCTGACTTTAAAAAAAAGGTAAAATGTGCACAATGCCATACACTTTTCCAAAAAGCTGTATGCAGGGATGTACACATACTGCAGGAGCTTTTCATTATTGTAGCACTGCTTAAAGAAGACATGGCTCAGTAACATCCAGAGATTCTGTGCTGTGGAATTCACCCCATTTAAATTTCACAGCACTGGTGCAACAGGCAAACAACCTTGCATGTGGTTTCTTTGACAGTGCCGACATGAATCTTGTGAAATAATACTGGGCGGCCTGCTGGTGGCGCTGTCCAGGGAGAGTATAAATACTCGGGCATGGGCCCAGCTTGCTCAGGACATTCGTTAACAGCAACTAGTGAAGGACACAACTAGATCTCCATGTTGAAAACCAGTTGATTAAAGCCTTGTTTAATACTCAGGCCAAGTGCCTAGTAGTTTTCTTACATCAGTGCTATTTCTCAATGTTATTTTGTGGCTGCAGTACCGTGCTGTCGCCTGAAGAATCCACACGGGCCAGTCACTGAGAGATTTCATCACTGGGCTAAACAGTCATGTTGAGCCTGCTGCTGCCGGAAACATTTACACTGCCCGTGTGGTGCTGCTGCCTCTAGAGATACTAGCAAAATCACCTCTTTAGGTGAGCCTCGGTGCTTCCAAATGTAGCAAGGTCACCTCATTTACCACTACAGCGCTGAAGCTGAATTCAGGTCTGCCAGCTGCTACAGTCGTATATTGTAAATGCACCCTCAGAAGGAGTCACCAAATTTTCATCTTACATCTTGTCCTAGATCTGTTAAGATAACATTGGAAAGAATACAACTGAAGTATTGTGCAAATTGACTCCACTGTGATTTGAGATGGCCACAATTAATCCTTTTGTAGAGTTTCTTTTCTTTATGTATGTATCTAGTTTCAGTTATACACTGGACAGGCAAAATCTAACACAGTCAAGTGATCATTATTTATATTCCCAGTATGGATGTGTTACTGTGTAAGTGAGATGACCGGAAAGCACACCAAATGAATAGACTTGAGAAGAACCTTTTTGCTGCCAGAAACTTCAATTTCAGTTCGAAATATTTTTTTCAGGATAACAGATATCATTATCAAAAAGCTTCTGAAAGCCAGTGTTTGCTGTCTTCACCAAACAATTGCTCAACCCAATGACTACATTTTGAATTTTGAATCTCATCCTTAACTCTCATTTGAACGGAGCTATCCTAAAATGGGATGACTTGAATGACCTGTGTCCCATCTTGGTGTGGACAGAGAATGCAAACTATGCTGCCTGGCAGCTAATACCCAGTGATACTGATGGGAATAGTTTATGGTCTACACATTGTTGACCTCCTATCCAAAGGGGAGAACACATTGAAATATAGAGAGGGAGGAGAAAGAGATGCAATTGGGACTGATGCTACAGTAAAAGTTTGTTTCTGTAGATCCCTGCTTTGTTGTGTCCAGTGAGCAAACCAGAATAGTAAACCAGAATAAGATGCCCCTCGGCAGAACCAGTTACAATGTTTGTCTTTCCAATGAACAAGCTGGACTAATGTTGGCCTAGAATCTGAAAACTCTAATTAGGTGTAATCTTCTGCACAAAAGAGTCTGAAGTGGAATTGCTCCAGCAAATAGCCGGCACAGATACGATGGACTTAATGGTCTACTTCTGTGCTGTAAACTACTACAGTTCTATGGCATTAACCACTCTTGTCTCAGTCTAAATCAGGTTTTGTTTTGGTGTTATATTAGGATGTTTGCCTCTGGTGGTATTTATATTAATGTATGTCAAATTAATCTGGCCACCGTTTTATGACAATTTAACCATTTTTGGAGTTATCACCTATTTCAATAAAATATAAAAAATGTCGAATCTTATTCCAGCAATGATCTCCAGGACTTTCACTGCCCATCGCTGATTAGTGTGATGCTTGATGTACCCATTGTGGTCTCCTTTCTTTCATAAATATTTTGAACTTTTAATCATTGAGGTGATTTTCAAGTCTCTTTAATTGCCATATGTTGCTCTGTACTGCTAGAAATCTATAAATAAGGTAAAATCTAGAAAGATCAAGTTGCTTACAGCTTATAAAGGTCCAATTACTAATCTCGGGTGGTTAAGGGGCCAAACTTGTATGACACAGCAATAAATTAATAAGTGAATTAACCATCAGAAAATGGTATTCTTTTTCAGATCCCATCCTCCATGTACTGCTGGAGTGAGCTGTGCTGAGTCACATCCACTAGAAAAAAAATGACAAAGGATGATCCATCTTTTAAGAGGTTTTGTTACATCACAGGCATCACATGACTATTCCTGCTCCTGTACTCTGAGGTAAAGCTCGCCGCCAGGCTTCAGTTTGTTTTTCCCAACATCAGGTTTAAATGTTCACTCGCAGCGCATGATGTGAAATCAATTTTTAAGGGTAAAATAGTGTACATTACACACTATATATAAAAATTGAGAATAAATAAATTTATAGTCAAAACTTTCACATTTTTTTGAAGGAAGAAAACATTAGAGAGAAACTCCATTGCTGCCTTCAAATGACAAAAAAAGGTCCCGGTTACTGTGATTGTCCCATGTGCCTCACATGAAGGGACTGTTTTATGCAGCTATAAGAATAAAACCAGCTACTGTAAAAATAAAATGAGTGCACATGGCTTCTACTGGTTTTTGCTTCAGCACTTGTGCCATTTCAGCACGAACTGGTACCAAAGGTACAATCTCAACTCGATACCTCTATTGAATTGATGTTGGCTAGAAGAAAAGAATAAGTTGGTACCAGTCTGTCTAACCACCAGTGCCAACTCAGCATTGAATGGCACCAGGGACATGGGACCAACTTGACAGCTCTTAAGGAGTTGACATGTAACGTCAGGAACAGGTCAGTACCGGGGCAATCCTACCCTTTAATGTTTCCCCATGTTATGTGTTAGTACATTAAACAAAAAAAGACTCTTTTTGTCCAAACACTTCTGAAGTTCAGCAGCCTGGTGTAGGTGAAAAAGCTGATGGATTCAACTGAGCGTTTAAAAAACAATCCCAAGGATTATACACAACTGTCCTTAAAAGGACATTAAACGGCGCAGTTCCAAAAAAAAGTTTCTAGGAAACAAAAAAAAAGTAATTTATAAATGTTTGAATAGCTGAAATATACAAAGCCCTTGAAAAATAAAAGTACATGCCTAATAAGCTGTTGCAAGGAGATAACAGTTACCACATACCCTTCCAACTCTCACGTATCTGGGGGCAGGCTGATATGGTGTAAAATTCAAAGGGCCTCTGACCAAGAACAACCCCTTCCTGCAATTCCCCTAGCACCATTATTCCAATGATGACTGGCCACCTGAAAAATGACATCATCCTACCATGCAGAAAGAACCAAGGAAAGATTTGGTCCCATAGATGTCCATGTCCCAATATACATATCTCCCTCTATCCCCTTCCCACCCCCACAAAGGCATGCCCTCCTGATACATTGCAGGTGCATTCTGCAAAGAGTTTAATTCCCTCAACAGATTTATTCCTGACCCGATTAACTAGACAGCACGATGACGCCCTCCTCTGGAGGCAAGCTGCAGCTTCTCACCATCTATTCTGCAGAAACATTAGCCAAGGGGTCAATGAGAAGATGCTCTGGGGAGAAAGGCATGGAGGAGAAAGATTGTGGTGTTTTATTTGTAGACAGCACCTTGGTCCAAAGTTCTAAATGCTCAGAAGCATTCAACACTAGAGAGGGATGGTGCAGAAGTCAAACTCCCACAAAGAGGTGCTTTGCACAGTATACACAACTTTTGAGAATGTGTTGCAAGTAGGAATAAATTATTGTCAGACTCACAGGAAAAGATTTTTACCGCAGTGGATGCTGCAGCTGGAGATGGTAGAGATCTGCTACAGACCAGTTTGATGTAGCAACAAGCCCCAGTATTGACTTTGCATTCTATCCTATGCCTTACAATTACTTATGCGACCTGTCATTTAAATGGGGAAAATTGATGATGTACCAAAAGCACTATTTCCCACTCCTAGAGAGGAAATTGCAGATGTGTTAGTCATAATTTTTCAAAGCTCTCTAGATTCAGGAATTGTGCCTTTGGATTGGAAAATTGCCACTCCATTATTTAAGAAGGGAAGACGGAAGGGAGAAACCAGGTTAATCAGTCTAACATCAGTTGTGAGGAAGTTACTGGAATATATTAGACGGAAGAGCGACTGAGCACTTGGACACGTATGAGGTGATCAAATAGAGTCAGCATGGATTTGTGAAGAGCAGGTTATGTCTAACTAATCTAGTTGAATTTTTCGAGGAAGTCACTAGCATGGTGGATAGGGGAGTGTCAATGAATGTTGTCTATATGGACTTTCAGAAGGAATTTGATAAAGTTTCACACAAGAGATTAGTAGCAAAAATAAGAGCATATGGAATTGGAGGTAACCTTGTCATGTGTCGGTAATTGGTTGGGAGGTAGAAGACAGAGAGTAGGATTAAAGAGAATATTCTCCGATTGCTGGGATGTGGCAAGTGCTGTTTCCCGGGGGATCTATACTCATCGTTTCACCATATATATTAATGACTTTGATGAAGGAATGGAGAGTTGTATATCCAAGTTTCAAATGACACTAAGTTAGGAGGCCCAGTGAGCTGTGTGGATGGAAGCAAAAAGCTGCAAAAGAGCACTGACAGATTAAGTGAGTGGGCAGAACAATGGCAGAGAGAGTTCTTTAGATCCAAGAAAGACAAATCGGAATATTTTCTTAATCGTGAGAGATTAGGAGCTGTGGAGGAGCAAAGGGTTTAGGTGTCCATGTGCACAAATCACTGAAAGCTAGTGCACAGGTACAAAAGAAATCAAAATGATTAATGGGATGTTGGCCTTTATCTCAGGGGGCTGGAATACAAAAGTGCTAAAGTGATGCTTCAGCTGTACAGAGCCTGGGTCAGAGCCCATCGGGAATACTGTATTTAAAATGATAAAAGGATTTGATAGGGTAGATATAGAGAAACTATTTCCTCTTGTGCGAGAATCCAGAACAAGAGGGCATAATCTTAAAATTAGAGCTACTGCTTTTAGAAGTGAAATCAGGAACCACTTTTTCCACACAAAAAGGTAGTGGAAATCTGGAACTCTCTCCCCCAAAAGGCTGTGGATGCTGGGTCAATTGAAATTTTCAAGACTGAGATCGATAGGTTTTTGTTAGGTAAGGGATCTAGAACAAAGGTGGGTAAAGGGAGCTGAGGTACAGAGCAGCCATGATATAATAGAATAGCAGAACAGACGCGAGGAACTCAATGGCCTTATGTTCCTATGATTCTTCATGTGAATAGCAGCTGTGGTTTCAGTATGGTGTGTGAGTGAGTTTCAAACACAAATCCTTGATGAGTCTTACTTGATTTGCCTTTTTTGATTGTGTGTCACTCCAGACATATACTAAATATTTATCCAAAATGCTGTTCAGTTTCCATTTAAATCAGGAAGCAGTTATGACAGAATTTTGATCCTCTTACTCATAACTGAGCTTGTGGAATGATTCCACTGCATCAATGCATAGGTTTGCTATATCAAAATCATTCTAAATTCATTAGAGAATTTTGTTTCCTGAAGCTCTAATTGCTAAGTTATTACTTGCAGAATGTATTCGGCATTCTTATAAATTTGATGATAAGAAACTTGCAGGACTAATAAAGGAGCATTCTACACATTCCATCATGGCAGCCTGAGTTCTCAAACGGACTAACATAGATAATATCTGTTATACAGCTACCTAACCAGATATTACTATCTAGATTTATCTGCGAGCAGTCAATGTGTTCTGACATCAAGGTTTCTGTTTCTCTCCAGGTCCTTCTAGTCCTCTTTTGGATATACCCAGCAGTGTATGGAGAATGCAATCTGAAGAAGGAATAACTATCTTTGGTAAGTTTCAGCTTTTTTTCGAAGAAGCATCCCCAACACATCATTCTCCCAACCATCCTAGAGGCCTTGTGCTTGTATTTCTTTTATTATCGAGCATAATACGAACTGAAGCTTAAGGAGTGGGCACAGTACAGGAGTGCCAAGAAACACGTGGAGTGCCTATGAGGAGAAAGTTTTTGGAATTTTTCCAGGATAATGTGACCTGGTGTTGTCTCACTCCAGCTTGTGCAGAAGATGCGTCTTAGAAGGAAGATGAGGAAAGGTAGCGAACCTCTTTTTCCAATTGCACGGTTACTAAATATGCCTAAAGGTTTGCCAAGATATAAAATAGGCCTCCATGTTATCTGATCATACCACCAACTGCAAAATAAACCATACGCATCAGGCCCATGATCTTATTTCTATTTTATGTAATGTAATAAGATATAAAAGCATTCCATCATTAACAAGCAGTTTTAACTATTACTACCTAACATATTCAATATCAGCAGACACTGGCTAGATGCCTGTCATTCCCTGGGATTGTTTGTTGAACAGAAATACTATAAACACTATTGCTGGGTTAAATATAAGCACTGAAATCTTATCTAAATATCTAGAAATACAATGTATTAAAGATTGATTACCTCTTTTTGGGCGGAAAGCTTCATTGTTTGCATCAGACACCTGCTTTCTCCTAGGAAAGAATTTGCAGAGGTTTATTGTTGAATTTCTCAGCTAACTCAGCATAGACTGGGTATTGAACCTGTGACCTTCTTATCTGTATAGCTCAGCTACTCACTGAATCAAATTGCTGAACCACTGGTAGAAACATGCATTTCTTTCTTTAACCCTGCAAATAGCCTGGGTACTTTTTAACTCAGACTGCCAGCAGCTCTAGACAATGCTGAGCTCTTGGGCACATGCAGTTTTTTGAGGTTTAATAGAATTGTCCTCAGTGCCATGGTCTTAGGAGAGGGGACACAAACCAGCTAGTTTTCGCATATAGAACAAATGTAAATAAAAACAGAAACATAGCAAAAATCACCACAGGCAAAACCTACAATTAGAAGTTATTAAACTAACAATTTTGCTTGTGCTTTTGCAGTTTTATTTTAGTGAGTGCTTGAGGTATAAAAACTGACATTTTAAATTTAAACTCAAGAATTTGAACACAAATTAACAATAGTAAATAGATGCTTAGTTTTGTAATTAGATTTGTAATTCTTACTACACACGCACTTCCATTTGTGATTCATTTCGTGCACTGCTAAGATTCCTGATTTCTTTGATTTATACTCCTATCATCATCCTATTTCCTTACATAACTTGGCATTACATGCATATTTAGATTTTTTAAATAGTTTAATCAAATCACTTACAACTATTATGCATAGCAGAGGTCCCAAGGCTGACCCTTGGAGTTCTCTACTGGTTAAGCTATTCAACTAGCATCATTACCATTGATCACTACCCTTTGCTTCCTGGTATTCAGCAAATTTGTTCAACATCTGCTTTTTTTGCTCGGAGTTCTGATACAATGGAACTGAGCCACAGCTGTTACGACTCTGGTTTTTCTTAAATTATGTACTTTATTTTTCAGTGAACAGCACTCTTCTATTATTTACTAGCTGGAGTGCCCGGCAGTGCCGAGGCTTTTTCGAGGACATGTTGTTGGAAGAGAGAGAGAGAGCGACTTGGGGGGGCGGGGGGGGGGTGGGGGGGAAGAGAGCGAGCGACTGTGGGGGGGGGGGAAGAGAGCGAGCGACTGTGGGGGGGGGGGAAGAGAGCGAGCGACTGTGGGGGGGGGAAGAGAGCGAGCGACTGTTGGGGGGGGAAAGAGCGAGCGACTGTGGGGGGGGAAGAGAGCGAGCGACTGTGGGGGGGGAAGCGAGCGAGCGACTGTGGGGGGGGAAGCGAGCGAGCGACTGTGGGGGGGGAAGCGAGCGAGCGACTGTGGGGGGGAAGAGAACGAGGGAGAGAGGGGGGGAAGAGAGCGAGGGAGAGAGGGGGGGGAAGAGAGCGAGGGAGAGAGGGGGAGCGAGGGAGGGGGGCGCGCAAGGGAGAGGGGGGGCAAGGGAGAGGGGGGCGAGGGAGAGGGGGGCGAGGGAGAGGGGGGCGAGGGAGGCGAGGGAGAGGGGGGTGCGAGGGAGGGGGGGTGAGGGGGGGGGGGCGAGCGAGAGGGGGGGCGAGGGAGAGGGGGGCGAGGGAGAAGGGGGGGGCGAGGGAGAGGGGGGCGAGGGAGAGGGGGGCGAGGGAGAGGGGGGGGGCGAGGGAGAGGGGGGGGCGAGGGAGAGGGGGGGGCGGGGGCGAGGTGCGCCGGGGAGGGAGACGCCGGGGGGGGAAGAGAGAGAGAGAGAGAGAGAGAGAAGGGGGGGGGAGAGAGTGAGAAGGGGGGGGAGAGAGAGTGAGAAGGGGTGGGGGAGGAGGAGGAGGGAGAGTGGGAGGAGGGGAGGAGTATTTTGAGGGGGTCAGCGGAAGAGCAAAAAAATTTTTTTTTTTTTCTTAAAAAGCTGCCACGGAGAAGGAACGCGCAGTCTGTGAAACCAACAGAAATTAAAAATTTTTTGTTTTTTATAAACGGGTGTTAAGAAGATGGGAGGCCATCTTGAAAGTTTTTTAATGTTTTTAAAAAGCTGCCACGGAGAAGGAACGCGCATTCTTGGTGAAAACACCAAAAGTTATTTTTTTTAAAACGGCTGTTAAGAAGATGGGACACCATCTTCATTGTGTTTTAACGTTTTAGACATTGTGTTTTTACGTTTTACACATTAAAAAAAAATCGCTCCTAACAAATAAACACACAGGTGAGAATAAAGATGGCGGCCACTCACCTCAGTTCAGAACGATAAGGCCCGCCCACACACGCACTGATTGGTCGATCGTCTTGTCACCGAAGCATAGGATTGGTCAATCGTCCTGTCACTCGACTCTAGGAGGGCCCGGCTGCACATGCGACGAACCCGCCCCCGCCACGCATTGATTGGTCGACCATCGGGTTGGTCGACCGTACAATTGGTCGACCTCAATGTCACTCTATGGTAATGAGTGGATAATGAGCGGAATGTTGAAGGTTTTTCGGATACCGCGGGCGCAATTTTTGTCCGGCCGAAACGTAAATACGCTTACCATCATTTTGGAACGGTGAGCTTTCTTTCAGCGTAACGCACGCGTAGGTATGCTCTGTAACTTTCGAGCGCATAGCTGGACAGACGCACACCCGAGGACAGACAGACAGAAGGACAGACAGATCGACTCCTTTATTATATACTAGCTGGGGGAGCCCGGCGGTGCCGAGGCTTTTTTGAGGGCATGTTGTTGTTGGAAGAGAGAGAGGGAGCGGCTGGGGGGAAGAGAGAGGGAAGGAGAGAGAGAGAGAGGGAATGAGAGAGAGGGAAGGAGAGAGAGAGAGAGAGAGGGAAGGAGAGAGAGAGAGAGAGGGAAGGAGAGAGAGAGGGAAGGAGAGAGAGAGGGAAGGAGAGAGAGAGAGGGAAGGAGAGAGAGAGGGGGAAGGAGAGAGAGAGAGAGATGGAAGGAAAGAGAGAGAGAGATGGAAGGAGAGAGAGAGAGGGAAGGAGAGAGAGGGAAGGAGAGAGAAAGAGAGGGAAGGAGAGAGAGAGAGGGAAGGAGAGAGAGAGAGAGAGAGGGAAGGAGAGAGAGAGGGAAGGAGAGAGAGAGAGGGAAGGAGAGAGAGAGGGGGAAGGAGAGAGAGAGAGAGATGGAAGGAAAGAGAGAGAGAGATGGAAGGAGAGAGAGAGAGGGAAGGAGAGAGAGGGAAGGAGAGAGAAAGAGAGGGAAGGAGAGAGAGAGAGAGGGGGAAAGAGAGAGAGAGAGATGGAAGGAAAGAGAGAGAGAGATGGAAGGAGAGAGAGGGAAGGAGAGAGAAAGAGAGGGAAGGAGAGAGAGACAGAGAGAGAGAGGGAAGGAGAGAGAGAGGGAAGGAGAGAGAGAGAGAGAGATTGGGAGTGTGAGAGAGAGAGAGAGATTGGGAGTGTGAGAGAGAGAGAGAGATTGGGAGTGTGAGAGAGAGAGAGAGATTGGGAGTGTGAGAGAGAGATTGGGAGTGTGAGAGAGAGAGAGATTGGGAGTGTGAGAGAGAGAGAGATTGGGAGTGTGAGAGAGAGAGATTGGGAATGTGAGAGAGGGAGAGAGAGACTGGGAGTGTGAGAGAGAGATTGGGAGTGTGAGAGAGAGAGATTGGGAGTGAGAGAGAGAGAGAGATTGGGAGTGTGAGAGAGAGAGACTGGGAGTGTGAGAGAGAGATTGGGAGTGTGAGAGAGAGATTGGGAGTGAGAGAGAGAGATTGGGAGTGTGAGAGAGATTGGAAGTGTGAGAGAGTGAGATTGGGAGTGTGAGAGAGAGAGATTGGGAGTGTGAGAGAGAGAGACTGGGAGTGTGAGAGACTGGGAGTGAGAGAGAGAGAGAGAGATTGGGAGTGTGAGAGAGAGAGAGAGAGATTGGGAGTGTGAGAGAGAGAGATTGGGAGTGTGAGAGAGAGAGATTGGGAGTGTGAGAGAGGATGGGAGTGTGAGAGAGATTGGGAGTGTGAGAGAGAGAGATTGGGAGTGTGAGAGAGAGAGAGATTGGGAGTGTGAGTGAGAGAGATTGGGAGTGTGAGTGAGAGAGAGATTGGGAGTGTGAGAGAGAGAGATTGGGAGTGTGAGAGTGAGAGATTGGGAGTGTGAGAGAGATTGGGAGTGTGAGAGAGAGATTGGGAGTGTCAGAGAGAGAGATTGGGAGTGAGAGAGAGAGAGATTGGGAGTGTCAGAGAGAGAGATTGGGAGTGTGAGAGAGAGATTGGGAGTGTGAGAGAGAGAGAGATTGGGAGTGTGAGTGAGATTGGGAGTGTGAGAGAGAGAGAGATTGGGAGTGTGAGAGAGAGAGATTGGGAGTGTGAGAGAGAGAGATTGGGAGTGTGAGAGAGAGAGATTGGGAGTGTTTCAGTGAAGCAACCACTAACACTACTAACAATAACCAGCCCCAGGACAGTGACATCGTAGCACAGAGAATTCGACCCAACACAATTGTCACTAAACAAAAGGAAAAATACCTGTCATATTGGGCAGAAACAACAAAAACCCAAAGCAAACTCAATTGCTACTTGGCCCTAAACAGACAATACAACATGGCTGAGTACCTGACCATGGTAAAGGATAACAAACTGAGAAAAACCTTGACAAGGTACAGACTTAGCGAACATAGCCTGGCGATCAAAAAAGGCAGACACAGGCAGACCAGGCTGCCAAGAGAGGACAGGATATGCTCTCACTGCAGTCAGGGAGTACTGGAGACAGAGATGCACTTCCTCACAGCCTGTGGAAAATATCAGGGCATCAGGGAGAATTGCTACCAAAAATTCTCACAAATATGCCCTGAATTCAGAAATTTGAATGACGACCAAAAACTCCCATACCTACTGGGGGAGAAGAGAAGCTGTGTAGCACTGGCGGCACACTATGTTACAGCTTGCCATGAACAGAGGGACAACCAGTAAACCTAAGAAAAGAGTATATATAAATAATGCGAATGTATATTTATACACTCAGGGATATACCTGTTTATACACTGTATGAATAGAACTGCGTTTATGTGTTCAACCATAAATGTATTTTGATGCTTTGGCAACATAAGATGTACCTTATCATGCCAATAAAGCGATTTGAATTGAATTGAATTGAATTGAGTGAGAGAGAGAGAGATTGGGAGTGTGAGAGAGAGAGACTGGGAGTGAGAGAGAGAGAGATTGGGAGTGTGAGAGAGAGATTGGGAGTGTGAGAGAGAGAGAGATTAGGAGTGTGAGAGAGAGAGATTGGGAGTGTGAGAGAGAGAGAGATTGGGAGTGTGAGAGAGAGAGAGAGATTGGGAGTGTGAGAGAGAGAGAGATTGGGAGTGAGAGAGAGAGAGAGATTGGGAGTGAGAGAGAGATTGGGAGTGTGAGAGAGAGAGAGAGAGAGATTGGGAGTCTGAGAGAGAGAGAGAGATTGGGAGTGTGAGAGAGAGAGAGATTGGGAGTGTGAGAGAGGGAGAGATTGGGAGTGTGAGAGAGAGAGAGATTGGGAGTGTGAGAGAGAGAGAGATTGGGAGTGTGAGAGAGACTGGGAGTGTGTGAGAGAGAGAGACTGGGAGTTTGAGAGAGAGATTGGGAGTGTGAGAGAGAGAGAGATTGGGAGCGTGAGAGAGAGATTGGGAGCGTGAGAGAGAGAGAGATTGGGAGTGTGAGAGAGAGAGAGATTGGGAGTGTGAGAGAGAGAGATTGGGAGTGTGAGAGAGAGATTGGGTGTGTCAGAGAGAGAGAGATTGGGAGTGTGAGAGAGAGATTGGGAGTGAGAGAGAGAGAGAGAGATTGGGAGTGTGAGAGAGAGAGATTGGGAGTGTGAGAGAGAGAGATTGGGAGTGAGAGAGAGAGATTGGGAGTGTGAGAGAGAGAGAGATTGGGAGTGTGAGAGAGAGAGATTGGGAGTGTGAGAGAGAGAGATTGGGAGTGTGAGAGAGAGAGACTGGGGGGAGAGAGAGGAGAGAGACTGGGGAGAGAGAGAGAGAATGGGGAGATAGAGAGAGAGAGACTGAGGGGGAGAGAGAGAGCGACTGAGAGGTGAGAGAGAGATGTGGAGAGAGAGAGAGGGAGAGACTGGGGAGATAGAGAGAGAGAGACTGAGGGGGAGAGAGAGCGACTGAGGGGGAGAGAGGGAGACTGGGGGAGAGAGAGATGGGGAGAGAAAGAGAGAGAGTAGAGAGACGGGGGGAGAGAGAGGAGAGAGACTGGGGAAAGAGAGAGAGAGAATGGGGAGAGAGAGAGAGAGAGAGAGACTGAGGGGGAGAGAGAGACTGGGGGAGAGACGGGGAGAGGGAGAGAGAGACTGGGGGAGAGAGAGAGAGATGGGCGAAGGGAGAGACTGGGGAGAGAGAGAGAGACTGGGGAGATAGAGAGAGAGAGCGAGAGAGTGACAGGGGGAGAGAGAGAGACCGGGGGGTGGGGGGGAGAGAGAGAGACTGAGGGGAGAGAGAGAGAGAGACTTGGGGGGAGAGGGAGAGAGTGGATGGAGAGGGAGAGAGTGGGGGAGAGAGTGGAGGAGAGAGAGAGAGAGAGACTGGGGGAGAGGGAGAGAGTTGGGGAGAGAGAGACTGGGGGAGAGAAAGACTGGAGGGGAGAGAGAGAGACTGGGGGGAGAGAGAGACTGGAGGAGAGAGAGAGAGACTGGGGGGAGAGAGAGAGACTGGGGGAGAGAGAGACTGGGGGGAGAGAGAGACTGGGAGAGAGAGACTGGAGGAGAGAGAGAGAGACTGGGGGGAGATAGAGAGACTGGGGGGAGAGAGACTGGGAGAGAGAGAGAGAAACTGGGGGGAGAGAGAGTGCGACTGAGGGGGGAGAGAGAGAGACAGGGAGAGAGAGAGAGAGAGAGAGAATGGGGAGATAGAGAGAGAGAGACTGAGGGGGGGAGAGAGAGAGAGACTGGGGGAGAGAGAAAGAGAGACTGGGAGAGAGAGAGAGAGACTGGGGGAGAGAGAGAGAGAGACTGGGGGATAGAGAGAGAGAGACTGGGGGAGAGAGAGAGAGAGACTGGGGGAGAGAGAGAGAGAGACTGGGGGAGAGAGAGAGAGAGACTGGGGGAGAGAGAGAGAGAGACTGGGGGAGAGAGAGAGAGAGACTGGGGGAGAGAGAGAGACTGGGGGAGAGAGAGAGAGAGACTGGGGGAGAGAGAGAGAGAGGGACTGGGGGAGAGAGAGAGAGACGGGAGAGAGAGAGAGAGACTGGGGGAGAGAGAGAGAGACGGGAGAGAGAGAGAGAGAGAGAGAGACTGGGGGGAGAGAGAGGAGAGAGACGGGGAGAGAGAGAGAGAGAATGGGGAGAGAGAGACTGAGGGGGAGAGAGAGAGAGAGACTGGGGGAGAGAGAGACTGGGAGAGAGAGAGAGAGACTGGGAGAGAGAGAGACTGGGGGAGAGAGAGAGAGACGGGAGAGAGAGAGAGAGAGAGAGAGACTGGGGGGAGAGAGAGGAGAGAGACGGGAAGAGAGAGAGAGAGAGAATGGGGAGAGAGAGAGAGACTGAGGGGGGAGAGCGAGAGAGACTGGGGGAGAGAGAGACTGGGAGAGAGAGAGAGAGGGAAGAGAGAGAAATTTTTTCGGGGGGGGGAGGGGAGAAGGGGAGGGGGAAGGGGGAGGGAGGGGAGGGGGAGAGGGGGAGGGAGGGAAGGGGGAGAGTCCCCGAGCCCCGCCCCCCCCAATCACCCGAGCCCCGGCCCCCCGATCTCCCGAGCCCCGACCCCCCATCTCCCGAGCACCGCCCCCCCCCCCGATATCCCGAGCCCCGCCCCCCCGATCTCCCGAGCCCCGCCCCCCCGATCTCCCGAGCCCCGCCCCCCCGAGCCCCACCCCCGAGCCCCGCCCCGATCTCCGGAGCCCCGCCCCCCTGAGGGTCATCTCCCGAGCCCCGCCGCCCCCGATCTGTAGTCCGGGCCCGCGATCTCCCGATGTCCCGCCCCGCGATCTCCCGATGTCCCGCCCCCCGATCTCCCGCCTCCCCGATGTCCTGAGCCCCTCCCTCCCGAGCAGCGGCATCCCACTCTCCGGAGCCCCGCCCTCCCGCTCTCCGGAGCCCCGCCCTCCAGATCGCCGATTGCGGCTGAGAGACCCGCCCCCCGCCCGAGCCGAGCGCGGAACAGAGAGACGGCCGCGTCTCAGCTGCTCCTGCTGCGCGCGCACCCTGACCCTCGTGGCTGACGCCGATTGAGATCGGGGACAGCCGTTTAAAAAAAAGCCAGAGCGGGCTCTCGCGGGCGGGCAGCGCATGCGCGGTCAGTGCCAGCGGCGCGAGGCGGCCCGCGGGGAGTAGGCAGGGAAACCCCGCGGGCTGGCAGCCGTTAGCGAGCGGCTCACTTCGGGCGGCCCGCCCGCTCCGGCCCCGACACCGTCAAACCTGAGAGGGGGAAGTAGAGAGAGAGAGAGAGGGAAGAGGAGAGAGAGGGAAGAGGAGAAGGAGAGAGAGGGAAGAGGAGAAGGAGAGAGAGGGAAGAGGAGAAGGAGAGAGAGAGAGGGAAGAGAGAGAGAAATTTTTTGAGCTTCAGGCCTGCCTGCAGCGGGCCTGGAGAGCAGCACCGAGTCCCCCCTGCGCGAGGGTGAGGAGGAGGGGAGGGGTTGCTAAACACAATATAAAACTGAAATAAATTGTTAATTAATTCCCTAACACATAATTCAAATATTTACCTTACTTCCCTAACACACTGAAAGTGTGGGAAAAAAATCGTGAAAAATCAAGATGGTGGCCACTCACCTCGGTTCAGAAGGATAAGGCCCGCCCACACATGCACCGATTGGTCGACCGGTCAGGTCACCGAAGCGTAGGATTGGTCAATTGTCGAGTCACTCGACACTCATCTGTAGGATGGCACGCGCCAGGAACCCGCTGTACGATTGGTCGACCTCGACGTCACACGGTCGCTAATGAGATGCTAATGAGCGGAACGCTGAACGTTTTTGGATACCGCGGGCGCGATTTTTGTCCGACCGAAACCTAAATACGCCTATGACCGGTCCAGAATCGCAAGCTTTCTTTTGAGGCGACGCGCGCGTCGGTACGCTCTATAACTTTCAAACGTATAGAACACGGACAGACAGACAGACATCCAGAGAGACAGAAGAGCCGCTTTATATATATAGATATAGATATAGATTAGTTACAAGTGCTTCTCTTACCTTGCATCACTTGAGCTTTGTGCATTAGAGTTAATCTGCAGGAAAGACAAAACATTGTTATTTAACAGCAGCAATACAGTACGACTTCACAAACACATTTTGACTAAAGCTTGATTGAAGTGATCACATAAAAAGTCTTCTGAAATGTTTTTTTCAAAACATACAGCATTATGAATGTTTCCATAACTAGCGTACAAAGTGGATGACAGTGCTTTAACATGCTGTGCCATGGAGCGATAAGCTTTGTAGCAATGATTTCCCACATGATCTTGGATGATGAACCGAGTGGTTTTCCCACAGAACGCAGGGAATGATGAGTCACACTGGCTATTCCCGTGCACCCTCCAACAGCCTCAAAAGCAACATCAGTAGACACCTGCGAGAAAGTTATCTTGCCAGCAAATATTGTGTGACACAGGAGAAGTTAATGTGCAAAACTTAACTAAAGGATACCTTAAAAAAAGAAGAAACAGAGGTGATCTGATCGAGGTGTTTAAAATGTTAAAAGGATTCGATTGGGTAGATACGGAGAAACTATTTCCTCTGGTGGGAAAATCAAGAATGATGGGGACATAGCCGTAAACTTCGAGCTAGGCCATTTAGGAGGGAAATCAGGAAGCACTTTTTCACACAAAGGGTAGTACAAATCTGGAATTCTTTCCCCCAGAAGGTTGTGGATGCTGGGTCGATTGCAGCTTTCAAGATTGAGATTGATAGATTTTTGTTAGTTAAGGGTATCAAGGGATATGGAGCTAAGGCAGGTACAGTAAATAGATTTGATGTACAGATCAGCCATGATCTAATTGAATGCTGGAGCAGACTTGAGGGGCTGAATGACCTACTCCTGTTCCTATGTTGAATATTCAAGTAAAACTCGGGAATGCAAAGAACTGTGGTGCCCCTCATGTCAGTATTTTGAGTGTAAAATTATAAAATTAATCTTGTCATGCATTTTACTTCCATTCCTGACCCAACTTCAATGTGATCCAAGTTCTGTGCCAGCGAAGCCCAAGAACAAATTTGTACTTTTAAAGTGATGATTTGGTGACAACTCAATTTAATTTGAACACTCAAAATCTGAATGGGTCAACTGCCCAAATACACTAGCATCATTAGCTGCAATCCAGTATTGAGTCAAAGACCTGGTTCAAATAGACAAAAGTGGAAACAGATCCATTCATTTTTGATCACTGCTCCACTGCCAGCAATAACAACAACTTGCATTTATACAGCGCCTTTAATGTGCTAAAATGGCTCAAGACGCTTCAAAGGAGCGTTATCAAACAAAATTTAACACCGAGCTACACAAGGAGATATTAGGACAGGTGACCAAAAGCTTTGTCAAAGAGGTAGATTATAAGGCGTATCTTAAAGGAGGAAAGAGAGGTAGAGAGTAAGGTTCGCTCTAATTTTTTTTTAGCCCGTGCAGCCCCTTTAATGGGCTGGGCGGGCCATTCAAAATTCAACGCGTGCACGTTTTTTCGATTTAAAAGCCGGCTCACCGGCTGCGCGGGACCTCTAGAGCGCTGCGCAGCTTACAGGGAACGTTGGTAGAAAGGCGGAGAGGTTTAGGGAGGGAATTCCAGAGCTTAGGGCCATGGCAGCTGAAGGCACGGCTGCCAATGGTGGAGTGATTAAAAATCAGGGATGCGCAAGAGGCCAGAATTGGAGGAACGCAGATATTTTGGAGGGCTGTATGAGGTTACAGCGATAGGGAGAGGCATGGCCATGGAGGGATTTGAAAACATGAGAATTTTAGCAACAGCTATATAGAATCATAGAATGATGCAGCACAGGAGGCCATTCAGCCTATCGTGTCTGCTCTTTGAAAGAGCTATAAAATTAGTCCCACACCCCTGCTCTTGCCCCACAGACCTGTAATTTTTTTCACTTCAAGTATTTATCCAATTCCCTTTTGAAAGTTAATATTGAATCTGCTTCTACCACCCTTTCAGGCAGTGCATTCCAGATCATAACTTGCTGCGTAAATTTTTTTCACTCGTCGCCTGTTTTTTTTTGCCGATTATCTTAAATCTGTGTCTTCTGGTTACCGACCCTTCTGCCACTGTAAACGGTTTCTCCTTATTTACTCTATCAAAACCCTACATGATTTTGAACAGCACTGCCAAATCTCACCTTCTCTGCTCTAAGGAAAACAACCCTAGTTTCTTTAGTCTTTCCTTCTAGTAACCTGCTACCATTCTAGCAAATCTCCTCTGCACCCTCTCTTAGGCTTTGATAGCCTTCCTAAAGTGTGGTACCCAGAATTGACCACCATCTGGGGCCTAACCAGTGTTTTATAAAGATTTAGCATAAATTCCTGGCTTAGGTACTCTTTGTCTCTATTTATAAAGCCAAGGATATGTATGTCTTTTTAACATCATCTCAACTTGCCCAGCCACCTTCAAAGATTTGTGTACATACACCCCCAGTTCCTGCACCCTTTAAAATTGTACCATTTAGTTTATATTGCCTCTCCTCATTCTTCCTACCAAAATGAAACACTGCACACTTCTCTGCGTTAAATTTCATCTGCCTTGTGTCTGCCCATTTCACCAGTCTATGTCCTCCTGAAGTCTGTTACTATCCTCCTCATTGTTTCTGAGTTTCGTGTCATCTGCAAACTTTGAAATTATGCCCTGTATACCCAAGTCCAGGTCATTAATATATATCAAAAAGAGTGGGCCCAACACCAACCCTTGAGTGACATCACTGTACACTTCCCCTGGGTCTGAAAAAACAACCGTTCACCACCACTCTCTACTGTCTGTCCCTTAGCCAATTTCATATCCACACAGCCACTGCCCCTTTAATTCCATGGGCTTCAATTTTGCAAACAAGTCTATTATGTGGAACTTTATCAAGTCCATACATAACATCAACCGCACTAGCCTCATCAACCCTATTCCTTGCTTCATCAAAGAACTCAATCAAGTTAGTGATATTTCCTGCCTGCTGGCATAAATCTTCTGGGGATTTTCATTTAAAGGTAACTTCCAGTGCTTTAGTGTAGGGTAGCCAGGAATAGCTCAAGTAATGAAATAATTTACAGTGCTGCAGAACCTTGAACATTTCAGTGGAAATTAAGCTTTAGGATGATGAAATGCAAAGTGAACAAAGGCATACCAGGAGCAGCACCAGGCATACCAGGAGCAGCACCAGGCATACCAGGAGCTGAACAAAGGCATACCAGGAGCAGCACCAGGCATACCAGGAGCAGCACCAGGCATACCAGGAGCAGCACCAGGCATACCAGGAGCAGCACCAGGCATACCTAAAAATGCAGTGCCAACCTGGGGAAGCTGCAACACAGGACTACATGCATGCTAAAAAGCGGAAGCAGCATGCTATAGACAGAGCTAAGCAATCCCACAATCAACGGATCAGATCAAAGCTTTGCAGTCCTGCCACATCCAGTCGTGAATGGTGGTGGACCATTAAACATTTAACGGGAGGAGGAGGCTCCATGAATATCCCCATCCTCAATGATGGTGGAGCCCAGCACGCAAGTGCAAAAGACAAGGCTGAAGCGCTTGCAACCATCTTCAGCCAGAAGTGCCGAGTGGATGATCCATATCGGCCTCCTCCTGAGGTCCCCAACATCACAGAAGCCAGTCTTCAGCCAATTCGATTCGCTCCACGTGGTATTGGAAATGGCTGAGCGCACTGGATCCTCCAGCCAAGCTGTTCCAGTACTGCTATAACACTGGCATCTATCCGACAATGTGGAAAACTGCCCAGTTATGTCCTGTCTACAAAAAGCAAGACAAATTCAATCCGGCCAATTACCGCCCCATCAGTCTAGTCGCAATCATCAGCAAAGTGATGGAAGGTGTCGTCGACAATGCTATCAAGCAGCACTTACTCACCAATAACCTGCTCACTGATGCCCAGTGGGTTCAGTCAGGACCACTCAGCTCCAGACCTCATTACAGCCTTGGTCCAAACATGGACAAAGGAGCTGAATTCCAGAGGTGAGTGTGGCTGGCTTTGACATCAAGGCAGCATTTGACCGAGTGTGGCATCAAGGAGCCCTAGTAAAACTGAAGTCAAATGGGAATCAGGGGGAAAACTCTCCACTGGCTGGAGTTATACCGAGCACAAAGGAAGATGGTGGTTGTGGTGGTTGGAGGTCAATCATCAAAGCCCCAAGACATCGCTGCTTCATCAATGACCTTCCCTCCATCATAAGATCAGGCGTGGGGATGTTCGCTGATGATTGTACAAGTGTTCAGTGCCATTCGCAACTTCTCAGATAATAAAGCAGTCCATGCCTGCATACAAGAGGACCTGGACGACAATCAGGCTTGGGCTGTTAAGTGGCAGGTAACATTCACGCCACACAAGTGCCAGGCAATGACTATCTCCAACAAGCGAGCGTCTAACCACCTCCCCTTGACATTCAACGGCATTACCATCGCCGAATCCCCTACCATCAATATCCTGGGTGTCACCATTGATCGGAAACTTAACTGGACCAGCCACATAAATACTGTGGCAACAAGAGCAGGTCACAGGCTGGGTATTTTGCGGTGAGTGTCTCAACACCTGACTCCCCAAAGCCTTTCCACCATTTACAAGGCACAAGTCAGGAGTGTGATGGAATACTCTCCACTTGCCTAGGTGAGTGCAGCTCCAACAACACTCAAGAAGTTCGACACCATCCAGGACAAAGCAGCATGCTTGATTGGCACTCCATCCACCACCTTAAACATTCACTCCCTTCACCACCAGTGTACCGTGGCTGCAGTGTGTACCATCTACAAGATGCACTGCAGCAGCTTGCCAAGGCTTCTTCGGCAGCACCTCCCAAACCCGCGACCTCTACCACCTAGAAGGACAAGGGCAGCAGGCGCATGGGAACACCAGCCCCTCCAAGTTCCCCTCAAAATCACACACCATCCTGACATGGAAATATATCGCCGTTCCTTCATCGTCGCTGGGTCAAAATCCTGGTACTCCCTCCCTAACAGCACTGTGGGAGTACCTTCACCAAACAGACTGCAGCGGTTCAAGATGTTGGCTCACCACCACCTTCTCAAGGGCAACTAGGGATGGGCAATAAATGCTGGCCTTGCCAGCGACGCCCAGATCCCAGGAACGAATATAAAAAAAACTCAATACAGTGTGTGTTTCTTTAGCTACTTTTATAACGTGGTCCCTGTTCAAAAAAATTGGGTCACACATTGCGAATTTGTCAAGTTTACTTTAGCATTAGCCACTAGCTTTATGAGAACCATACGGTGGCAACTGTTGGCACAGCACTTTTACATAGGATACTAGCTGGAGTGCCCGGTGGTGCCGAGGCTTTTTCGAGGGCATGTTGTTGTTGGAAGAGAGAGAGCGACTGGGGGGGAAGAGAGAGCGACTGGGGGGGGAAGAGAGAGAACGACTGGGGGGGGGGGGGGAGAGAGAGAGCGACTGGGGGGGGAGAGAGAGAGCGACTGGGGGGAAGAGAGAGAGCGACTGGGGTGAAGAGAGAGAGCGACTGGGGGGAAGAGAGAGAGCGACTGGGGGGAAGAGAGAGAGCGACTGGGGGGAAGAGAGAGAGCGACTGGGGGGAAGAGAGAGAGCGACTGGGGGGGAAAAGAGAGAGAGAGCGACTGGGGGGGAAGAGAGAGAGCGAGCGACTGGGGGGGAAGAGAGAGAGCGAGCGACTGGGGGGGAAGAGAGTGAGCGAGCGACTGGGGGGGAAGAGAGAGAGCGAGCGACTGGGGGGGAAGAGAGAGAGCGAGCGACTGGGGGGGAAGAGAGAGAGCGAGCGACTGGGGGGGAAGAGAGAGAGCGAGCGACTGGGGGGGAAGAGAGAGAGCGAGCGACTGGGGGGGAAGAGAGAGAGCGAGCGACTGGGGGGGAAGAGAGAGAGCGAGCGACTGGGGGGGAAGAGAGAGAGCGAGCGACTGGGGGGGAAGAGAGAGAGCGAGCGACTGGGGGGAAAGAGAGAGAGAGAGCGAGCGACTGGGGGGGGAAGAGAGAGAGCGAGCGACTGGGGGGGAAGAGAGAGAGCGAGCGACTGGGGGGGAAGAGAGAGAGCGAGCGACTGGGGGGGAAGAGAGAGAGCGAGCGACTGGGGGGGAAGAGAGAGAGCGAGCGACTGGGGGGAAGAGAGAGAGCGAGCGACTGGGGGGAAGAGAGAGAGCGAGCGACTGGGGGGGAAGAGAGAGAGCGAGCGACTGGGGGGGAAGAGAGAGAGCGAGCGACTGGGGGGGAAGAGAGAGAGCGAGCGACTGGGGGGGAAGAGAGCGAGCGACTGGGGGGGAAGAGAGCGATTGGGGGGGAAGAGAGAGAGCGACTGGGGGGGAAGAGAGAGAGCGACTGGGGGGAAGAGAGAGAGCGACTGGCGGGAAGAGAGAGAGCGACTGGGGGGAAGAGAGAGAGCGACTGGGGGGAAGAGAGAGAGCGACTGTGGGGGAAGAGAGAGAGCGACTGGGGGGGAAGAGAGAGCGCGACTGGGGGGGAAGAGAGAGAGCGAATGGGGGGGAAGAGAGTGAGCGACTGGGGGGGAAGAGAGAGAGCGACTGGCGGGGAAGAGAGCGCGACTGGGGGGGAAGAGAGAGCAACTGGCGGGGAAGGGAGAGCGACTGGCGGGGAAGAGAGAGCGACTGGCGGGGAAGAGAGAGCGACTGGCGGGGAAGAGCGACTGGCGGGGAAGAGAGAGCGACTGGCGGGGAAGGGAGAGCGACTGGCGGGGAAGAGAGAGCGACTGGCGGGGAAGAGAGAGCGACTGGCGGGGAAGAGAGAGCGACTGGCGGGGAAGAGAGAGCGACTGGCGGGGAAGAGGGAGCGACTGGCGGGGAAGAGAGAGCGACTGGCGGGGAAGAGAGAGCGACTGGCGGGGAAGAGAGAGCGACTGGCGGGGAAGAGAGAGCGACTGGCGGGGAAGAGAGAGCGACTGGCGGGGAAGAGAGAGCGACTGGCGGGGAAGAGAGAGCGACTGGCGGGGAAGAGAGAGCGACTGGCGGGGAAGAGAGAGCGACTGGCGGGGAAGGGAGAGCGACTGGCGGGGAAGGGAGAGCGACTGGCGGGGAAGAGAGAGCGACTGGCGGGGAAGAGAGAGCGACTGGCGGGGAAGAGAGAGCGACTGGCGGGGAAGAGAGAGCGACTGGCGGGGAAGAGAGAGAGCGACTGGGGGGGGAAGAGAGAGAGCGACTGGGGGGGAAGAGAGAGCGACTGGCGGGGAAGAGAGCGCGACTGGCGGGGAAGAGAGAGCGACTGGCGGGGAAGAGAGAGCGACTGGCGGGGAAGAGAGAGAGCGACTGGGGGGGAAGAGAGAGCGACTGGCGGGGAAGAGAGAGAGCGACTGGGGGGAAGAGAGAGAGCGACTGGGGGGGAAGAGAGAGAGCGACTGGGGGGAAGAGAGAGAGCGACTGGGGGGAAGAGAGAGAGCGAATGGGGGTAAGAGAGAGAGCGACTGGGGGGAAGAGAGAGAGCGACTGGGGGGAAGAGAGAGAGCGACTGGGGGGGAAAAGAGAGAGAGAGCGACTGGGGGGGAAGAGAGAGAGCGAGCGACTGGGGGGGAAGAGAGTGAGCGAGCGACTGGGGGGGAAGAGAGAGAGCGAGCGACTGGGGGGGAAGAGAGAGAGCGAGCGACTGGGGGGGAAGAGAGAGAGCGAGCGACTGGGGGGGAAGAGAGAGAGCGAGCGACTGGGGGGGAAGAGAGAGAGGGAGCGACTGGGGGGGAAGAGAGAGAGCGAGCGACTGGGGGGAAGAGAGAGAGCGAGCGACTGGGGGGAAGAGAGAGAGCGAGCGACTGGGGGGGAAGAGAGAGAGCGAGCGACTGGGGGGGAAGAGAGAGAGCGAGCGACTGGGGGGGAAGAGAGAGAGCGAGCGACTGGGGGGGAAGAGAGCGAGCGACTGGGGGGGAAGAGAGCGATTGGGGGGGAAGAGAGAGAGCGACTGGGGGGGAAGAGAGAGAGCGACTGGGGGGAAGAGAGAGAGCGACTGGGGGGAAGAGAGAGAGCGACTGGCGGGAAGAGAGAGAGCGACTGGGGGGAAGAGAGAGAGCGACTGGGGGGAAGAGAGAGAGCGACTGTGGGGGAAGAGAGAGAGCGACTGGGGGGGAAGAGAGAGCGCGACTGGGGGGGAAGAGAGAGAGCGAATGGGGGGGAAGAGAGTGAGCGACTGGGGGGGAAGAGAGAGAGCGACTGGCGGGGAAGAGAGCGCGACTGGGGGGGAAGAGAGAGCAACTGGCGGGGAAGGGAGAGCGACTGGCGGGGAAGAGAGAGCGACTGGCGGGGAAGAGAGAGCGACTGGCGGGGAAGAGCGACTGGCGGGGAAGAGAGAGCGACTGGCGGGGAAGGGAGAGCGACTGGCGGGGAAGAGAGAGCGACTGGCGGGGAAGAGAGAGCGACTGGCGGGGAAGAGAGAGCGACTGGCGGGGAAGAGAGAGCGACTGGCGGGGAAGAGGGAGCGACTGGCGGGGAAGAGAGAGCGACTGGCGGGGAAGAGAGAGCGACTGGCGGGGAAGAGAGAGCGACTGGCGGGGAAGAGAGAGCGACTGGCGGGGAAGAGAGAGCGACTGGCGGGGAAGAGAGAGCGACTGGCGGGGAAGAGAGAGCGACTGGCGGGGAAGAGAGAGCGACTGGCGGGGAAGAGAGAGCGACTGGCGGGGAAGAGAGAGCGACTGGCGGGGAAGGGAGAGCGACTGGCGGGGAAGGGAGAGCGACTGGCGGGGAAGAGAGAGCGACTGGCGGGGAAGAGAGAGCGACTGGCGGGGAAGAGAGAGCGACTGGCGGGGAAGAGAGAGCGACTGGCGGGGAAGAGAGAGAGCGACTGGGGGGGGAAGAGAGAGAGCGACTGGGGGGGAAGAGAGAGCGACTGGCGGGGAAGAGAGCGCGACTGGCGGGGAAGAGAGAGCGACTGGCGGGGAAGAGAGAGCGACTGGCGGGGAAGAGAGAGAGCGACTGGGGGGGAAGAGAGAGCGACTGGCGGGGAAGAGAGAGAGCGACTGGGGGGAAGAGAGAGAGCGACTGGGGGGGAAGAGAGAGAGCGACTGGGGGGAAGAGAGAGAGCGACTGGGGGGAAGAGAGAGAGCGAATGGGGGTAAGAGAGAGAGCGACTGGGGGGAAGAGAGAGAGCGACTGGGGGGAAGAGAGAGAGCGACTGGGGGGGAAAAGAGAGAGAGAGCGACTGGGGGGGAAGAGAGAGAGCGAGCGACTGGGGGGGAAGAGAGTGAGCGAGCGACTGGGGGGGAAGAGAGAGAGCGAGCGACTGGGGGGGAAGAGAGAGAGCGAGCGACTGGGGGGGAAGAGAGAGAGCGAGCGACTGGGGGGGAAGAGAGAGAGCGAGCGACTGGGGGGGAAGAGAGAGAGGGAGCGACTGGGGGGGAAAAGAGAGAGCGAGCGACTGGGGGGAAAGAGAGAGAGAGAGCGAGCGACTGGGGGGGAAGAGAGAGAGCGAGCGACTGGGGGGGAAGAGAGAGAGCGAGCGACTGGGGGGAAGAGAGAGAGCGAGCGACTGGGGGGAAGAGAGAGAGCGAGCGACTGGGGGGGAAGAGAGAGAGCGAGCGACTGGGGGGGAAGAGAGAGAGCGAGCGACTGGGGGGGAAGAGAGAGAGCGAGCGACTGGGGGGGAAGAGAGCGAGCGACTGGGGGGGAAGAGAGCGATTGGGGGGAAGAGAGAGAGCGACTGGGGGGGAAGAGAGAGAGCGACTGGGGGGAAGAGAGAGAGCGACTGGGGGGAAGAGAGAGAGCGACTGGGGGGAAGAGAGAGAGCGACTGGGGGGAAGAGAGAGAGCGACTGGGGGGAAGAGAGAGAGCGACTGGGGGGAAGAGAGAGAGCGACTGTGGGGGAAGAGACAGAGCGACTGGGGGGGAAGAGACAGAGCGACTGGGGGGGAAGAGAGAGCGCGACTGGGGGGGAAGAGAGAGAGCGAATGGGGGGGAAGAGAGTGAGCGACTGGGAGGGAAGAGAGAGAGCGACTGGCGGGGAAGAGAGCGCGACTGGGGGGGAAGAGAGAGCGACTGGCGGGGAAGGGAGAGCGACTGGCGGGGAAGGGAGAGCGACTGGCGGGGAAGAGCGACTGGCGGGGAAGAGAGAGCGACTGGCGGGGAAGGGAGAGCGACTGGCGGGGAAGGGAGAGCGACTGGCGGGGAAGGGAGAGCGACTGGCGGGGAAGAGAGAGCGACTGGCGGGGAAGAGAGAGCGACTGGCGGGGAAGAGAGAGCGACTGGCGGGGAAGAGAGAGCGACTGGCGGGGAAGAGAGAGCGACTGGCGGGGAAGAGAGAGCGACTGGCGGGGAAGAGAGAGCGACTGGCGGGGAAGAGAGAGCGACTGGCGGGGAAGAGAGAGCGACTGGCGGGGAAGAGAGAGCGACTGGCGGGGAAGAGAGAGCGACTGGCGGGGAAGAGAGAGCGACTGGCGGGGAAGAGAGAGCGACTGGCGGGGAAGAGAGAGCGACTGGCGGGGAAGAGAGAGCGACTGGCGGGGAAGAGAGAGCGACTGGCGGGGAAGAGAGAGCGACTGGCGGGGAAGAGAGAGCGACTGGCGGGGAAGAGAGAGCGACTGGCGGGGAAGAGAGAGCGACTGGCGGGGAAGAGAGAGCGACTGGCGGGGAAGAGAGAGCGACTGGCGGGGAAGAGAGAGCGACTGGCGGGGAAGAGAGAGCGACTGGCGGGGAAGAGAGAGCGACTGGCGGGGAAGAGAGAGCGACTGGCGGGGAAGAGAGAGCGACTGGCGGGGAAGAGAGAGCGACTGGCGGGGAAGAGAGAGCGACTGGCGGGGAAGAGAGAGCGACTGGCGGGGAAGAGAGAGCGACTGGCGGGGAAGAGAGAGCGACTGGCGGGGAAGAGAGAGCCACTGGCGGGGAAGAGAGAGCGACTGGCGGGGAAGAGAGAGCGACTGGCGGGGAAGAGAGAGCGACTGGCGGGGAAGAGAGAGCGACTGGCGGGGAAGAGAGAGCGACTGGCGGGGAAGAGAGAGCGACTGGGGGGGGGAAGAGAGAGAGCGACTGGGGGGAAGAGAGAGCGACTGGCGGGGAAGAGAGCGCGACTGGCGGGGAAGAGAGAGCGACTGGCGGGGAAGAGAGAGCGACTGGCGGGGAAGAGAGAGAGCGACTGGGGGGGAAGAGAGAGCGACTGGCGGGGAAGAGAGAGAGCGACTGGGGGGGAAGAGAGAGAGCGACTGGGGGGGAAGAGAGAGAGCGACTGGGGGGGAAGAGAGAGAGCGACTGGGGGGGGAAGAGAGAGAGCGACTGGGGGGGAAGAGAGAGAGCGACTGGGGGGGAAGAGAGAGAGCGACTGGGGGGGAAGAGAGAGAGCGACTGGGGGGGAAGAGAGAGAGCGACTGGGGGGGAAGAGAGAGAGCGACTGGGGGGGAAGAGAGAGAGCGACTGGGGGGGAAGAGAGAGAGCGACTGGGGGGGGAAGAGAGAGAGCGACTGGGGGGGAAGAGAGAGAGCGACTGGGGGGGAAGAGAGAGAGCGACTGGGGGGGAAGAGAGAGAGCGACTGGGGGGGAAGAGAGAGAGCGACTGGGGGGAAGAGAGAGAGCGACTGGGGGGAAGAGAGAGAGCGACTGGGGGGGAAGAGAGAGAGCGACTGGGGGGAAGAGAGAGAGCGACTGGGGGGAAGAGAGAGAGCGACTGGGGGGAAGAGAGAGAGCGACTGGGGGGAAGAGAGAGAGCGACTGGGGGGGGAAGAGAGAGAGCGACTGGGGGGGAAGAGAGGGAGCGACTGGGGGGGAAGAGAGAGAGCGACTGGGGGGGAAGAGAGAGAGCGACTGGGGGGAAGAGAGAGAGCGACTGGGGGGAAGAGAGAGAGCGACTGGGGGGGAAGAGAGAGAGCGACTGGGGGGGAAGAGAGAGAGCGACAGGGGGGGAAGAGAGAGAGCGACTGGGGGGTAAGAGAGAGCGCGACGGGGGGGAAGAGAGCGAGCGACTGGGGGGGAAGAGAGAGAGAGCGACTGGGGGGGAAGAGAGAGAGCGACTGGGGGGGAAGAGAGAGAGCGAGCGACTGGGGGGGAAGAGAGAGAGCGAGCGACTGGGGGGGAAGAGAGAGAGCGAGCGACTGGGGGGGAAGAGAGAGAGCGAGCGACTGGGGGGGAAGAGAGAGAGCGAGCGACTGGGGGGAAAGAGAGAGAGAGAGCGAGCGACTGGGGGGGAAGAGAGAGAGCGAGCGACTGGGGGGGAAGAGAGAGAGCGAGCGACTGGGGGGGAAGAGAGCGAGCGAGCGACTGGGGGGGAAGAGAGAGAGCGAGCGACTGGGGGGAAGAGAGAGAGCGAGCGACTGGGGGGGAAGAGAGAGAGCGAGCGACTGGGGGGGAAGAGAGAGAGCGAGCGACTGGGGGGGAAGAGAGAGAGCGAGCGACTGGGGGGGAAGAGAGCGAGCGACTGGGGGGGAAGAGAGCGATTGGGGGGGAAGAGAGAGAGCGACTGGGGGGGAAGAGAGAGAGCGACTGGGGGGAAGAGAGAGAGCGACTGGGGGAAGAGAGAGAGCGACTGGGGGGAAGAGAGAGAGCGACTGGGGGGAAGAGAGAGAGCGACTGGGGGGAAGAGAGAGAGCGACTGTGGGGGAAGAGACAGAGCGACTGGGGGGGAAGAGAGAGCGCGACTGGGGGGGAAGAGAGAGAGCGAATGGGGGGGAAGAGAGTGAGCGACTGGGGGGGAAGAGAGAGAGCGACTGGCGGGGAAGAGAGCGCGACTGGGGGGGAAGAGAGAGCGACTGGCGGGGAAGGGAGAGCGACTGGCGGGGAAGGGAGAGCGACTGGCGGGGAAGAGCGACTGGCGGGGAAGGGAGAGCGACTGGCGGGGAAGGGAGAGCGACTGGCGGGGAAGAGAGAGCGACTGGCGGGGAAGAGAGAGCGACTGGCGGGGAAGAGAGAGCGACTGGCGGGGAAGAGAGAGCGACTGGCGGGGAAGAGAGAGCGACTGGCGGGGAAGAGAGAGCGACTGGCGGGGAAGAGAGAGCGACTGGCGGGGAAGAGAGAGCGACTGGCGGGGAAGAGAGAGCGACTGGCGGGGAAGAGAGAGCGACTGGCGGGGAAGAGAGAGCGACTGGCGGGGAAGAGAGAGCGACTGGCGGGGAAGAGAGAGCGACTGGTGGGGAAGAGAGAGCGACTGGCGGGGAAGAGAGAGCCACTGGCGGGGAAGAGAGAGCGACTGGCGGGGAAGAGAGAGCGACTGGCGGGGAAGAGAGAGCGACTGGCGGGGAAGAGAGAGCGACTGGCGGGGAAGAGAGAGCGACTGGCGGGGAAGAGAGAGCGACTGGCGGGGAAGAGAGAGCGACTGGCGGGGAAGAGAGAGCGACTGGCGGGGAAGAGAGAGCCACTGGCGGGGGAGAGCCACTGGCGGGGAAGAGAGAGCGACTGGCGGGGAAGAGAGAGCGACTGGCGGGGAAGAGAGAGCGACTGGCGGGGAAGAGAGAGCGACTGGCGGGGAAGAGAGAGCGACTGGCGGGGAAGAGAGAGCCACTGGCGGGGAAGAGAGAGCCACTGGCGGGGAAGAGAGAGCGACTGGCGGGGAAGAGAGAGCGACTGGCGGGGAAGAGAGAGCGACTGGCGGGGAAGAGAGAGCGACTGGCGGGGAAGAGAGAGCGACTGGCGGGGAAGAGAGAGCGACTGGGGGGGGGAAGAGAGAGAGCGACTGGGGGGGAAGAGAGAGCGACTGGCGGGGAAGAGAGCGCGACTGGCGGGGAAGAGAGAGCGACTGGCGGGGAAGAGAGAGCGACTGGCGGGGAAGAGAGAGAGCGACTGGGGGGGAAGAGAGAGCGACTGGCGGGGAAGAGAGAGAGCGACTGGGGGGGAAGAGAGAGAGCGACTGGGGGGGAAGAGAGAGAGCGACTGGGGGGGAAGAGAGAGAGCGACTGGGGGGGAAGAGAGAGAGCGACTGGGGGGGAAGAGAGAGAGCGACTGGGGGGGAAGAGAGAGAGCGACTGGGGGGGAAGAGAGAGAGCGACTGGGGGGGAAGAGAGAGAGCGACTGGGGGGGAAGAGAGAGAGCGACTGGGGGGGAAGAGAGAGAGCGACTGGGGGGGAAGAGAGAGAGCGACTGGGGGGGGGAAGAGAGAGAGCGACTGGGGGGGAAGAGAGAGAGCGACTGGGGGGGAAGAGAGAGAGCGACTGGGGGGGAAGAGAGAGAGCGACTGGGGGGAAGAGAGAGAGCGACTGGGGGGGAAGAGAGAGAGCGACTGGGGGGAAGAGAGAGAGCGACTGGGGGGAAGAGAGAGAGCGACTGGGGGGAAGAGAGAGAGCGACTGGGGGGAAGAGAGAGAGCGACTGGGGGGAAGAGAGAGAGCGACTGGGGGGGGAAGAGAGAGAGCGACTGGGGGGGAAGAGAGGGAGCGACTGGGGGGGAAGAGAGAGAGCGACTGGGGGGGAAGAGAGAGAGCGACTGGGGGGAAGAGAGAGAGCGACTGGGGGGAAGAGAGAGAGCGACTGGGGGGGAAGAGAGAGAGCGACTGGGGGGGAAGAGAGAGAGCGACAGGGGGGGAAGAGAGAGAGCGACTGGGGGGTAAGAGAGAGCGCGACGGGGGGGAAGAGAGCGAGCGACTGGGGGGGAAGAGAGAGAGAGCGACTGGGGGGGAAGAGAGAGAGCGACTGGGGGGGAAGAGAGAGAGCGAGCGACTGGGGGGGAAGAGAGAGAGCGAGCGACTGGGGGGGAAGAGAGAGAGCGAGCGACTGGGGGGGAAGAGAGAGAGCGAGCGACTGGGGGGGAAGAGAGAGAGCGAGCGACTGGGGGGAAAGAGAGAGAGAGAGCGAGCGACTGGGGGGGAAGAGAGAGAGCGAGCGACTGGGGGGGAAGAGAGAGAGCGAGCGACTGGGGGGGAAGAGAGCGAGCGAGCGACTGGGGGGGAAGAGAGAGAGCGAGCGACTGGGGGGAAGAGAGAGAGCGAGCGACTGGGGGGGAAGAGAGAGAGCGAGCGACTGGGGGGGAAGAGAGAGAGCGAGCGACTGGGGGGGAAGAGAGAGAGCGAGCGACTGGGGGGGAAGAGAGCGAGCGACTGGGGGGGAAGAGAGCGATTGGGGGGGAAGAGAGAGAGCGACTGGGGGGGAAGAGAGAGAGCGACTGGGGGGAAGAGAGAGAGCGACTGGGGGAAGAGAGAGAGCGACTGGGGGGAAGAGAGAGAGCGACTGGGGGGAAGAGAGAGAGCGACTGGGGGGAAGAGAGAGAGCGACTGTGGGGGAAGAGACAGAGCGACTGGGGGGAAGAGAGAGCGCGACTGGGGGGGAAGAGAGAGAGCGAATGGGGGGGAAGAGAGTGAGCGACTGGGGGGGAAGAGAGAGAGCGACTGGCGGGGAAGAGAGCGCGACTGGGGGGGAAGAGAGAGCGACTGGCGGGGAAGGGAGAGCGACTGGCGGGGAAGGGAGAGCGACTGGCGGGGAAGGGAGAGCGACTGGCGGGGAAGAGCGACTGGCGGGGAAGGGAGAGCGACTGGCGGGGAAGGGAGAGCGACTGGCGGGGAAGAGAGAGCGACTGGCGGGGAAGAGAGAGCGACTGGCGGGGAAGAGAGAGCGACTGGCGGGGAAGAGAGAGCGACTGGCGGGGAAGAGAGAGCGACTGGCGGGGAAGAGAGAGCGACTGGCGGGGAAGAGAGAGCGACTGGCGGGGAAGAGAGAGCGACTGGCGGGGAAGAGAGAGCGACTGGCGGGGAAGAGAGAGCGACTGGCGGGGAAGAGAGAGCGACTGGCGGGGAAGAGAGAGCGACTGGCGGGGAAGAGAGAGCGACTGGCGGGGAAGAGAGAGCCACTGGCGGGGAAGAGAGAGCGACTGGCGGGGAAGAGAGAGCGACTGGCGGGGAAGAGAGAGCGACTGGCGGGGAAGAGAGAGCGACTGGCGGGGAAGAGAGAGCGACTGGCGGGGAAGAGAGAGCGACTGGCGGGGAAGAGAGAGCGACTGGCGGGGAAGAGAGAGCCACTGGCGGGGAAGAGAGAGCCACTGGCGGGGAAGAGAGAGCCACTGGCGGGGAAGAGAGAGCCACTGGCGGGGAAGAGAGAGCGACTGGCGGGGAAGAGAGAGCGACTGGCGGGGAAGAGAGAGCGACTGGTGGGGAAGAGAGAGCGACTGGCGGGGAAGAGAGAGCGACTGGCGGGGAAGAGAGAGCGACTGGGGGAAGAGAGAGAGCGACTGGGGGGAAGAGAGAGAGCGACTGTGGGGGAAGAGAGAGAGCGACTGGGGGGGAAGAGAGAGCGCGACTGGGGGGGAAGAGAGAGAGCGAATGGGGGGGAAGAGAGTGAGCGACTGGGGGGGAAGAGAGAGAGCGACTGGCGGGGAAGAGAGCGCGACTGGGGGGGAAGAGAGAGCGACTGGCGGGGAAGGGAGAGCGACTGGCGGGGAAGAGAGAGCGACTGGCGGGGAAGAGCGACTGGCGGGGAAGAGAGAGCGACTGGCCGGGAAGGGAGAGCGACTGGCGGGGAAGGGAGAGCGACTGGCGGGGAAGAGAGAGCGACTGGCGGGGAAGAGAGAGCGACTGGCGGGGAAGAGAGAGCGACTGGCGGGGAAGAGAGAGCGACTGGCGGGGGCGGGGAAGAGAGAGCGACTGGCGGGGAAGAGAGAGCGACTGGCGGGGAAGAGAGAGCGACTGGCGGGGAAGAGAGAGCGACTGGCGGGGAAGAGAGAGCCACTGGCGGGGAAGAGAGAGCGACTGGCGGGGAAGAGAGAGCGACTGGCGGGGAAGAGAGAGCGACTGGCGGGGAAGAGAGAGCGACTGGCGGGGAAGAGAGAGCGACTGGCGGGGAAGAGAGAGCGACTGGCGGGGAAGAGAGAGCGACTGGCGGGGAAGAGAGAGCGACTGGCGGGGAAGAGAGAGCGACTGGCGGGGAAGAGAGAGCGACTGGCGGGGAAGAGAGAGCGACTGGCGGGGAAGAGAGAGCGACTGGCGGGGAAGAGAGAGCGACTGGCGGGGAAGAGAGAGCGACTGGCGGGGAAGAGAGAGCGACTGGCGGGGAAGAGAGAGCGACTGGCGGGGAAGAGAGAGCGACTGGCGGGGAAGAGAGAGCGACTGGCGGGGAAGAGAGAGCGACTGGCGGGGAAGAGAGAGCGACTGGCGGGAAGAGAGAGCGACTGGCGGGGAAGAGAGAGCGACTGGCGGGGAAGAGAGAGCGACTGGCGGGGAAGAGAGAGCGACTGGCGGGGAAGAGAGAGCGACTGGCGGGGAAGAGAGAGCGACTGGCGGGGAAGAGAGAGCGACTGGCGGGGAAGAGAGAGCGACTGGCGGGGAAGAGAGAGCGACTGGCGGGGAAGAGAGAGCGACTGGCGGGGAAGAGAGAGCGACTGGCGGGGAAGAGAGAGCGACTGGCGGGGAAGAGAGAGCGACTGGCGGGGAAGAGAGAGCGACTGGGGGGGAAGAGAGAGAGCGACTGGGGGGAAGAGAGAGCGACTGGCGGGGAAGAGAGCGACTGGGGGGAAGAGAGAGCGACTGGGGGGGAAGAGAGAGCGACTGGCGGGGAAGAGAGAGAGCGACTGGGGGGGAAGAGAGAGCGACTGGGGGGAAGAGAGAGAGCGACTGGGGGGGAAGAGAGAGAGCGACTGGGGGGGAAGAGAGAGAGCGACTGGGGGGGGAAGAGAGAGAGCGACTGGGGGGGAAGAGAGAGAGCGACTGGGGGGGAAGAGAGAGAGCGACTGGGGGGGAAGAGAGAGAGCGACTGGGGGGGAAGAGAGAGAGCGACTGGGGGGGAAGAGAGAGAGCGACTGGGGGGGAAGAGAGAGAGCGACTGGGGGGAAGAGAGAGAGCGACTGGGGGGGAAGAGAGAGAGCGACTGGGGGGAAGAGAGAGAGCGACTGGGGGGGAAGAGAGAGAGCGACTGGGGGGGAAGAGAGAGAGCGACTGGGGGGGAAGAGAGAGAGCGACTGGGGGGGAAGAGAGAGAGCGACTGGGGGGGAAGAGAGAGAGCGACTGGGGGGAAGAGAGAGAGCGACTGGGGGGAAGAGAGAGAGCGACTGGGGGGAAGAGAGAGAGCGACTGGGGGGAAGAGAGAGAGCGACTGGGGGGAAGAGAGAGAGCGACTGGGGGGAAGAGAGAGAGCGACTGGGGGGGAAGAGAGAGAGAGCGACTGGGGGGGAAGAGAGAGAGCGACTGGGGGGGAAGAGAGAGAGCGACTGGGGGGGAAGAGAGAGAGCGACTGGGGGGGAAGAGAGAGAGCGACTGGGGGGGAAGAGAGAGGAGCGACTGGGGGGGAAGAGAGAGAGCGACTGGGGGAAGAGAGAGAGCGACTGGGGGGGAAGAGAGAGAGCGACTGGGGGAAGAGAGAGAGCGACTGGGGGGGAAGAGAGAGGAGCGACTGGGGGGAAGAGAGAGAGCGACTGGGGGGGAAGAGAGAGAGCGAGCGACTGGGGGGGAAGAGAGAGAGCGAGCGACTGGGGGGAAGAGAGAGAGCGAGCGACTGGGGGGAAGAGAGAGAGCGAGCGACTGGGGGGGAAGAGAGAGAGCGAGCGACTGGGGGGAAAGAGAGAGAGCGAGCGACTGGGGGGAGAGAGAGAGAGCGAGCGACTGGGGGGGAAGAGAGAGAGCGAGCGACTGGGGGGGAAGAGAGCGAGAGCGAGCGACTCGGGGGGGAAG
>NC_141000.1:91114430-91253747 GCF_052327205.1 Somniosus microcephalus
GCGACTGGCGGGGAAGAGAGAGCGACTGGCGGGGAAGAGAGAGCGACTGGCGGGGAAGAGAGAGCGACTGGCGGGGAAGAGAGAGCGACTGGCGGGGAAGAGAGAGCGCACTGGCGGGGAAGAGAGAGCCACTGGCGGGGAAGAGAGAGCACTGGCGGGGAAGAGAGAGCCACTGGCGGGGAAGAGAGAGCGACTGGCGGGGAAGAGAGAGAGCGACTGGCGGGAAGAGAGAGCGACTGGCGGGGAAGAGAGAGCGACTGGCGGGGAAGAGAGAGCGACTGGCGGGGAAGAGAGAGCGACTGGCGGGAAGAGAGAGCGACTGGCGGGAAGAGAGAGCGACTGGCGGGGAAGAGAGAGAGCGACTGGGGGGGAGAGAGAGAGCGACTGGCGGGGGAAGAGAGCGCGACTGGCGGGGAAGAGAGAGCGACTGGCGGGGAAGAGAGAGAGCGACTGGGGGGGAAGAGAGAGCGACTGGCGGGGAAGAGAGAGAGCGACTGGGGGGGAAGAGAGAGAGCGACTGGGGGGGAAGAGAGAGAGCGACTGGGGGGGAAGAGAGAGAGCGACTGGGGGGGAGAGAGAGAGCGACTGGGGGGAAGAGAGAGAGCGACTGGGGGGGAAGAGAGAGAGCGACTGGGGGGGAAGAGAGAGAGCGACTGGGGGGGAAGAGAGAGAGCGACTGGGGGGGAAGAGAGAGAGCGACTGGGGGGGGAAGAGAGAGAGCGACTGGGGGGGAAGAGAGAGAGCGACTGGGGGGGAAGAGAGAGAGCGACTGGGGGGAAGAGAGAGAGCGACTGGGGGGAAGAGAGAGAGCGACTGGGGGGAAGAGAGAGAGCGACTGGGGGGGAAGAGAGAGAGCGACTGGGGGGGAAGAGAGGGAGCGACTGGGGGGGAAGAGAGAGAGCGACTGGGGGGGAAGAGAGAGAGCGACTGGGGGGGAAGAGAGAGAGCGACTGGGGGGAAGAGAGAGAGCGACTGGGGGGAAGAGAGAGAGCGACTGGGGGGGAAGAGAGAGAGCGACTGGGGGGGAAGAGAGAGAGCGACTGGGGGGAAGAGAGAGAGCGAGCGACTGGGGGGGAAGAGAGCGAGCGACTGGGGGGGAAGAGAGAGAGCGAGCGACTGGGGGGAAGAGAGAGAGCGAGCGACTGGGGGGGAAGAGAGAGCGACTGGCGGGGAAGAGAGAGAGCGACTGGGGGCGAAGAGAGAGCGACTGGCGGGGAAGAGAGAGCGACTGGCGGGGAAGAGAGAGAGCGACTGGGGGCGAAGAGAGAGCGACTGGCGGGGAAGAGAGAGAGCGACTGGGGGGGAAGAGAGAGAGCGACTGGGGGGGAAGAGAGAGAGCGACTGGGGGAAGAGAGAGAGCGACTGGGGGGAAGAGAGAGAGCGACTGGGGGAAGAGAGAGAGCGACTGGGGGGAAGAGAGAGAGCGACTGGGGGGGAAGAGAGAGAGACTGGCGGGGAAGAGAGAGCGACTGGCGGGGAAGAGAGAGCGACTGGCGGGAAGAGAGAGCGACTGGCGGGGAAGAGAGAGAGCAACTGGGGGGGGAAGAGAGAGAGCGACTGGGGGGGGAAGAGAGAGCGACTGGCGGGGAAGAGAGCGCGACTGGCGGGGAAGAGAGAGCGACTGGCGGGGAAGAGAGAGCGACTGGCGGGGAAGAGAGAGAGCGACTGGGGGGGAAAGAGAGAGCGACTGGCGGGGAAGAGAGAGAGAGCGACTGGGGGGGAAGAGAGAGAGCGACTGGGGGGGAAGAGAGAGAGCGACTGGGGGAAGAGAGAGAGCGACTGGGGGGAAGAGAGAGAGCGACCTGGGGGGAAGAGAGAGAGAGCGGACTGGGGGGGAAGAGAGAGAGACTGGCGGGGAAGAGAGAGCGACTGGCGGGGAAGAGAGAGCGACTGGCGGGGAAGAGAGAGCGACTGGCGGGGAAGAGAGAGCGACTGGCGGGGAAGAGAGAGCGACTGGCGGGGAAGAGAGAGCGACTGGCGGGGAAGAGAGAGCGACTGGCGGGGAAGAGAGAGCGACTGGCGGGGAAGAGAGAGCGACTGGCGGGGAAGAGAGAGCGACTGGCGGGGAAGAGAGAGCGACTGGCGGGGAAGAGAGAGCGACTGGCGGGGAAGAGAGAGAGCGACTGGCGGGAAGAGAGAGCCACTGGCGGGGAAGAGAGAGCCACTGGCGGGGAAGAGAGAGCCACTGGCGGGGAAGAGAGAGCGACTGGCGGGGAAGAGAGAGCGACTGGCGGGGAAGAGAGAGCGACTGGCGGGAAGAGAGAGAGCGACTGGGGGGGGAAGAGAGAGAGCGACTGGGGGGGGAAGAGAGAGCGACTGGCGGGGAAGAGAGCGCGACTGGCGGGGAAGAGAGAGCGACTGGCGGGGAAGAGAGAGCGACTGGCGGGGAAGAGAGAGAGCGACTGGGGGGGAAGAGAGAGCGACTGGCGGGGAAGAGAGAGAGCGACTGGGGGGGAAGAGAGAGAGCGACTGGGGGGGAAGAGAGAGAGCGACTGGGGGGAAGAGAGAGAGCGACTGGGGGGGAAGAGAGAGAGCGACTGGGGGGGAAGAGAGAGAGCGACTGGGGGGGAAGAGAGAGAGCGACTGGGGGGGAAGAGAGAGAGCGACTGGGGGGGGAAGAGAGAGAGCGACTGGGGGGGAAGAGAGAGAGCGACTGGGGGGAAGAGAGAGAGCGACTGGGGGGAAGAGAGAGAGCGACTGGGGGGGAAGAGAGAGAGCGACTGGGGGGGAAGAGAGAGAGCGACTGGGGGGGAAGAGAGAGAGCGACTGGGGGGAGAGAGAGAGGGGGGGGAGAGAGAGCGACTGGGGGGGAAGAGAGAGAGCGACTGGGGGGGAAGAGAGAGAGCGACTGGGGGGGAAGAGAGAGAGCGACTGGGGGGAAGAGAGAGAGCGACTGGGGGGGAAGAGAGAGAGCGACTGGGGGGGAAGAGAGAGAGCGACTGGGGAAGAGAGAGAGCGACTGGGGGGAAGAGAGAGAGCGACTGGGGGGAAGAGAGAGAGCGACTGGGGGGAAGAGAGAGAGCGACGGGGGGGAAGAGAGAGAGCGACTGGGGGGGGAAGAGAGGGAGCGACTGGGGGGAAGAGAGAGAGCGACTGGGGGGGAAGAGAGAGAGCGACTGGGGGGGAAGAGAGAGAGCGACTGGGGGGAAGAGAGAGAGCGACTGGGGGGGAAGAGAGAGAGCGACTGGGGGGAAGAGAGAGAGCGACTGGGGGGGAAGAGAGAGAGCGACTGGGGGGGAAGAGAGAGAGCGACTGGGGGGAAGAGAGAGAGCGACTCGGGGGGAAGAGAGAGAGCGACTCGGGGGGAAGAGAGAGAGCGACTCGGGGGGAAGAGAGAGAGCGACTGGGGGGGAAGAGAGAGAGCGACTGGGGGGGAAGAGAGAGAGCGACTGGGGGGGAAGAGAGAGAGCGACAGGGGGGGGAAGAGAGAGAGCGACTGGGGGGGAAGAGAGAGAGCGATGGGGGGGAAGAGAGCGAGCGACTGGGGGGGAAGAGAGAGAGAGCGACTGGGGGGGAAGAGAGAGAGCGACTGGGGGGGAAGAGAGAGAGCGAGCGACTGGGGGGGAAGAGAGAGAGCGAGCGACTGGGGGGGAAGAGAGAGAGCGAGCGACTGGGGGGGAAGAGAGAGAGCGAGCGACTGGGGGGGAAGAGAGAGAGAGAGCGAGCGACTGGGGGGGAAGAGAGAGAGAGAGAGAGCGACTGGGGGGGAAGAGAGAGAGCGAGCGACTGGGGGGAAGAGAGAGAGCGAGCGACTGGGGGGGAAGAGAGCGAGCGACTGGGGGGGAAGAGAGCGAGCGAGCGAGCGACTGGGGGGGAAGAGAGAGAGCGAGCGACTGGGGGGAAGAGAGAGAGCGAGCGACTGGGGGGGAAGAGAGAGAGCGAGCGACTGGGGGGAAGAGAGAGAGCGAGCGACTGGGGGGGAAGAGAGAGAGCGAGCGACTGGGGGGGAAGAGAGCGAGCGACTGGGGGGGAAGAGAGCGATTGGGGGGGAAGAGAGAGAGCGACTGGGGGGGAAGAGAGAGAGCGACAGGGGGAAGAGAGAGAGCGACTGGGGGGAAGAGAGAGAGCGACTGGGGGGAAGAGAGAGAGCGACTGGGGGGAAGAGAGAGAGCGACTGGGGGGAAGAGAGAGAGCGACTGTGGGGGAAGAGAGAGAGCGACTGGGGGGGAAGAGAGAGCGCGACTGGGGGGAAGAGAGAGAGCGAATGGGGGGGAAGAGAGTGAGCGACTGGGGGGAAGAGAGAGAGCGACTGGCGGGGAAGAGAGCGCGACTGGCGGGGAAGGGAGAGCGACTGGCGGGGAAGGGAGAGCGACTGGCGGGGAAGAGAGAGCGACTGGCGGGGAAGAGCGACTGGCGGGAAGAGAGAGCGACTGGCGGGGAAGGGAGAGCGACTGGCGGGGAAGGGAGAGCGACTGGCGGGGAAGAGAGAGCGACTGGCGGGGAAGAGAGAGCGACTGGCGGGGAAGAGAGAGCGACTGGCGGGGAAGAGAGAGCGACTGGCGGGAAGAGAGAGCGACTGGCGGGGAAGAGAGAGCGACTGGCGGGGAAGAGGAGAGCGACTGGCGGGGAAGAGAGAGCGACTGGCGGGGAAGAGAGAGCGGCTGGCGGGGAAGAGAGAGCGGCTGGCGGGGAAGAGAGAGCGGCTGGCGGGGAAGAGAGAGCGGCTGGCGGGAGACGAGAGAGAGCGCTGGCGGGGAGAGAGAGCGACTGGCGGGGAAGAGAGAGCGACTGGCGGGGAAGAGAGAGCGACTGGCGGGGAAGAGAGAGCGACTGGCGGGGAAGAGAGAGCGACTGGCGGGGAAGAGAGAGAGCGACTGGCGGGGAAGAGAGAGCGACTGGCGGGGAAGAGAGAGCGACTGGCGGGGAAGAGAGAGCGACTGGCGGGGAAGAGAGAGCGACTGGCGGGGAAGAGAGAGCGACTGGCGGGAAGAGAGAGCGACTGGCGGGGAAGAGAGAGCGACTGGCGGGGAAGAGAGAGCGACTGGCGGGGAAGAGAGAGCGACTGGCGGGGAAGAGAGAGCGACTGGCGGGGAAGAGAGAGCGACTGGCGGGGAAGAGAGAGCGACTGGGGGAAGAGAGAGCGACTGGCGGGGAAGAGAGAGCGACTGGCGGGAAGAGAGAGCGACTGGCGGGGAAGAGAGAGCGACTGCGGGGAAGAGAGAGCGACTGGCGGGGAAGAGAGAGCGACTGGCGGGGAAGAGAGCGAGCGACTGGCGGGGAAGAGAGAGCGACTGGCGGGGAAGAGAGAGCGACTGGCGGGGAAGAGAGAGCGACTGGCGGGGGAAGAGAGAGAGCGACTGGCGGGGAAGAGAGAGCGACTGGCGGGGAAGAGAGAGAGCGACTGGGGGGGAAGAGAGAGAGCGACTGGCGGGGAAGAGAGAGCGACTGGGGGGGAAGAGAGAGCGACTGGCGGGGAAGAGAGAGCGACTGGCGGGGAAGAGAGAGCGACTGGCGGGGGAGAGAGAGCGACTGGCGGGGGAAGAGAGAGCGACTGGCGGGGAAGAGAGAGCGACTGGCGGGGAAGAGAGAGCGACTGGCGGGGAAGAGAGAGCGACTGGCGGGGAAGAGAGAGCGACTGGCGGGGAAGAGAGAGCGACTGGCGGGGAAGAGAGAGCGACTGGCGGGGAAGAGAGAGCGACTGGCGGGGAAGAGAGAGCGACTCGGCGGGGAAGAGAGAGCGACTGGCGGGGAAGAGAGAGCGATCTGGCGGGGAAGAGAGAGCGACTGGCGGGGAAGAGAGAGCGACTGGCGGGGAAGAGAGAGCGACTGGCGGGGAAGAGAGAGCGACTGGCGGGGAAGAGAGAGCGACTGGCGGGGAAGAGAGAGCGCTACTGGCGGGGAAGAGAGAGCGACTGGCGGGGAAGAGAGAGCGACTGGCGGGGAAGAGAGAGCGACTGGCGGGGAAGAGAGAGCGACTGGCGGGGAAGAGAGAGCGACTGGCGGGGAAGAGAGAGCGTCTGGCGGGGAAGAGAGAGCGACTGGCGGGGAAGAGAGAGCGACTGGCGTCTGGCGGGGAAGAGAGAGCGACTGGCGGGGAAGAGAGAGAGCGACTGGGGGGGGGAAGAGAGAGAGCGACTGGGGGGGGGAAGAGAGAGAGCGACTGGCGGGGAAGAGAGAGCGACTGGCGGGGAAGAGAGCGCGACTGGCGGGGAAGAGAGAGCGACTGGCGGGGAAGAGAGAGCGACTGGCGGGGAAGAGAGAGCGACTGGCGGGGAAGAGAGAGAGCGACTGGGGGGGAAGAGAGAGCGACTGGCGGGGAAGAGAGAGAGCGACTGGGGGGGAAGAGAGAGAGCGACTGGGGGGGAAGAGAGAGAGCGACTGGGGGGGGAAGAGAGAGAGCGACTGGGGGGGAAGAGAGAGAGCGACTGGGGGGGAAGAGAGAGAGCGACTGGGGGGGAAGAGAGAGAGCGACTGGGGGGGAAGAGAGAGAGCGACTGGGGGGGGAAGAGAGAGAGCGACTGGGGGGGAAGAGAGAGAGCGACTGGGGGGGGAAGAGAGAGAGCGACTGGGGGGGAAGAGAGAGAGCGACTGGGGGGGAAGAGAGGGAGCGACTGGGGGGGGAAGAGAGAGAGCGACTGGGGGGGAAGAGAGAGAGCGACTGGGGGGGGAAGAGAGAGAGCGACTGGGGGGGAAGAGAGAGAGCGACTGGGGGGGGAAGAGAGAGAGCGACTGGGGGGGAAGAGAGAGAGCGACTGGGGGGGGAAGAGAGAGAGCGACTGGGGGGGGAAGAGAGAGAGCGACTGGGGGGGAAGAGAGAGAGCGACTGGGGGGGAAGAGAGAGAGCGACGGGGGGGAAGGGAGAGAGAGCGACTGGGGGGGAAGAGAGAGAGCGACTGGGGGGGGAAGAGAGAGAGCGACTGGGGGGGGAAGAGAGAGAGCGACTGGGGGGGAAGAGAGAGAGCGACTGGGGGGGAAGAGAGAGAGCGACTGGGGGGGGAAGAGAGAGAGCGACTGGGGGGGAAGAGAGAGAGCGACTGGGGGGGGAAGAGAGAGAGCGACTGGGGGGGAAGAGAGAGAGCGACTGGGGGGAAGAGAGAGAGCGACTGTGGGGAAGAGAGAGAGCGACTGGGGGGGAAGAGAGAGAGCGACTGGGGGGGGAAGAGAGGGAGCGACTGGGGGGGGGAAGAGAGAGAGCGACTGGGGGGGAAGAGAGAGAGCGACTGGGGGGAAGAGAGAGAGCGACTGGGGGGGGAAGAGAGAGAGCGACTGGGGGGGAAGAGAGAGAGCGACTGGGGGGGAAGAGAGAGAGCGACTGGGGGAGAAGAGAGAGAGCGACTGGGGGGGAAGAGAGAGAGCGACTCGGGGGGGAAGAGAGAGAGCGACTGGGGGGGAAGAGAGAGAGCGACTGGGGGGGAAGAGAGAGAGCGACGGGGGGGAAGAGAGAGAGCGACTGGGGGGGAAGAGAGAGAGCGACTGGGGGGGAAGAGAGAGAGCGACTGGGGGGGAAGAGAGAGAGCGACAGGGGGGAAGAGAGCGAGCGACTGGGGGGGAAGAGAGAGAGAGCGACTGGGGGGGAAGAGAGAGAGCGACGGCGGGGAAGAGGGAGACGGGGGGAAGGTGGTCCGATGGACCCCTGCGAAGGAAGGAAGAAGGTAAGCTCTCCCTCCCTGTCCCACCCCCTCACTCTTTCCCTCCCTCACCCTCTCTCCCTCCCCGTCTCTCCCTGCTTTACTCTCCCTCCCTCCCCCCTCTCCTCCCCCTCTCCCTCCCTCACCCGTCTCTCCCTGCTTTACTCTCCCTCCCTCCCTCCCCCCTTGTCCTCTCCCTCCCTCACCCTCTCCCCTCCCCCCACCCTCTCTCTCTCTCCCCTCTCCCTCCTTGCCCCCCTCCTCTCTCCCCTCCCTGCCCCTCTCCTCACTCTCCCTCTCCCTGTCCTCTCCCTCTCCTCCCTCCCTATTTCGCTGTCTCTCTGACGTCTGTCTGTTGACTGTTCCCCTCTGGTACTCCAGGCCCTGCCGTCCACCCGCTCTCCGGGGCAAGGTAAGAGCCGTGCTCCGGCCCCACACCCACACCGCCGGGGATCAGCACCCGGGGAACCCGCCCCGCCGCCCAACGTGAACAACAAACACCCCTCCTCACCTGTCACGGAGTTGAAGTCTGCGAAAGCGGCCACGCTGCCCCGGGCCTCTTCCCCCGCGCATTCAGGAGGCGCAGGGAAGAGAGAGAGAGAGAGACTGGGGGGGGAGAGTGAGACGCCGCCGCGCACCTGCTCCGCGGAGCTCCGTGCCACCACCGCCGCACCAGCCTTTACAAAGATGGCGGCGGAATAGCGACGCTCGGCTGAGGCCCGCCCCTCCAGCCTTCACAAAGATGGCGGCGATCGGGGGCCGCTTGTTGACTGGGGCCGGGAGGTGCCTAGCTCGGGCGTGGGTGCGGAGGAGAGGCCCAGGCTTCGAGGCCTACAAAAAACGGTGAAAGGTAGGAAAATTATAGAGGTTAGAGAAAAGATGTACAAATTAATTAACTTTTTAAAAAAAACAATTTGTGTTTTAGAAGCAACTTTTTTTTTGGTGGAAATGTAGATTTGAAAAGAAACACGGAGAAAGCGGGAAAAAGAAATGAAAAGTTTGGAATCAAGGTGGCGGCGACTCACCTCGGTTCAGAACGATAAGGCCCGCCCACACATGCACCGATTGGGCGACCGTCAGGTCACCGAAGCGTAGGATTGGTCAATCGTCCCGTCACTCGACTCCAGGAGGGTCCGCCCCCGCCACGCAGCAATTGGTCGACCGTCGGGTCGCTCGACCGTACGATTGGTCGACCTCGACGTCACTCAATGCTAATGAACAGATAATGAGTGGAATTTTGAACGTTTTTTGGATACTGCGGGCACAATTTTTGTCTCACCGAAACGTAAATACGCTTACAACCGTTCTGGAATCGTAAGCTTTCTTTTGATGTAACACACGTGTAGGTACGCTCTATAACTTTTGATTGAATAGCCGGACAGAGAGACAGACATACCGTTTTTTATATATATATAAGATAGATACAGCTCAGAAACAGGCCATTTGGCCCAACCAGTCCATGCCTGTGTTTTGCTCCACTCGAGTCTTTCCTCATCTAACTCTATCAGCATAACCCTCTATTCCCTTCTCCCTCATATGCTTATCTAACCTCCCCTTAAATGCATCTATACTATTCACTTCAACCAATCCCTGTGGTAGCGAGTTCCACATTCTCACCACTCTCTGGGTAAAGAAGTTTCTTCTGAATTCCCTATTTGATTTCTTGGTGAGTATCTTATATTGATGGCCTCTAGTTTTGCTCTTCCCTACAAGTGGAAACACTCTCTGTGTGTCTACTCTATCAAAACCTTTCATAATTTTAAAGACCTCTATTAGGTCATCCCTCAGCCTTCTACCAGACTGTTCATTCTTTCCTGATAAGTATAACCTCGAATTTCTGGTATCATTCTTGTAAATCTTCTCTGCCCCTCTCCAGCGCCTCTATATCCTTTTTATAATATGGCGACCAGAATTGTACACAGTACTCCAAGTTTGGTCTGACCAAGATTCAATACAAGTTTAGCATAACATCTCTACTTTTCAATTCTATCCCTCTAGAAATAAACCCTAGTGCTTGGTTTGCCTTTTTTATGGCCTTATTAACCTGCATCGCTACTTTTAGTGATTTGTGTATTTGTACTCTGAGATCCCTTTGCTCTTCTACCCCATTTAGATTCTTATTTACTAGAAAAGGTTTTATATTGATGTCCATGAAATTGTTCTTTTTTTCAGTATCCATATTTGTTAGACAACAAATAAAATGTTGTGATTAGTCTGCAAACAATTCAATCTTCTCCACCAAAACATGTGAATACAAGGCTGCAAGAAGACTTGTAAATGGTATTAGTTAAATGATTAGTTTAAAAAAGACACCTGGGACTTATCCAAAGATTAGCATTTCCATCCTTAGTACTTAGCCTAATATCAAAGTTGACCTTTAAGAAGGATATTAGGATTCAGTTGACTTTTTCTCATTTTAGATAAAGAATGGCATTTAAAACCTTAATCCTTCTTTCTCTTCTGATGCACTTCCTGTATTTATCATTTGTACATTTTCTTCTGTCCCTCAGCTCAGCAACACTATATAGTTGGGTGGAATCAATGGCCTAAAGAAAAAGGGTAATTCTAGCCTGAAGAGGTGTGAGCTGATATTACATGTCTGGAAATGATATCACCCTCCACCCCAGGCAGGCAAGAGACTGACATTTACAGTGGGCAACCCCAAAATGTCAGCTTAGGTCAGGTGCAGCTGAGTTTCTGGATCACTGAACGTACCTGTTTCTCAAATAGAAAGGATAGCATTTCAGTATCAATAATTCAAGACTTCCCAAACCTTTATCTTTACAGGTGGCTGAAATTAATTCAACTTTCAGAAAGAAATAAGTAATTACTCCCAGTATTAAGTTTGTGATTCACTTAAAAAGTCACATTAAGAACTGTAATTAACATTTAACTTTCATTAATAGGTAAGTAATAATTTATATCTCGTCATTTGACAGAGTAATCCAAAACCTCGCTCAAATTTGTCATGCAACTTTCCTCAAGGAAAGTGGAGCCATAAGGGCGTATTAAGCGTATTTTATATTACAGCTGCAGTATATTTTATATCTCAAACTAACTAACTACAGGAAACTTTCGTTTATCCGGAGGTTAAATGTCCGGAAAGCTCTATCTACTGGCAAAATTCAGGAGTCGGTTCAGATCATTTTTTTTCTTTTCGTTGCTTCTTTTCTCCAGTCCTGGCTCTGCAAGCGTCTCTGTAGCTAAGCAACAGCTTCAGCTAGACGCTTGCAAGCTGCGCCAACTGTTTTGAAGCTGTTGCTAAGCAACAGGGTTTGTTGCTTCACACGGAGCTCTGAGCTCCGTATGTTTTAACATTAGTGCTGGTTTCTACGGCAGTTTTGATCTAACGGCACCAGCTCGGTCCCGTCGGTGCCGGATACCAGAAAGTTTCCTGTAGTCCTTCGCTCCTGGAAAGGCTCAGCAACATTTAATATTATTCTCCCCCCAATTTTCTCAGAACCAACCAAACACTTCAAGGCAAAAATATTTAACCAGAAAGGCTGTATTACTTGATGATGATTACAGTAGGATGAAGGACATATTTATTTATCCACTTCCTTTTTAATTCGGTTTTTGTCCACAGGAGATCCACTGGTAAATTATAAATGTTGCAGTTCCTTCTAAGACCAGAGTAAATTAAGAAATACTCAATGATCTGTAGCTTTAGAATTGCAGCTTTTGAAGATTACAGGAAGTGAGAAATAGCTTTGTTTGTAAATAGTATAGTAAATTTGTGCAGTATTTTAAGAAGTTACAAAAGGATCGGAAATACTAAATTCTTCTATAAATACTAGCTATTCTTAAAACAGAAAAATAAAAAGGATTTTCTGAACAGTTTTGTAGGAAAAAAACATTCTGGTAACATCCGACTTCATTAATAGGGATAAACCTCCTGGTTTTTTTTACTAGTGTATTTACATACGCAGAATCTACAGCACAGAAACAGGCTGTTTGGCCCAACTGGTCTATGCCTGTGTTTATACTTCACACGAGCATCCTCCCACTCCAAATACCTCATCCCAACCTACCCCATGCCTTTCTCCCTCATGCATGCATCAAGCCTCCCCTGATATGTGTTAATGCTCTCTACTTCAGCCATGCCATGTGGAGCGAGTGCCATCCTCACCCGTGTGTAAAGAAATTCCACTTAAATTCTTTATTTGATTTTTTATTCTTTATTATACTTATGTCTCCTTATTCTTAACTCACCACAATTGGATGCTAAAAACTACAGCACTATATTGATAGGTGCCCTTTACGTTTATCCACAAGGCTTCAATTTGCCAATTAGGACATCAGCAAAGAAATGTACTTACAGAAGGTTTTTCCAACTTCTTTCTCTTTTCGTCCATCCTACTGGAGATCATAGGAAACGTGATTAGTTATTAAGAATCAAACATACCAACAACGGAAAACAGCAAGCTGGGGAGGGAATCAAAACTAGAACTTATGTTAACAGGAGGTTTATTTTTCCAACAGGATAATTTTTTCTCACTCCAAGACTAATCCAAGCAAATGATGCTTACAGAATAGGTAACCAATGACAAGTACAATCAACAGCTGGCTTAGGGTGCACTCAAATTCCAGAAGTTTAGCATTGGTGCAAACACTGAACTTGAAGTGTAAACTCAAGTTGCTCATGCAATGCCACTAATAAATGGATTTAGCTCATCATTCATGGCTCATTATGGGACATTGCTAGTACAAAGTGATTGCCATGTTTGTCTACATGTCAAAAGTTACAGCCCTTCAAAGGTAATTTGAAGCACTGTGAGATGTTCAATGAGTTAAGAGCTATATAAATGCCAGTACTATAAAAGTCAAAAGGTTTATACTGGCCAAGAATAGCTCTCACTTGCATTCAAGTGGCATAATCACTATTTAAAGCCGAGAAGGATGCTGAACCCCCCTCAGTAAGACCTCAGCCAGTCAGAGAGTCACCCAAGTATAAGTTATCAAAGTTGCTCTTTCCTGACCAAGGACTCCTACCCAAGCATTTTATTTGTAGACTTTCTGGGGTGGGGAAGAGGGAGTTATAATGCAAGACTTCCCTGAGACTTGCCCATTTCATCACATTGGCTAGTCACATTTTTTTTCTGCCTGGGTCTTGATGTATTACCAGTAATGTTCGCTGGTGGTAACCTTTTTCATAGAATTACAAGGTTCTCCCAGTTTCAAAGCCAATTCATTTTAGATGCAAAAAATGTACATTCCAGCAAGAGATTACAAACCAAATTTTGGTTTTAGGCCCAAGTGTGGATGGCAATGTACTCTTTCTATAAAACACCCAAATCAAAAAAATGTTTTTTTATATAAACAATATATTTTGTGCTGTTGCACAAATAAATGAAATGTAATTCACCAGAGAGCTTTGCATAAGTATGTCCTGCTCACACCAAAAACAGGAAGATCATAAATACACTGATGAAAGCTGTCTTGCTTCTTTTTGGGTCAGCTGGGTCTCTAACATGTGTGAAAACCCCTCACTTGGGAGTCCATCAAACCAAACAACTCAGAATTCCACATAGGTAGAGTTTCTGTTTGCTCGTAGGGACATACCTCACTTAACTAATTCCAGACATCTTAGGCACTGGATGGCAAGAGCCAATGTTTAGGGAACGAAGATTGCTGGAGTTTAACCTGTTTATTAACACAGAACACCAGAAAACTTTCTGCTGCTTGTTGAACATAGGCCACCCCATGTCGGCTTCCATGATTATTTTCTGCGAGATGCTCTTTTGTCAACAACAGATTATCTGGTTATTATCACATTGATGTTTGTGGGACCTTGATGTGCGCAAATTGGCTGCCGCGTTTGCCACATTACAACAGTGATCCCACTTCAAAAAGTACTTCATTGACTGTAAAGCGTTTTGAGACGTCCAGTGGTCGTGAAAGGCACTATATAAATGCAAGTCTTTCTTTTCTTTTTCAAACAAAAGCACAGTTAATATTTTATAAAAATTAGAATCTATTACAGCCTGTAATGTGAAATGTTAGTATCTCCACTTGTAACTCAAGAGCAATGTCCAGCCTCACTTATATTTAACCAATTTACTAAATGAAGACCATGAGGTAACTGGCTCTTCCTTTTATGCAAAATAGGAAATTTATTGAAAATCACTTTGGTTGCTGTTACTACAATTAAAATTTAGAATTGCGAAGTTGAAAGATGAAATTAAAGACTTGCATTTATATAGCACCTTTCACGATCTCAGGGCGTCCTAAAGTGCTTTAGAGCCAATGAAGTAACTTTGAAGTGTAGTCACTGTTGTAATGCAGGGGAAACAGCATCCAATTTGTGCACAGCAAGGTCATAGAGTTATACAGCACAGAAAGAGGCCCTTCGGCCCATCGTGTCTGCACTGGCCATCAAGCTCTATCTATTCTAATCCCATTTTCCAGCACTTGGTCCGTAGCCTTGTATGCTGTGGCGTTTCAAGTGCTCATCTAAATGCTTCTTGAATTTTGAGGGTTCCTGCCTCTACCACCCTTTCAGGCAGTGAGTTCCAGATTCCAACCACCCTCTGAGTGAAAAAGTTTTTCCTCAAATCCCCTCTAAACCTCCTGCCCCTTACCATGAAACTATGCCCCCTGGTTATTGACCCCTCTACTAAGGGGAAAAGTTCCTTTCTATCTACCCTATCTATGCCCCTCATAATTTTGTACACCTCAATCAGGTCCCCCCTCAGCCTTCTCTGCTCTAAGGAAAACAACCCCAGCCTGTCCAGTCTCTCTTCATAGCTGAAACGCTCCAGCCCAGGTAACATCCTGGTGAATCTCCTCTCCAATGCAATCACATCCTTCCTATGGTGTGGCGACCAGAACTGCACACAGTATTCCAGCTGTGGCCTAACTAGCGTTTTGTACAGCTCCATCATAACCTCCCTGCTCTTATATTCTATGCCTCGGCTAATGAAGGCAAGTATCCCATATGCCTTCTTAACCACCTTATCTACCTGTCCTGCTGCCTTCAGGGATCTATGTACATGCACACCAAGGTCCCTCTGATCCTCTGTCCTTCCTAGGATTCTACCAATTTTCGTGTCATCTGCGAACTTACTGATCATACCTCCTACATTCATATCGAAATCATTAATGTACACTACAAACAGCAAGGGACCCAGCACCAATCCCTACGGTACACCACTGGATACAGGCTTCCAGTCACAAAAACAACTTTCGACCATCACCCTCTGCCTCCTGCCACTAAGCCAATTTTGGATCCAATGTGCCAAATTTCCCTGGATCCCATGGGCTCTTACCTTCTTGACCAGTCTCCCATGCGGGACTTTGTCTAAAGCCTTATTCAAGTCCATGTAGACTACATTAACTGCACTACCCTCATTCACACACCTAGTCACCCCCTCGAAAAATTCAATCAAATTGGTTAGACATGAACTCCCCCTGACAAAGCTATGCTGACTATCCTTGATTAATCCTTGCCTCTCCAAGTGGAGACTAATTCTGTCCCTCAGAATTTTTTCCAATAATTTCCCTACCACTGATGTTAGGCTCACTGACCTGTAATTCCCTGGTTTATCCCTACTATCCTTCTTGAACAATGGTACTATGTTAGCTGTCCTCCAGTCCTCTGGCACCTCCCCTGTGGCCAGAGAGGTTCTGAAAATTTGTCAGAGCCCCTGCAGATCCCACAAATAGCAATGAGATAATGGCCAGATAATCTGTTTTAGTGATATTGGTTGAGGGATAAATATTGTCCAGGACAATTCCCCAGCTCTTCTTCAAATAGTGCCATGGAATCTTTCACATCCAGCTGAGAGAGCAGACGGGGCCTCAGTTTAGTGTCTCATCTGAAGGACAGCACCACCTCCAGGGAACCCGCGCAGCCGGCTTTTCAATGCAAAAACCGTGCGTGCACTGTATTTTGAAAGGTCCCCCCCCCTCCGCCGCGCAGCCCCTTAAAGGGGACGTGTGGGGGACAAACAAAATTAGAGGGAACATTGCAGACAGTGCAGCACTCTCAACACTGCATTGAATGTCTGCACTAGATTTGTGTGCTCAACATTCTCGGTGTGAAACTTGAACCCACAACCTCCTGACCGAGAGTGCTACCCACTGAGCCACTGCGGACAATTGTCAACACTTCAAAATTTTGAAACTGTATCATATATAACCCCCAAAATAATGCAACAGTGCGAGAGAGAATAAGTTCTAAAGCAGAAAATGCTGGAAAAACTCAGCAGGCCAGGCAACATCCGTGGAGAGAAATTAGAGTCAACGTTTCGGGCCAAACCCGTTCTTGATAAAGGATTTTGACCCGATACGTTGACTCTAATTTCTCTCCACGGATGTTGCCTGGCCTGCTGAGTTTTTCCAGCATTTTCTGTTGTTATTTTGGATTTCCAGCATCTGCAGTATTTTGCTAAAGTTCTAAAGCAACTTGTTTTGTTTGGGGCAGGGAAGGGTGGAGAAAATGAAACTTTTCTTCACTCTACGGCCACATTTTTTTGTGCTGCAGGTTGCCACACATCTCTGCTGACATCTTTGCAGTATTAGATCTTTTCATTTCCTTTTACACAAGTTTGATCCAAAACACCAACATGGTGGGATTTTAAAAAAAAATTAATGACGCAGAATTTAAAAGGAAACGTGAAACGAGACACGGCACAACGACCCGAGCCCTGCCGCGATTTATTGCGGTCTCAATGAGGTTTATAAAATCAATTCTCTATGTGTGTTTGTAAATATGTCCGCACTCACCCGGCGGCCCTGCGCTTCCCCCATCCAACAACAAGCCCGAGTGCGCGCCGGATGGCCCGGCTTGGAGCCGCCCCACCCGCCACTGCCCCCGCACGGCGCCTAGCCGCAATGGCCCCAGCTGCTGCAAAAAGCATCAGAGCCACAGCGATACAAAGAGGCAGGTGGCTTTTCTTCGGGTCAGCTCTTGTGCTGGCTGTTTATGGGAAGGGGCAGGAGAACATGGTGGGCGTCCCACTGAGTACTGCAACACCGTGGGTATTTATGAATCCAATAGCAAAATACTGCGGATGCTGGAAATCTGAAATGACAACAGAAAAATGCTGGAAACACTCAGCAGGTCCAGGCAGCATCGAGGAGAGAGACTCAGAGTTAACGTTGACTCTGGTTCTCTCTCCTCGATGCTGCCTGACCTGCTGAGTGTTTCCAGCATTTTCTGTTGTTATTTTGGGTATTTATTAATCCTAGGTTTGCTATCCCATTCACAGTATGGAAATTTCAGTTTCTGGGACATTCCTTATGGAGACAGTCTTTTTCCAAACTGCAACGATGAGATGAGTTACTGAACATTAGCTGTGGTAGCAACTGTGTTTAGAATGAACAAGCGTGAAGTGAGACAAGAGAATTGGGGGAAATATCCCCGACTGAGAATTAGTCGACTCCTCTTCTGTCATTATTTTTCAAACTTTTATTAGTTTGAGTGTGATCTCCCTCTGAGCCAGACACCAACTGCAACCGATTGGACAGACAGATGAGCTGCTCTTGGAACTTTTCCAATGAAGGCAACCATAGGCAGAGAATTACATTTCTCAATTATATTGCATCTTCATTAAGATGAGAAAAGCTGCATCACCTAAAGGGGCAGTCAAAGTATTACCTCCTGGCTTACAGCAAGCAGGGATGTAACCAGGCATGTACAATTGCAAACTTTATTTTGCAGAGTCCAAAAGCTGACTTCAGGAGATGCGTATGCATGACTGACTTGAGCATCATAGGATTACATAGGATATACAGCACAGAAACAGGCCATTCGGCCCAACCAGTCCATGCCGGTGTTTATGCTCCACTCGAACCTCCTCCCACCTTTCCTCATCTAACTCTATCATCGATCGGGGATCTAGTATGTGGACAATAGTATTAAGCCACAAATAACACACAACAATATCATCAGTCTCCTGAGAAACAGCATTATCATGGGAACAAATACTGGCGGAGATAAAGGGGGAAAAATTCAGTATCGCCCTGTTTGGGGCGCCATTATCGGCGGGGTGCAATATTTAGCGCCTGGCGCTAATCGCCTCCGACAGCAAACTTGGCTTTTATCGCCCCTGGAGGTGATTGGAGCGCTAAATCAGGTGCTTCACACCTGTCTTAAGGCGCAAAGGCCGAGGAGCGAGACGCTACCTCAGAGCGCTGGCGAAGCAAGGAAGGGCAAATCAAAATAAACCTGCAAAATGCTGCTCAGTACTCAAAACTCCTTCACACAGCATTGAATCTCCAGAAGTCTCTCTTTCTCTCTCTCTCAGAATACGTGGTGCAAAAATGTCACCGACAAAAAAAGGCAGGAAGCGGTCGCCTTTAAATAGCGCTCCCCTAGTCCCTTTCTGACAGCATAATGCTCCCCTGAACCTGTCGTTGCTAGCGGCAGGCGGTAAAGCAGGGGGCGCCACTCAATATGTGGTCCAGGGCGCTACCGGGGCGTTGCACGCTCGACTGACGTCATGATCTGCTGGCGCAGGAGATCGTGGCGGTAGTGTTTAGCGCCGCCGCAAAATGTCTAGTTAATTTTGCGAGCGGCGCAAACATCGCCGCGTCCGGGCGCTAGTTGCTTTGCGCTCCAATTGGCGCCCTCTTAAGGTGCTAACGGGAGGCGCAAACAACTGAATTTTTCCCCCAAAGTGTTGGAAGGAGTTAGAATGATGAACAGTGTCAAAAGCAGCAAGGAAGAAGAGAAAGGTCAGCAAACCATGATCATAGTGAAGGAGGATGTCATTTATGACTTTTACAAGAGCACTTTCTTTACTGTTTGTAAAACCAAATTCCAGTGTCTCAAAAAAGGGAAGCGATCATGTGATGCAACAACATGCTCTAGGACCTAAGAAAAGAAAAATTGACATTGGGCAGTAATTGGAAAGGGAGAGAGCTTGAAGATCATTTTTTAGATGAGGGAGATCATGGCAACTGAGCCTAAACTCTCTGCGTATGGCAGTGAGGAATCTCACCTGCTGATACTCCATGGAGGCAGGTGATTTTTTTTGCTGCCATTGGGTGCTTGGAAAATTATTCCCCCCCCCCCCCATTGTTTTGATCAGGGAAGGAATGATGACGGTGAACAGAGACAGTGGTGTTATCATCCCTTCCCTGATGTTGATGAACAAGGGAGCATGGCGGGGATGTTGGGTGGTCAAGAGCTGAGAAGGAAAGGGTGACAGGGGAAGAGGCTTCATGGATAAAATAAGTTTAATGAGCATAGGTGGAAGAAGATGGGGGGAATGTATAGATTAAAGGTTTAACCCGCCCTTTGCCTTTAGGCCACTTCTCTAAACAAGAAAATCGAAGTAATTGTAGCTACTTATAAACTGCTCGGATAAATCAGAGGGCAGTTGTTATTGCATCTAGTAGTTACAACTGCCCTCTGATAACTTGGAGGGTATGCTGTTTTTAAGGACATTAGTATTGTATCATATAATGCACAATATATTCTGCAGCTAAGGTGGAGTTGTGTCCCTTTAAGGCTATAATGTCTAATTGTTGTTGAATAAACATAGGCCTAGAAATTCAGTTGGCTGCGCCAGCCGTTAGCACCTTAGGAGGAGTAGATCTCGAGCGCTAGGCGCTTAGCGCCCGGGCGCAGCGCGATCTGCGCCTCGCCCCAACTTCAGTAGACATTTAGCGCCGGCGCAAAGTCATTGCGCGTGCTCATCTGGGAGGAGGAGGAGGAGGAGGAGGAGGTGGTGGTGGAGGAGGAGGAGGAGTCTCAGCCTTTCAAAAAATACAAATCCACCCTCCCCCTTTAAGAGCTCACCGGAGCCAGAGTGTCTGCCGGCAATCAGCAGCTCGCCGCACCTGCCCTGCGCCCAACCTCCGGTGTTAGCGCCCCGGGCTGCCGGCTTAGCGCCTAATGATAGTCGTGCATCGCCTGTTTTAGCGCAGCAGTAACCTCTTAGGGCGATGCAACTGAATATCGGCAAAGTGGCCTCGACTTTGCACCGGGCGCAAACTTTAGCGGCCGCCCGACTTTACCGCCCCAAAAGAGGCTATAATGAATTTCTAGGCCATAGCCTCAGATTAATTAGTTTAATTGTTTGCAGAAGGAGGTTACTCTTCAGATTGCAAATCAGAATCCAGGATGAAATATCTGTTTTATTTTCAGTGTAATCGCAAAGGTTATTTTTAAAATCATAGGCTAAGCATTGTGCATCAAAATAATTTATTCTGTTGGTGGGGGGAGTTTCTCCATTCATTCAAAATATCTTGCTATCTTTCTGTTGCATACAAGTCAGTCAACTATAATAAATTTGCCTACAATTAAATGTGACAGATAAGTGTGGCGAAGGAAGTCTGATGTGGTGCATAGGAGTCCCGCACGTGTACAGTTTTTGTTATAATAGTCGATCTCCCACAGTGTCATTTGCAATGTATCAGGGGTATGGTCTCTCTCTTACCTGCCTCTGCCATCTTTTTGTTGTTGCTTCTCTCTATCTCTCTTTTTCTTTTCTTCTGTCCTATTTTGTCGGAGTTGTGGTGTGACATGGTTGGAAATGGAGCCGCTGAGGGCAATAGGCCCATTTTTCCATGGTGGGTGCAGAATTCTGGCCAGGGAAGGTGTTGAGTCTGTGTGTCCCAGTTATGCTTAGGATCAATCACTGGACACAGACAACAAGAATAACTTTTAACAGGTCTTTACTATTCGGAGGTCAGGGCTGGACTGCCCAGCAAATCCCTACACAACACTTATATACCGGTGTGGTCACCACCGGTATTACGGTATACAGCAGCCAAGAGAAAGTAGTACATTTCTTAAGGTAGTTCTCTTAAGGTGGAACAGGTTACATACACCACAATCCTCCCTTTTTAGCTTAACAGTTATATCCCCATTTAACATAACATAATAACATATATATATACAACTTCGTGCAAAACAGTTCAAAGATTCAGTCTCTGAGGAGGCCTCCTGATTCGAGTTGGATAACGCCTTTCAGGGGTCTCTGATTCTCGTTGCTGGGGTGACTCATCTAGTTGGTCTCTTATGGATTGGACATCATCATCAGGTACATTCACTTCTGAGGTAGATGCTTCAGGTTCACTAACTTCTTCCACGGTTGTCTCTGCCGTAACCATGGGTTCGACCCTTGTTCTCGATTCTACCAGTTGGTCAGCATGATGCCGTATTACATTTTCACCAATATCTACCATGCACATCAGGGGTCCTTGTCTGGCCCGAATTGTTCCAGATTGCCATTTCTCGTTTTTATAGTCCCGGGCTAACACTGGTTGTCCTATTTCGAAACTCCGAGTGGTCTTGTTATTTATATGCTGGAACTGTTTGTTTTCAACTTCCCTCCGCACATTTGGTTTTAACAAGTCCAACCTGGACCGCAACCTCCTGTTATAGAACATCATGGCAGGACTTTGGTTTGTCACTGCATGAGTGGCGTTTCAATATGCCAGTAGGAATTTGTCCACCTTGTGTTGTAGTGGAATCTGATCTTCGCTCATGGCCTTTATTGCTTTTTTTGAACGTTTGTACAAATCTCTCGGCCAACCCGTTTGTAGCCGGATGATATGGGGCAGAGGTATAATGTTTCACCCCATTCTTCTTCATGAATTTCTGGAATTCTTCTGACACGAACTGCGGTCCGTTGTCTGAACATATTTGTTCTGGCAATCCATTTCTTGCAAATATCGTTCTTAGCACCGCGATCGTCTTTTCCGAGGTAGTGGTAGTCATCTTAATCACTTCTGGCCATTTAGAATGTGCGTCCACCGCAATTAAAAACATGGAGCCCATGAATGGACCAGCAAAGTCAATATGTACACGTTGCCATGGGGTTGAAGGCCATTCCCATGGATGCAGCGGTGCAATCGGAGGTGCATTTTGCACTTTTTGGCACCCTGAGCAGCTTTTCGTCAGATCCTCTATCTGTTGGTCGATACCCGGCCACCACACATAAGCCCTAGCAAGGCTTTTCATCTTGACTCCCCCCAGATGACCTTCATGCAGTTCCTTTAGAACTCTCTCTCTTAACTTAGGAGGAATAATCACCCTTGTTCCATACATCAATGTTCCTTGACAGACGGACAGCTGTTCTCGTCTTGCTGAGAATGCCGGTAACAGTGGATCACCATGTGCTGGCCATCCCTTCACTGTCACTTCGTAGACCCGGGACAGTGTCGGGTCATTCCTGGATTCTCTTTCAATACTTGCATTGGTGACTGGTAAACATTCGATGATGGTCGAGTGAAATAACTCAACAGGGTCAACTGTCGGTGCCTCCTCCTCTGTAGGTAGTGGCAGGCGTGACAGCCCATCAGCATTACCATGCTGCTTTGTACCTTTGAACTCAATCTGATATTGATGTGCCCCTAGGAAAAGGGACCATCTCTGGAGTCTCTGTGCTGTCATCACCGAAACACCCTTCTTAGGGTTAAAAATGGATACCAACGGCTGGTGGTCTGTCAGAAGCGTAAACTTTTGGCCCTGCAGGTAATGATTAAACGTCTTTACTCCCCACACAAGGCTGAGAGCCTCCCTGTCTATCTGAGCATAGTTGCGCTCCGCGGAGGTCAATGATCTGGATGCGAACGCGACTGGCCTCTCCAGGCCATTTGGCAACTTGTGTGAGAGTACTGCCCCAATACCATATGGAGAAGCATCACAAGCCAAACGAATAGGCAGCGTTGGGTTGAAGTGAGCCAACACTTCCTCAGGTGATCAATGCCTTGCTTTTGCAAAAGGCCCTCTTACAGTCCTCGCTCCACTTCCATGGTACTCCCTTCTGCAAAAGAGCGTTCAGCGGGTGCAGCACCGTGGATAAATTTGGCAGAAACTTATGGTAATAGTTAATCAACCCTAGGAACGACCTCAACTGGGATACATTATCCGGAGCGGGAGCCTTCACAACAGCTTCGATCTTGTCAGGAGACTTATGAAGCCCCTCCTGGTCAATGACATGACCACAGTACGAGATCCGCTTCTGAAAGAACTCACATTTCTGGCGATTAACTCGAAGTCCATATTCTTTCAATCTGGTGAGCACCAGTTCCAAATTTGCAAGGTGTTCCTCGTCATCATCTCCTGTAATCAGAATATCGTCCAGGTAACATTGTGTGCCTGGAATTCCTTGTAATACCTGCTCCATGGCCCTCTGCCAAATTGCTGGAGCCGATGCCACTCCAAAAACCAGTCTATTATACCGGTACAAGCCTCTATGCGTGTTGATCATGAGATACTGGCGTGACTCTTCCTCAACTTCCATCTGTAAGTACGCCTGCGCCAGGTCTATCTTGGTGAAGTGTTTCCCGCCAGACAACGAAGCGAAGATATCCTCAATCCGCGGAAGCGGATACTGCACCGTGTGAAGCACCGGATTCACAGTGATCTTGAAATCTCCACAGATGCGAACCTTCCCCGGTTCCCCCAGCTTGTTGCTCGATGAACGCTTCATGACGGGAACAATGGGCGTAGCCCACTCACTTCAGTCTACCTTAGACAGTACTCCTGAACGTTCTAGCCCTTCCAGCTCAGCTTCCACAGCAGGTCGTATCGCATAAGGTACCGGTCTGGCTTTGAAAAATTTCGGGTTTGCATGTTCTTCAACCTTGATGTTTGCCGTAATTCCTCTCAGTGTTCCCAGTCCCTGTTGGAACACCTCTTTAGCATCGTCCAATATTCTGGACAATCGTTTAGGTTTGACATCTTTTTTACCGGAATCTACCGTTAGTGCTTTTAAGGAATGCCAGTCCATATTTATTTTCCTAATCCACTCCCGTCCCAGTAGTGGTGGACCTCCCTCAGGTAGCACATATAAGTCCATTCCTCGACTTTCTTTGCCCTTGTGGACCACCTTTACCTCTATCTTCCCGATGGGGTATACTCTTTGCCCCGTGTATGTTTTCAATACAATCTCCGTATCCCGTAGGGGAATATGTGGGAATAACCTTTTGTAATCTTGCTTATTCATGACCGTCAATGCCGATCCAGTGTCCAATTCCATCTTCACTTGGACTCCTGCTATCTGAAGTGTGACCCAAATTGTTTGGAGGTCTGCTTCCTTACCAACATTGTGTACTCTTAGACTACCCAGTTCATTACTGCTGGAGTCTGAATCTGACTTCTGTTCGTTCGAACTGTTCTCTGTCACCTTGTGTACCTTTCTGTACTTTTCCTGCGGTGACTTTTTGTTGCTGGTCTTCTTTCCTGACCGGCATACTTTAGCTATGTGACCAAGCCTGCCACATTTTCTGCATTCCTGATTTTTGAACCAGCACTGGTTCTGATCGTGCGTTGTCTTTCCACAACGATAACATTTTACTGTACCCAAGACCATTTGATTGGTGCTGAGTTCCGGTGACCGTAGCTGCATTTCCGCCGTGCCTCTCGCTGCGGCTTCTTGCGATGCTGCAATAGTGACAGCTTTATCAAGCGTAAGATCATTCTCCTCAAGCAGTCGCTTTTGTGTTCCTTCTTTTAACAATCCACACACAAATTTATCTCTCAGCGCATCTGCTAGTCCTGTTCCAAACTGACAGTACTTCGATAGCTTACGCAGTTCAATTAAAAATTCAGCGTTGCTTTCGTCTTTCAGCTGCGTTCTTCTGTAAAATTTAAATCGTTCCGCTATCATCAGCGGCGTGGGGTTTAAATGATTTTTCAGGACAGTAACAATATTCGCGAAAGTCTGATCCGCTGGTTTATTTGGTGATAGAAGGTGCTTCAATAGCCCGTATGTCTTCGCACCCATTGAGCTTAATAAGGTTAGTGCTTTCTCATCATCTGGTACCTTATTTGCTTTACAATAAACTTCCATGCGTTCTACATACGTGGTCCAATCTTCGATATCACTATCAAAGGTATTAATGTTCCCATGTTTAGGCATCCTTGCAAGTTTTTAAATTTTTCTTTTTCTCAAAATGGCGGCTTCCCGCGCTTGTCTTCTTCCCCCGCCTACTAAAATGGCGGCTTCCCGCGCTTGGCGGTCTTTCCCGCGCTCGTCTTCTTCCCCCGCCGACTACAATGGCGGATTCCCGCGTTTGCCTTCTTCCCCCGCTGGCTGCAATGGCGATTGCCGTGCTGCTGCCGTTCTCGCCTCCCCAGCGGTTCTCAATTCCCCGACGCTGCTTTGCCTCGCAGCCCCGCTTGCCTTTACACCGGCTGCGTTTGAGTTCTCCGTGGCTCTCGTGCCTTAAGCTGCCCCAGTCGCTGCGCCGCTCAGCCTCGATTGCAGCCCGGCCCTTTTTACCGGCCGTGGTCGAGTTCTCCGCCCTTATTCCTCCGTTTTCCCTCCCCTACTCCACAGCCAACGCGGCCGACTTTCTGCTCGTTTCGCTGATCGGCTTACCCACCACCGTGGTAGAAGGGATGATCACTGCCTGTCGCTGATGGAGGGCTTCGTGGTCAGAATTTTTCTTTTTAACCCGGGTTCCCGATGCCTCCCGTGCGATGGTGCTCAGCAGGATGATGAGGGCGGATGCCTCTTCTCGACGCCCGTTCTGAGGACGAAGCTGCCTTGGATGTAAAACTGCCGCAGGGTAAGATCGGACTCGTCGCCACTGTTGAGTCTGTGTGTCCCAGTTATGCTTAGGATCAATCACTGGACACAGACAACAAGAATAACTTTTAACAGGTCTTTACTATTCGGAGGTCAGGGCTGGACTGCCCAGCAAATCCCTACACAACACTTATATACCTGTGTGGTCACCACCGGTATTACAGTATACAGCAGCCAAGAGAAAGTAGTACATCTCTTAAGGTAGTTCTCTTAAGGTGGAACAGGTTACATACACCACAGAAGGATTCTGGCCAGGGCCAAAGAGAGGTGGCTTTCAGGCCAAAGTTGACAGCTCGAATAAAGTATGAAAACCCTATTTTTATTTAAATGTCAAATAATGCTGATTAATAATTCACAGTTTTCTAAAACAAGAAAATCCTGTAGAAAATCAACCGGCCATCACACCTCCCACCACTCAAGGGTTGGGGAGTCCAGGACTAAGGCATAGACTAAAAAATAGAGCCAGGCCTTTCAGGACTGAAGTTAGGAAACACTTCTACATGCAAAGGGTGGTAGAAGTTTGGAACTCTCTTCCGCAAACGGCAATTGATGCTAGATCAATTGTTAAATTTAAATCTACGATTGTTAGATTTTTTTTAACCAAAGGTATTAAGGGATCTGGGACAAAGGTGGGTATATGGAGTTAGGTCACAGATCAGCTATGATCTCGTTGCATTGCAGAACAGGCTCGAGGGGCTAACTGGCCTACTCCTATTCCTATGTTCATGGCTGTTTCAACTTCTCCCCCACCAGGACCTCAAGGCAACACAGGAGTCTGAGCACCCACTGCTACTGCATTTTCTACCCCCAACAGTGTCCCAAAATCCTTCTTGGCCTCTGCACTCACTAACCCCATCAGAATTCTAAGCCCTTAACGTCTGCTTTACCCCTTTGTGTGCAAATACCACCAGCCCCTGCACCCCCTGCTGCACCAGGACCCCGAGCCTCCACTAGAAGCTGCACCTCAATTACCCCGGGGTTTGAGCCTTTTTTGACTGTTGCAGCCCTCCTCCTGCCTGCTGACCCGTTCCTGCTATTGAGGTCTCCGCCACTCCAGGTGGGTTGGGTGGGTGCAGGCTGACAACGGAGTTTTCCACTATAGCATGGGAGAATCCCATAGTGAATTCTGACTCTGAATTCCTGCTGTCAGAGGGAACTGCCTTTAAGATACTTTAATACTGTACTTTCAAAAACATAAATGTTATTGATATTTTAAAAAACACTTAATAAAGCTTAAAGCTGACAACAGGAACCCAGTAGGGATCAAGAGGCCCAAATTGAATTGGCCTCAGACAGGATGGCACTGTGATTATACTGCTACCTAGCTTGGAGATGCAAATCTCAAGAGCTAGGAGAACTGAAAGTAAGTAGAATCTAAGTATACAGCAAACTTAAAACTCATCAGCTTAAACCTAATACCTAGGCACTGGGGCATGATACCTAGCCTTTCCAATAATAGTATGATATGACCCTTCTTGTAAGTGTGCACTATACATCGTCATTTGCACAGATATATTTGCATAGCTATATAGGAAGATCTCGTGCTGAAACAACAATGCCAGTTCTACAGAGTAAACATTTATTAGAATACATAAAAATACAACAATGTAAATACCTAGATTATGTATGGTTTATGATATGTTAGCTTACAGGGTGTAAATTGATTCAGCACTGCAAAGCTCTAATGTCATGTACTGTCTTAACTCTTTGGGGACACATTTAGACAGATATACTGTGAGGTGCCAAAACTGAATGAGAGAGATACTGAAATGTTGCAAAAAAGAGTGAATTCAAAAGTTGGGGCTGTTTACAAGCTTATATGCCAATGAAAGGTATTAACGACACAGATGTGAATGAATACAGAGGTGCTGGATTTCTAAAGGCACAGGATATATTAAACTGTTGGGGAGTTTAAACCGGAAGTAGAATCCGGGTATAAAAGGGGCGGGACTAGTGCTTGTGCATGGAATGCTGTGCATTGAGGGCTGCTAGAGTTTGGTAAGAGGGAGAAAAGTCATTTAAGTGTATTTTGTGAATTTTAGTGTGTTAAAAAGTTAATTATTTGAAGTGTGTTTAATTTTTAAGTGTATATTAAACTGTTGGGGAGTTTAAACCGGAAGTAGAATCCGGGTATAAAAGGGGCGGGACTAGTGCTTGTGCACAGAGTGCTGTGCATTGAGGGCTGCTAGAGTTTGGTAAGAGGGAGAAAAGTCATTTAAGTGTATTTTGTGAATTTTAGTGTGTTAAAAAGTTAATTATTTGAAGTGTGTTTAGTTTTTAAGTGTATATTAAACTGTTGGGGAGTTTAAACCGGAAGTAGAATCCGGGTATAAAAAGGGTGGGACTAGTGCTTGTGCACGGAGTGCTGTGCATTGAGTGCTGCTAGAGTTTGGTAAGAGGGAGAGTTCAGGCAAGTGGGAGGTGAGGGTGTGTTTTTTGTTCTGTTTTGTTCCCCACTCCTAGGCTTAGACAGCACTGCGGAAGTGGAGCAGCGAGACGAGTCAACCAAACAGGCCCCACAGACAGTATTCAAGGAGGAGGTTGGTGATCAGCTGGTTGGTTGGTTTTCTTCCTTCTCTTTTATTCCTTTAAGTTGGTAAGTCCTATTGAATAGTGGTGTAATAGTATCATCTACATCGGGGCAGAGGGTCTTCATAACTAATAATAATAAATTGAATTAATTACATAGATATGGGTGAACAGGTGATGTGTCACTGTTGTGAAATGTGGGAGCTGGTGGACCCCATTGAGGCTCACGGTGATTACATTTGCGATAAGTGTTTGCTGCTAGAGGAACTCAACCTCCACGTTAAAGAGCTTGAGACCGAGCTTCAGACACTGCGACACATCAGGGAGGGGGAGAAGTTCCTGGACTCTATGTTTCAGGAGGTGGTCACACCTATGAAATTAATTACTGCAGATGTAGTCCGTGGTCAGGGACAGGACGGTGTGACTATGAGTGAGGAAGGTACAGGGATCCAGGATGTAGTATTGAAGGAGACGCAGCCCTTGCTCTTGTCAAGCAGGATCGAGGTTCTTACTCCCTGTGAGGGCGGGAGCGGGGACTGCAGGGAGGATGAGCAACCTGGCCACAGCACCATGGTACAGGGGGCCATTCAAGTGGAGGGAGTAAAAAGAAATGTTGTAGTGGTAGGGGCTAGTATCATTAGGGGGATAGATAGGGTTCTCTGCAGTCAAGAGCAGGAGTCCTGAAGGCTGTGTTGCCTGCCTGGTGCCAGGGTTAAGGACATCTCTTCTGGGCTGGAAAGAAACTTGGAGGGGGAGGGGGAGGATCCAGTTGTCATGGTCCATGTTGGTACAAACGACGTAGATAGGACAAGGAAGACGGTTCTGTTAAAGGAGTATGAGCAGCTAGGGGTCAAATTAAAAAACAGAACCTCAAGGGTAATAATCTCTGGGTTATTACCTGAGCCATGAGCGAATTTGGCTAGGATAAATAAAATTAAAGAGTTAAATGCGTGGCTCAAAGACTGGTGTGGGAGAAATGGGTTTTGCTTCTTGGGACACTGGCACCAGTACTGGAACAGGAGGGAGTTGTTCCGTTGGGACGGACTCCACTTGGCCAGTGCTGGGACTAGAGTCCTGGCGAATCATATAACTAGGGCTGTAGAGAGGGCTTTAAACTAATTAGTGGGGGGGAGGTTTCTAGAGAGCAAATAATAGAAATGACAACGGAGAAGGTCATAGACTTAGGTAGCAGTGGGGGAATTAAAAAACAGAACGTGTCAGGAAGGGACAGAAGGTATGGAGTAAAAAGTAAAGTACTAAAAGGGGAAAAAACAGGAACTAAGTGTTACAAAACATATTTCAAAGTTCTTTATCTGAATGCACGTAGCATTCGTAACAAAATGAATGAGTTAACGGCACAAATAACGACATATGGGTATGATCTTGTGGCCATTACAGAAACATGGCTGCAGGGTGACCACGACTGGGAATTAAACATACCAGGTTATTTAACAATCAGGAAGGACAGGCAGGAAGGGAAGGGAGGTGGGGTGGCTATGTTAATAAAGGAAGGAATCACTATAATACAGAGAAATGATATTGGGTCAAAGGAGCAGGATAGTGAAACAGTTTGGGTGGAGATAAGGAATAATAAGGGGAAAAAAACACTAGTGGGTGTAGTCTATAGGCCTCGGAACGGTTGCAACTCTGTTGGACGGAGTATTAATCAGGAAGTAGTTGAGGCTTGTAATAAGGGAACAGCTATAATTATGGGGGATTTTAATGATCATATTAACTGGAAAAATCAAATTGGGCAGAGCAGCCTTGAGGATGAGTTCATTGAGTGTATTAGGGATGGGTTTCTTGAGCAGTATGTAACTGAACTGACCAGGGGGCAAGCAATCTTAGATTTGGTCCTGTGTAATGAGACAGGATTAATTAAAAATGTCCTAGTAAAGGATCCCCTTGGAATGAGTGACGATAACATGGTTGAATTCCATATTCAATTAGAGGGTGAGAAGGTTGGATCTCAAACAAGCATGCTGAGCTTGAATAAAGGAGACTATGAAGGTATGAGAGCGGAATTGATTAGAGTGGACTGGGAAAATAGATTAAAGGGTAAGATGGTACATGATCAGTGGTGTACATTCAAGGAGTTATTTTACAACTTCCAAAAAATATATATTCCACTGAGGAAAAAAGGGTGTAAAAGAAAAGATAGCCATCCGTGGCTAAGTAAAGTAATTAAGGATAGTATCCGACTAAAAACAAGGGCATATAAGGTAGCCAAATCTAGTGGGAGGATAGAAGATTGGGAAGTCTTTAAAAGACAGCAAAAAATAACTAAAAGATTGATTAAGAAAGGGAAGATAGATTATGAAAGTAAATGAGCAAAAAATATAAAAACAGACAGCAAAAGTTTCTATAGTTATGTAAAAAGAAAAAGGGTGGCTAAAGTAAATGTTGGTCCCTTAGAGGATGAGACTGGGAAATTAATGGTGGGAAACATGGAGATGGCAAAAACGCTGAACAAATATTTTGTACCAGTCTTTACGGTAGAGGACACTAAGAATATCCCAACACTGGACAAACAGGGGGCTCTACGGGGGGAGGAGCTAAATACGATTAAAATCACTAAGGAAGTGGTACTTGGTAAAATAATGGGACTCAAGGCAGATAAATCCCCTGGACCTGATGGCTTGCATCCTAGGGTCTTGAGGGAAGTGGCGGTAGGGATTGTGGATGCATTGGTAATAATTTTCCAAAACTCCCTGGACTCAGCAAAGGTCCCGGCAGATTGGAAAACTGCTAATGTAACACCCTTATTTAAAAAGGGTAGTAGGCAGAAGGCTGGAAACTATAGACCTGTTAGCCTAACATCTGTGGTTGGTAAAATGTTAGAGTCCATTATTAAGGAGATAGTAACAGGACATTTGGATAAACATAATTTAATAGGACAAACTCAGCATGGTTTCATGAAGGGGAAGTCATGTTTGACAAATTTGCTTGAGTTTTTTGAGGAAGTAACATACAGGGTAGATAAAGGGGAACCAGTGGACGTAGTGTATTTAGACTTCCAAAAGGCATTTGACAAGGTGCCACATAAAAGATTATTGCTTAAGATAAAAAATCACGGGATTGGGGGTAATATTCTGGCGTGGGTGGAGAATTGGCTCTCTAACAGAAAGCAGAGAGTTGGGATAAATGGTTCGTTCTCAGACTGGCAACCAGTAACTAGTGGTGTTCCGCAGGGGTCAGTGCTGGGTCCCCAACTCTTTACAATCTATATTAACGGTTTGGAGGAGGGGACCGAGTGTAACATATCAAAGTTTGCAGATGATACAAAGATGGGACGGAAAGTAGTGAGTGAGGAGGACATAAAAAACCTGCAAAGGGACATAGACAGGCTAAGTAAGTGGGCAGAGATTTGGCAGATGGAATACAATACTGGAAAGTGTGAGGTTATGCACTTTGGCAGGAAAAATCATAGAGCAAGTTATTATCTTAATGGCAAGAAACTGGAAAGTACTGAAATACAAAGGGATCTGGGGGTCCTGGTGCACGAAACTCAAAAAGTTAGTATGCAGGTGCAGCAAGTGATCAAGAAGGCCAATGGAATGTTGGCTTTTATTGCTAGGGGGATAGAATATAAAAACAGGGAGGTATTGCTGCAGTTGTACAAGGTATTGGTGAGACCGCACCTGGAATACTGCATACAGTTTTGGTGTCCATACTTAAGAAAAGACATACTTGCTCTCGAGTCAGTACAAAGAAGGTTCACTCGGTTAATCCCGGGGATGAGGGGATGGACATATGAGGAGAGGTTGAGTAGATTGGGACTCTACTCATTGGAGTTCAGAAGAATGAGAGGCGATCTTATTGAAACATATAAGATTGTGAAGGGGCTTGATCGGGTGGATGCGGTGAGGATGTTCCCAATGTTGGGTGAAACTAGAACTAGGGGGCATAATCTTAGAATAAGGGGCTGCTCTTTCAAAACTGAGATGAGGAGGAACTTCTTCACTCAGAGGGTGGTAGGTTTGTGGAATTTGCTGCCCCAGAAAGCTGTGGAAGCTACATCATTAAATAAATTTAAAACAGAAATAGATAGTTTCCTAGAAGTAAAGGGAATTAAAGGTTACGGGGAGCGGGCAGGAAATTGGACATGAGTCTAGGTTCGGAGTGGTCATGGCCCTGTGGGTAGTGGAGTGGGCCCAGGGGCCGTGTAGCCTGGTTTTGCTCCTACTGTGTTCTAATTCTGTGTTAGATTTCAGGAGATGGTTTTATTCCTGCTCCTGGCTGGGGTGGAGATCGCCTTTACAGAAGGTAAGTACTGTAGAAAATATAGGGACAGAGTGATCTCCTGGACGAGTTTCGATCGCCTAGATGGGTTGGAGAGGAATTTCCCAGATTTTTTTCTCCCAAATTAGCCATTGGGTCTTTTATCTGGCTTTTCGCCTCTCGCGGGAGATCACATGGACTTTGGTGGATGGAGAGTGATAGAAGATTTGAGGTTAGGATCAGATCAGCCATGATCTTATTGAATGGTGGAGCAGGCTCGAGGGGCCGATTGGCCTACTCCTGCTCCTATTTCTTATGTTCTTATGGATCTCAGATTCCTTTGTAAATTAATCCAATTTTGACAAATTTGGATTCCTGAAGTTGGAAAGTGGCCAACTGTTATGTGAAGAAGGGTCATAAAATATCTGAAGACTATAGAAGAAAATGTTTAACATCTACAGGAAGAGTCTTTGTAATGATCGAAGAAAACATAACTTTTTAAAGGCCAGTCAACGTGGATTCAGAAAAAAGTCACGTTTAGCTAATCTGTGAAGAGTTTTTCAAGCTTTACTGACATGATGAGAAGGGGAAATGTAGTTGATATTACATTCTGAGATTTTCAGAAAGCTTTTGACATTGTTCTACACTGGCAAATAATGGATATGGTAAGGATTCGTGGAAAGGAAGGAAAATAAGTTACTGGATAAATAATTGGCTTAAAAACAGGAAGCAGAAAGTAATTTAAATTGGTCAAATGAGGTTAGAAGTGGAATAAAGCAGGTCTCAGTCTTGGAATCCATACTGTTTTTAATATATAATTAATGACGTATTCATACACAGAATTGTCCATGTGTGGATAAATGCAGTTTTATGCATTTGGGTCTGGGAAATTCCAGGGCTGTGTATACCATGCAGTGACATCCACTAAAGGTTATGGAGAAGGTTCACAAACAGTGTGACAAGGACACTGAGAAGGCAAATAGAGTTTTGGGTGGTATTGCTAGGATACTAGACTATAAACCTAAGATACTGTACTCAGGCTATACAAGGCCTTGGTGTGGCTGCACTTGGTGTATTATTTCCAGTTTTGGACCCCGTTCATAGCAAAGAATATGGAGGCCCTGGATAAAAGTACAAATGAGGGTAATGAAAATGTTCAGTCTTAGGACTGTTAATTATCAGGATAGGCTTGATCAGTTGGGATTATTTTCATTGGAGAAATGTAGGTTTAATGGGGATATGATTGAGGTTTTTAAAATGATGAAAGGTTTATGTTCTTTCAATTTGGATAAGTTATTTTAGGTAGATAGGAATGAGAGAACTATGTATAGAAAATATGTAGCCAAAGAGTTAGATAAAATATTAGCAACTATGTCTTTTCACAGAGTTGCTCCCCTTGGCAATGGATTACTGAGGCATGTGGTGGGTTTGGATTACCCATGCTCCTTCGAAAGGGAGCTGGATAACTCCTTGAGAGAAAAGGTAATTTCAAGTTATAGAGGTAAAGAACAAAAGAAAGACTTGCACTTTTGATAACCTCAGGACGTCCTAAAGCACTTTATTTTTTGAAGTGTAATCACTATTGCAATGTAGGAAATGCACCAGCCAAGTTGTGCACAGCAAGCTCCCACAAACAACAATGTGATAATGACCAAGTAATCTATTTTAGGGATGTTGATTGAGGGATAAATATTGGACAGGACACTGGGGAGAACTCCCCTGCTCTTCAAAATAATGTCATGGGATCTTTTACATCCACCTGAGAAGGCAGACAGGGCCTCAGCTTAACGTCTCATCCAAAAGCCCATTAAAGGTAAGCTGCAGGGGAGTTGGGAATGGTGAAATTCACAACTTACCATATTCTCTTGGAGCTTTCTTGATTGGCTTAGGAAGTCAGAGAGGAATTACACAGATTATTTACTAAATTGGCCTTAGGTTTCTTGATTGTCTCAGAGAGTCAGAGAGGAATTTCCCAAATTTTTTACCAAATTGGCCTCAACTTTTGCACCTTTCCTAAGAGATTGCATGGCTAGGGAGATAGGTTGATGGTGTACATGGCTGAATGGGGTGGCTTCATGGACAGAAGGTCTTTTCCTGACCTTTTTTGTATGTTTATATATTTGTTTGCTTGACTAGAAATATTGAAGTGTGTGGTTGATACAAAAGTAGGACGTAGATCACATAATGAGGAAAAATGCAACCAGATTCGATGGATTTAAATCTTTTAGGCAACTGAGCCAAAAGATGGCAGATGCAATTCAGGGTGGATAAGAATAAAAGAGAACATCATTGGAGCAGACAGCATAAATGCACTCAGGAAGTTTAAGAGATGTGATTCTGCAGAGAATGGATTGAGGAATACAGTGAGAAAGCAGGTAGTAGTGCTGATCTATCAAAAAGTGATGGGCTTTTTGGGTTTTTCTTTTCCTAAAAATTCTTATTTGTTTTGCACTCTAAACATGACAGTTTTCAAAAATCTGAATTTGGCCAAATTTACCTCCACTTTAGTCTATGATCTGGGAAACATATAAGGGGAGATTTTCCTGGGTCTGCATCCAGGTACACGGGATCACCCGGGTGCAATGAATATCAGAAAATCGGGGAGATTCCTTTAAAGGTTCCTTTAACTCTGTTTCTCTCTCTCTACAGATGCTGCCTGACCTGCTGAGTATTTCCAGCATTTTCTGTTTTTATTTCCTTTAAAGTCATATGCTCTGTCTTGCCTGATGTTCAAATATTCGCTGCTTCCAAGCTACACTGGGCACATCTCCCCAACTGGCCTGTATAATTTAATGCCATGTATTTCCTGGAGTTTACTTGATTGCTAAAACTGTTCCACATCAACAAATGAATTCAGAACTACATGATTACAACAAAATTTTATGACTTATACAATCAAACTGCTGAAAAATAACCAAATTTCAACGCATATGCTTTTTGTTACAGTATATAGAAATTCACCCTCAAAGAGTTAATGGGTCTGATTTTATCTTTCCCCCCCCGAATTTTCCTTCCTTTTCCCCTCTCCTGAAGGTCATGAATCATGCTGGAGCATGGTTCCATGGGTACCCACTAAAGTGGCGATTCTTCATGTGCGAGGCGAGACAGTGCCAAATCCTGTCCTCACCTGACATCCACTTAGGGTCACTTTCTAGCAGGAGTCACTGGATAGCAATGTTGGATGTCTTGTTGATTTTCCCCTGCCAAGCCCAGGGTCACCTCTATTGCCAACTGTGGTGCCCCCAACCAACACCCAGGCTGAGCTCAGCTAAAACAGCATAGACCAGGGTTTAAAATTGGAATTGTTCTGCTTCATTTGACTTAATAACCAAACGGAGCTGTATACACACTAAGCCATTGGAGCAGTTCTGATTTTATTTTTCATTCTACACTACTAAAATGTCAGCTAAGGTTGTGTGGAAATCATGCTTGCACAAGTTTACAGTTTTACTCATTTGCATCACAACATTACTCTGTATCTGCCCCCTGTTTGCAAGTTATGTCAAAAAGACAACATTCAATAACAATAGACGGAGAAGACACCACTGTGGCTAAGAAATAACAACTTTGAGAAGCGGTAATTTAAGCTACCCAATTCACCAGACATATTTTAACAAAATATTTAAATCACGGGATCATTCAAGAGTAATTTTTAACCAATATTTTGTGGCCTTGTGCTTTATACCTTTTTCTGAAGTGAATGAAATTAATTGCACACAGAAAGACTCTGTTCTCTTTAGCTAGATGTATGCAAATACTCTCCTCTTCAATGTGTTACAACACAGCATAGGTGCAGTTAAAATGAATAAAAATTATGTTTTTCATTACTAATGGCATAAAAAAACATGTCTGTATTGATATACATTACAAAATATGGCTTGTATTGCTAGTGAAGATAAAATAGAGCCCAACATATCTAATTTAGAAAGCACTATTAAAAGTCTGAATGTTGTACAAAGTCTGCAGTGGAAGAAATTTGTTTATTTTTGCTCTTTATGGGTTTTCCATCCTAGGTTGAGATGCTTTTTTTCTGGAGTCTTCGGTACAGCAGTACACCACCTGCAATCATGGCAATGCAGATCACCACTAAGATTCCCAATCCAACTCCCAGACCAGTATACACACTTAAAGCTTGTTGAGCTGCTAAGGCTGACGCTGGAGGGGGAAAAAAACCAAACACGTTAAACAATGTGTGAGAAATATGACAGTCTACATGCTTGTAATACACAAACAGCAGTGAGTTATCAAGCGTCTCACGCGAGATAACAGCTATTTAATGATGTAGCAATGAACATTGAATCACAAACTTGATTGGGATGCTACAATCAGCCTCAGCATCCCTGGACTACTATCCCTGTAAAGTACATGTGTGCAGATATCAGGTGAGGACAAGATTGGACTCAATTGTGATGCCCCAAAAGGTTGAATAGTTTGCCAACATTCATTATCTATGCTTACATATTTGGAATGGACATTTAAAAGAGGCAACAAAGGGCCGCCACCACCTGGCAAGAGTGGGGTGGGGGGGAGGGGTTGGTGGAGAAAACCAAAAAAAAAGAAAAACACAAAGCAAAATGTCCAGAGACATGCCAGTCAATGCGAGAATCATGGCAACCATGATACTGTTTTAAAAAAAATGTTTTTTCTTATTTTTAAATCTGATCTCCTATGGCGTCAACTGGGCACTTTCACAGTTTAGATCAGGAATTCATAATGTGATGAATCATAGCGTTACTATCATTTTTCTGGATTTTTTGACCATTTTTTCCACAGAAAGGAAAATGGAAATAAAAGTTAATTTTAATAGCATAGTGTATTCAGACAAATTAAAAAAGGCTGGGAGATAGGTAGTTAATATGCTAATGAGCTAGCTTTGTTGTTAGTTTCCTAGAGACTAAATAAGCAATTCATTAGCCTCTCTCAGTACTCGAAAAACATGTCAACCCTATTGTATTGGAAAGTCTTTGATCCATTTTTGACTGTGAACAGACAGATTCAAGATGGAAGTTGCGACACAGGAAGGCAGAATGGCTTTTTGAGATTTTTAAAGAGAAAGCTGCCAAGGCTTTCACTGGGTCTAAGAGGTCATAAATGCTGAAGGAACTATTAGAAGACATCTTGTTTAAGTCAAGTAAGATGACCCATTGGTATGAAGAAGCATGGTGTGTTTTTTATTTTGTATCATTGGATGAAGACAAGTTGTACTGTTTGATTTAAGTGAGTCAAATCAGAACTTATGCTCTGTATGTTCATCTTACTATGAATAAAGTAGCATATTAATTAGAATCAGGCCTCATGTATTTGCTTAGTCTGTCTTTGAAGAGATTGAAGAAGCATTTATGTGAAAGGCACGGATATATGGTTCAGATCACAAGGGGATGCTATTGTTATGTCCCTGGGTTATACTATTGTGCAAGTAAATACAGGGCAGTGTTGGTCATATGTGTGTCCCATAAAAGTAGCACAGACTGACCACTTGCGGAAGTGACTGGCACCACTGAACCCAAGAAGATATCAATGGCAGGCTGAAATTCGTAACAGTTAACGATATTTTTGGACTGTAGATCAGCTGTCCATCTTTAGGATATAAAATCTATAAAGAGATCCCGAATGAATTTGAATGTGTGATGTTGCCAATTTTTCTAATTATGTGAACAATTATTCATTGATCACAAGATTTATATGTTCACAATGGGGGAATAGTGTCCATGTTGATAGTGTAGGAATAAGTTGACCATTCTCAAGCATATCCTAATGAATATTAAACCCTCGCAAATATCAATGGGAAAATGCCATATGTTAGCCAAGGTCCACTGACTTTGAAACCATAAATAAGTAACATTTAGGTTTCAATGCTGTTCCCAATCCCAGTTTAATATCTGACATCTGCTGTCATCTCTCTTGTTTTCTTAACTTTTTGAAAATACTTTTATGAAGCGTTTAAAAATGCTTCTAGCAATAGTTTCCCTTACCTGAATCATCATTTGTGTTCACCACTGTGGGCAAAAGTACAGAAACAAAAATCATTATAAAGTAAATATTAATGTAAAAACTCCCAAATTTACATTCATTAGTTAACCAATTCCAAATTTGTTTGCCTCAAAATTGTGGCTGCCTCTTCACCACGAGTACGGGTGATCAGCCAAAAAGTCAAAATCGACCCGCCTTGACACTGTGCAACTGTCAGATTCTGAGCCATTGTATCAGCTTGACTGCAGCTGATAATATCATTGATAACCATCATGAGTGAGTTTCGGAGAAGATAGTGCAGTCAAGTTGAAGTGACTCAATATTATGATTTTTACACCAGATTTATGCCAAAACACGAGAAAATTTGGTGCAAAATTCATAATATAACAAGTGAATGAATGTATACCTACTGTTCTACTAAAATTAGCTCCAGCTGTTAGAGAAAATCAGGGAAGACAATGCGATTAGGATTAGCCTCATTATTTTTCTGTTTATTCCCCTGTCTTTAGAATAATGTCAGCACCAATCTTCTAGTGGAACATTTTGTTGTTTAATTTTGTGTTAATTACTCCTGCATACTTTTTATTTTATGTGTATGAACATCTCACTTTGTTCCACCCCTCACAACTCTCTTTTAAAATCCTTATTCTGTATTGCACACCCAAAAATAGCACCAATTTTCTCACTGAGATATATTCTCTACTTCCGAGCGACTTCCCATCCTCGGTGATTTCAACCTCTACCTCAACTCTTCTTGCTCCCTCTCCTCTGAGTTCGCTACCTCCTTTCCTCCCTTAATCTCTCCCTTCATGTAAACTCCCCCACCCATATACATGGCCACCCCCTTGATCTTATCATCTCACGTGGCCTTGCTATCCCCTCCGTAACCATCACTGATAAGGCAAGCTCTGACCAGTTCCTTATATCACTCTCTATCCATATTCCCCTTCCCCTCCTAATCCTATTTCTTTTCATATCTGCCCCTGGAAAAAACTCTCCCTCAGATCCCTTACCACTGCACTTTCTAATTCCCAACTATCTAGCCTTTGGCCTACAATTCTTCATGCCATTTCTACTAAATCACACCCTCTCCACCACCTTTGATGCCCTTGTCCCTACTAAAATCATTCCGTCTCTCACCCTAGTTGTTCCTCCTGGTATTCCCCTCATCTCCGCTCTCTTAAATCCAAGGGATGCAGACTTGAACGTCTTTGGCGGACAACTGGTCTAATCATCCATCACCAGATGTAGTTAGATCATATAAAGCACTATCGGGTTCAGCTCTCCATCACGAAAACTCTAACATCATCCAGGACCTCAAAAATAACAGCAGGCTTCTCTTCTCCACTAACCGTGTTCTCAAACCACCCTCCTCTGCATCCTCTTCCCTCACCTCCAACAATAAATGTGAGGAGCCCATGGACTTCTTTGTTAAAAAGATTAACAACATTTGTTCAACTGCTTCTGCTACTTCCCTCTCTTCCCCTAACCTACCGGACCTTACATCATCTCCATTTTCCCCCCTGCCGTAACCCTAAATTTGCATATTTCTCTCATTTCTCTCCTATCTCCCCCCTTGCCCTTTCAAAGCTCATCTTGTCAATGAGACCGACCTCCAGCTCTCTCAACATTATGCCTACTAAATTGCTGACCATGCAACTTCCCTTCCCTGCTCCCATGTTAGCGGATATTATTAACAGTTCTCTCTTCTCAAGTATTGTCCCCCTTTCCTTCCAATCTGCCGTCATCAACCCTCTCCTCAAAAAGCCAACCCTTGACCTTGCAAACTATCGCCCCATCTCCAACCTCTCTTTCCTCTCAAGTTCTTGAACTTGTTGTCGCCTCCCAAATCCGTGCCCATCTTTCCCAGAACTCTTTGTTTGAGTCCCTCCAATCAGGCTTCCGCCCCTGCCACAGGACTGAAACTGCTCTTGCCAAGGTCACAAATGACATCCTAATTGACTGTGACAAAGGTAATCTAACCCTTCTCGTCCTTCTGGACCTGTCTGCAGCCTTCAACATGGTTGACCACAAAATTCTGCTCCAACGCCTCTCCACCGTCGACCAGCTGGATGGGACTGCACTCGCCTGGTTTCATTCCTATCATTCCAGCCGTAACCATGGAATCACCTGCAATGGTTTCTCTTCCTGATCCCGCACTGTCACCTCTGGTGTCCCCCAGGGATCAATCCTTGCCCCCTCCCTATTTCTCATCTACATGCTGCCGCTCAGTGACATCATCCGGCGGTACAACGTGAGTTTTCACATGTATGCTGATGATACCCAGCTCTACCTCTCCTCCACCGTCTCTATACTATCAGACTGCTTGTCTGACATCCAGCACTGGATGAGTAGAAATTTCCTCCAATTAAATATCGGGAAGACATTGGCCTAGAATTCAATTACCGCTGCGCGCGGAGCCACTTGCGCCAGCGGGATATTCAGTTTCAGCGCCCCAAGTGGAAGCCGGCCGCTAAACAAGGGTTTCGGCGCCCCGCTTGGGGCGCTGAAACTGAATATCGGCGTGCAAAGTGCCACAGCGCCACCCGCTGCGGCACGGCAGCCTGCGGTACTGCAGGCCTTCCTCTCACTCTTAAGGGGGAGGTGCCTGCAACAGCGCGATCCCCGCTTGCGAGTGCCGGCAAATGAGCCCGGCACCAAGGAGAAGTGCCGGGCTCTCTGGAAACAGCTGGCAATGCCGCGGGGGGGGGGGAGGTGTAGGAGGCCGGGGACGGAGGTGCGGGCAGGCGGCCGCCGAAAAAGCGGCCGGCTGCACCTCCACCTTAACTCGTCCCACTACCGGCACAGGTAGGCCCCGTGTACCGGTCGCTGTTTGCGGCCGGCGCGGGGGAGGCGGCAGCAACCAAATATGGCCAGCGGGGCGATAGCGGGGCGCTGCGCACACCGATGACGTCATCGGTGGCGGCGCAGCGCTACTGGCTAACGCCGCCATTAGCGCACCGCTAAATATCGCGGTAGGTTTGCACAGTGGCGCAAAAGCCCTCTTTGGGCGCAAACTGGTGGCGCAGGCCACTGAATTTCTAGGCCATTGTCTTTGGTTCATGTCACAAACTCCGTTGCCTTTCCACTGATTCAATCTCTCTCATAGAATGATACAGCACAGAAGGCGGCCATTTGGCCCATCATACCTGTGCCGGCTCTTTGGAAAAGCTATCCAATTAATCACATTCCACTGCCCTTTCCCCATAGCCCTATAATTTATTTTCCTTCAAGCATTTATTCAAATCTCTTTCGAATGTTACTATTGAATCTGCTTCCACCACCCTTTAAGGTGGCAACTGTCTAAGGCTGACCAAGTCTGTTCACAACCTTGGTGTCATATTGATCATGAATTGAGCTTCTTACCTCATATCCGTTGTATCACTAAGACTGCCCATTTTCACCTTCGTAATATTTCCCGTCTCCACCCTTACCTCAACTTATCTACTGCTGCAATCGACATCAATGGCTTTATTACTTCTAGACTTGACTATTCCAATGCACTCCTGGCCAGGCTCCCTAGTTCTACCCTCCTTAAACTTGAGGTCATCCAAAACTCTGCTGCCCGTGTCCTACCTTGCACCAATGCCCACCCACCCGTCTCGCCTGTGCTTGCTGACCTACATTGGATCCCAGTTAAACAACACCTCGATTTTAAAATTCTCATCCTTGTTTTCAAATACCTCCATGGCCTTGTCCCTCCTTATACCTGTAATCTCCTCTAGCCCTATAATCCCCCTAGACTTCTGTGATCCCCGATTTTAATTGTTCCACCATTGGTGGTTGTGCCTTCAGCTGCCTAGGTTCTAAGCTCTGGAATTCCCTCCCTAAATCTCTCCACCTCTCCACTTCACTTTCCTCCTTTAAGATGCTCCTTAAAACCTACCTCTTCGACCAAGCTTTTGGTCATCTGCCCTAACAAAATACAAGGCTGAATCGTTTGCAACCATCTTCAGTCAGAAGTGCCGAGTAGATGATCCATATCGGCCTCCTCCTGAGGTCCCCACAATCACAGAAGCCAGTCTTCAGCCATTTTGATTCACGCCACGTGATATCAAGAAACGGCTGAGCACACTGGATACAGCAAAGGCTATGGGCCCCAATAACATCCCAGCTGTCGTGCTGAAAACATATGCTCCAGAACTGGCCGGAGTCATACCTAGCACAAAGGAAGATGGTTGTGGTGGTTAGAGGTCAATCATCTCAGCCCCAGGACATCGCTGCAGGAGTTCCTCAGGGCAGTGTCTTAGGCCCAATCATCTTCAGCTGCTTCATCAATGACCCTCCCTCCAACATAAGGTCAATAAATGTTGACCTTTGAAGCGATGCCCACATCCCAGGAACGAATAAAAAAAAATCTTATATGGCTTGGTGTCAAATTTCTTTTCTCTGTGAAGTGCCTTGGGACGTTTTATTACGTCAAAGGTGCTATATAAATATAAATTGTTGTTGTTGTGTATATTAATTAAAATTGAATGAAAGAAGACATACCATTGTCATTCTTGGTCTTGATTATCTTGGAGGTAATTACTGAAGGATCAGACAATGTATCTGGTACTGGGGTAGTACGTATGACTGGCGCTTCTCTTTTTTTCCTGCTGCATTGCTAAAGGTGAAGCAAAAAGAAAAAGTGATACAAATAAAGTTTTCTGTAACTAAAAGTGGAAAAGAGCAGCTGATCGTAAATGCACCCCCTGCTTCCACATCTCTACTGCTTTAATCTTCAGTTACAAATATACTACAAGGCTACAGATATATATCAAATAATTTTGTCCACACAGGTGCAGGCCATCTGCTCAGATTATGTAAATGATCCTGCCCATGCAATTTGGGACGTGGCCCATATCTTTGGCTGCAGACAGCCAAGAGTCCCGCTCCATCGTACTTCGGCCAGTAGAGCAGGAACCCTGGAATTTTGGATCCTATTTTTCTATTAAAAAATCAAAATAAATATGCTTTGCACTTACACTAAAGTCTTTGCAAGCAGCTTGTGCACAGAGACGTGTAATGCAGTGTAGATAGAAGGTAGAGACAGACAGGTTTCGGTGCTCGGTGAAGCGGAACGCCTCAAAGTAGAACCTCGCAAACTGATCCTCCCCGTTGGACTCTATGTTGGTCTGCTGTTCTTTATTGCATCTATAAAGTCAAATAAATGGTTTAAGCTAAAGTTTCAACAATAAAGCCCTGATCTTGAGTCCTGCAAAAATGGGGTTGAGCTGGCCCTTCTGTACTGGCAGCTCAGAAGGAAATGATGCCGAGTTTTGTGATGGAAGTTTCTCCCCCTCATTTGAATAGTTTACTGGCATATAAAAGGCTTACCGAGAGAACTTGGCTGAGGAGTATAAAATTAGGTAAGGAAGCATATTTTAAACAACTGTAGCTCGCTATTTAAAGGGAAGTTGTGGTGGTGGTTGAAACATGGACTAGTTGTTCACAATGGCACAGTGGAGGCATGCTTCCTTTCAATATTAAACATTTGGGGGGAAAAATTCAGTATCGCCCCGTTTGGGGCGCCATTATCGGCTGTGCGCAAAGTTTAGCGCATGGCGCTAATTATCGCCTCCGACTGCAAACTTGGCTTTTATCGCCCCTGGTGGTGATTGGAGTGCTAAATCAGGCGCTTCACACCTGTCTTAAGGCGCAAAGGCCGAGGAGCGAGGCGCTACCTCAGAGCGCTGGCGAAGCTCATGTGATGTCAGTCAGCAATGGAACACAGACACACTGGCGCCGGCCAGTTCTTAAAGGGGAGTTCTGACGAAAGGTCATCGACCTGAAACGTTAACTCTGTTTCTCTCTTCACAGATGCTGCTTGACCTGCTGAGTTTCTCCAGCATTTTCTGTTTTGATCTTAAAGGGGAGGGTTGATTTTGCTCTCAATCCACATCCTGCTCATTGCAGCCTTGAATCTCGGCCTGGAGAGACCTGGACATCAAATCTGCTGGAAAGAGCAATGGAGAGACCCAGGGAAAGAGCTCAGAGTGCAGCCCCCACAGTCTCTTCTAAATAAATACAAGGAAGGGCAAATCAAAATGAACCTGCAAAGTGCTGCTCAGTATGCAAAACTCCTTCACACAGCATTGAATCTCTCCAGAGGTCTCTCTCTCTCTCTCTCAGAATACGTGGTGCAAAAATGTCACCAACAAAAAAAGGCAGGAAGTGGTTGCCTTTAAATAGCGCTCCCCCAGTCCCTTCCTGACTGCAAAACGCTCCCCTCAACCTGTCATTGCTAGCGGCAGGCGGTAAGGCAGGGGGCGCCACTCAATATCCGGTCCGGGGCGCTACCGGGGTGTTGCGTACTTGACTGACGTCACAATCTGCCGGCGCAGGAGATCGTGGCAGTAGTGTTTAGCACCGCCACAAAATGTCTGGTTAATTTCGCGAGCGGCGCAAGCATCGCAGCGCACAGGCGCTAGTTGCTTTGTGCCCCATTAGCGCCCTCTTAAGGCGCTAACAGGAGGTGCAAACAACTGAATTTTTCCCCCTTGGAATCCTGAAGCAGAAAGTGGACCAATTGAGAGTGGCCCTATTTGGGGCTGAAGGACACTCCCCGGTAAAAGCACAGGTGGAAGCTGCATAGAGGGAGGGTGCGGACAGAGTCAATGTTGTCAGCCAAGTTCCTTGGACCTGGCTGTCAGTAAGGTATCAATTTGCTGGTAACAGGAGAATTGAGTAAGGGCCATGTATGGCTTTCCATGAATGAGTGAGAAAATAGGCTCCCCCTACCTGCTTAGCTAGGAACAGCAGGGGTTGAGGGTGGGTGGGTGGAGGGGGGCGGGTGAACCTGCATCTCCGGGGCAGGGAAATGTCTGCCCCCATCAGGTAAAGGGTAACTGGATCCTGCCACCACTTCCCGGTCTGGGAGTAAAATTTGATTTGGGGAGATTGATGTCATGAGCCTGAGTTGGCAATCAATCTAGGAGGGTTCTGGTCAATAATTGGACTTAATATCTGGTCTACAGTGGTGCCGCAGGGCTATTGCCTGTTATCTACCCAGTGCTGTGGTACAGCCCTGGCACTAGGCTGGAGTCACTTTGGCCATAACTGGGTTCAGTCTGAGAACTTTCATTCTGGCACCTCACAACATGCTGCATCCATGCCTACTAGTCCTCTTGTTAAGGCGCTCCTCACCAGCGGATAATGGTCTGTATGGACAGGACAGTGAGATCAGCTACTGCACAGAGCTTCGCTCACTATAATCCACTCTACGTACAGGTTTCTCAGTTGTCATACAACCTGGGCATCATCATCAGGAGAATGGTGAGGGGAAGAAGGCTTTGCACATACTTCTTATGGAGCCCATTAAGCATTGCACAAACCCAAGTTGGGAATTTGACATCTAGTGGGAGGCACCATTTCAAGCATTGCACACAACTATTGCTCTTTTGCACATATTATGCCATAGTTGGAGGCACACTTTTCTTGCAGGTGGAGTTGATGGCTGAGGAACAGCTCTAGCTTAAGGCAGTTCTCTGTTGTTTGAATGTCTCCCAGTGCAGTCATTCAGCTGCTATGTTTACAGGGGCCTGGTTTCCTAAAAGCCATCAGCCCACTGTTTCCTCTCCTTCCAAAAATGTAGATAACATGGGCTTTTTTACAATGAAAGCCATCATTGATGCATCTTGAATAATCATAGAATCATAGAATGGTTACAGCACAGAAGGAGGCCATTCGGCCCGTCGAGCCCGTGTCAGCTCTGTGCAAGAGCACGTCAGCTAGTCCCAATGCCCCACTCTTTCCTGGTAGCCCTGCAAATTTTATTCCTGCAGGTGCTTATCCAATTCTCTTTTGAAAGCCATGATTGAATCTGCCTCCACCACCCTTTCAGGCAGTGCATTCCAGATCACAATCACTCACTGCGTAAAAAAGTTTTTCCTCATGTCGGCTTTGGTTCTTCTGCCAATCACTTTAATGGACCTTGACAACACCTAAACCTTAGTTGAGTGCATGTTCATGTAGACATGGGGTTGTTATTAGGAGCTCTAATGCTCACGTGGATCACATCTACAATGTGCTGCACTCCAGGGTACCCTGCCACCTGGTGAAAGCTCTATACCTTATCAAACTAATGGCTCCTTTACACAGGAAAAGTGATGAAGACATTGTCCCTTGCAGACATAGCTCTTGTCACTTGCTGATACAGTTGATATGGCAGATGCTCCCTATGGTGTAGTGAAGGATGAAATAACTTGAAGACTTCATCCTGCGATAACCTTCCCTTCAATATGAAGAGCAATCCTTGTTCCAATGTTGCCTGCAGGTCAAATTCACCAGATGGTACAGCTCTGTAGGAACTTCTCTTGTGAAGCAGAGGCCCCAAAGACAGATCTTTTCTGACTTGTCCAGATCTATAAACACAGATTCTGGTGTAGGGATGGTGGTTGAAAAACATTTTAGGTGTTGTTGCACCTGCATTTGTTGACTTCTCATAAATTACTCATGAATCATGCAGTGCTATGCTATTAGAACTCCCAAAGGAATTCCCATCCTTAACGCTTTATATGGTGCTATTTAAATGCCAGCTGAATAACGAAAGAAAGTATTGGAAAGAAACCCACCCCCCAAAATGCAGCTATTGGAAACTATTTCCTGAGCTTGGGATAGCATGCTGATAAACCTGGACATATGCCAACTTATCTAATGGTCCATTAACTTTTTCTCCAACACAGAGCAAGAAATTGGTTTTGGCTTGTCTCCAATTTGGTTATGATGATTACCATTATTGGAAAACTGACCTATGGATGCCACAAGGGAATCTTGGAGAGACAACAGCATTGTGTTTCTCCCCTTTCCTCCCTAACTAAATAAATGATTGTGTCTACCCCACCACTGGAAGATAAACTTGGGTGCCGCTGTTTACTATGATCACTTACTGATCATTTGCTTCATCAGTGCTTAAATTAGAAAGCTCTCTCCTAAGGAGAATCAGTGGTGCCTACTTTAGGTAAATAATGCCGCACCATTTTATGGGCTTGGGGTCAAGGTAGGGAGGGGATGGAAATATTTGGAGCAGCTGCTCTACATGGGCTGAATTACCTTGTCTCATTCCGAACTTCATACAAGAGGACATTTTTTCCCCGTCAATTCCTTTCTTTCTCAAACCGATGGGAAGAAATTAAATTGGACCAAAAGGTAATATAAGCTTTTAGATTTGGAATACTCACCCAATGAAGAGATCATAAGTTTGGGAAGAATTTGAGTGATATGGTGAGGTTGAAGTATAGCAGCGATCAAGAAGGACATTGAACCTGTGTGGTGGAAGATCAGTTATGATAAATATGAAGCAAGCGTATGAGAATTTTCACAAAGAGCAGGTTATGTCTTTCCTCTACTTTCTGTTTGCCTACTTTTAAATTGCCCAGTGAATTTTGTATCCTCCTGACAGCAAGTAAACACTTAGGGCTAGAAATTCCCCTCAAGCCCCGTTTGGGGCGCTAAATCAGAAAAGCTGGAAAAGTTAGCGTCGGGCGCTAACCTCTTCCAGCCTCTCTGAAATTCCCATTTTTTTGCTCCAAGATGGAAGTGGAATGTTAAATCAAGCGCTCCATTTCCTTCTTGGAGCGCAAGAGGTGGGAAGTTCATGACCCGGGGTGCACGGCTCAGCAGCGTCACGCACTGGGGATGCGTAGTGCTACCGCGTTGCAGGGGCTCTTCCCTGAATTAAAGGGAAGGGCCCCATGCTGCAAACTCTGCAGTTTTTTTAAAACTTACCTGGACCATCGGGGAGCGGGGGTGCCGCGCGATCAGCCGGGCACTCAAGCAGCCTGCCGGGCTGACCGATCGCGGCACGGATCCCACGTCCGGAGGCACAAAAAAAAGTTAAAGAAAAATCCAACATTTGTTTCAAGGCGGCCAGCCACCTCACCTTTAAATGGCGCCCCCGCTAGCGGCCGCCCGCCCTGCTTGCGTCCCCTGCAGCAGTCGCTGCCATTGCCTGCCGCTGCTACAGGGGGCGAAGGGGAATTTTTGTGCCGGGGTGCTACCGGGGCGATGCGTCTGGAGATGACATCATGATCTCCAGGCGCAGGAGATTGGGGCGCAACCTCATAGCACCGCCGCTAACCTCCTGTCGAATCTGGCGGGAGGCAAGGTCAGCGCCACGCCCGGGCAAATATGCCTTTGCGCCCTGTTAGCCTTTGCGCCACACGAGACGCAAAGGAGGTGTAAAGTCTGTGGGTTGTTTAGTTAATTAATACACAGACTACCAGAGTAACTTAAAACAGGACTTTACTATTCGAAGGTCAGGGCGAATCTGCCAAATAAATCCTGACACAGCACTTATATACCGGTGTGGTCACCGTCGGTATTACAGTATACAGAAGCCAACAAAGTAGTGCCACACCTAAAATAGTTCTCTTAAAGGTGAACGGTTACATACAATGGTTTTCTTAAAGGTAGACGGATACATACACTACAATCCTCCCTTTTTAGCTTACAACATACTTAGTCCCCCATTAAACATAACATATATTCAACTTCATGTAAAACAATTCACAGGTATAATCTATGCGGGAAACAGTTTACAGATTCAGTCTCTGCGGGAACAGTTCACAGATTCAGTCTCTGGTCTTGACTCGGTCTGAACAACATCTCTGTGGTGTAGCCGGTTCACATTGCTAGCGTGACTCATCCAATAGTCTTTCCCTTGACTTAACAGCTTGAACTTCCGTCCTGCTGAACCAGTAGTGCTGACTTTTACAAACAGCTGGACTGCCTTGGTAAGTTTTCCTACTTGCCAACTGATTTGGCTCCCTTCGTAGGGCCCACGTACATGATCTGGTAGAAGTGATAATGATTTAGATGGTTATCACCTTCTGCTTCGTCTTTTTCTTTTCTGCTTCTTGGAGACTCTCGGGGCTCCCTTATCAGCTGCCAGCTGTAGCGCCACCATCTCCCTATGTTCCTTAGACTTTAAGTGCTTCATCCTGATTTCTGCACTTTGGGAGTTTTCATCACAAGCTGGGCAGACCAAGTCCTCGTAATATTCCGTGTCACTCAACAGGTCATGGTAATATTCGGTGTCATCCTGAACTAGTCTAGCGAGAGGGCCTGCTACTTCTTCCTTACCCAACTGGACGTTAGCCGACTGTTGTTCCCTCCCTAGACATCTTTCCTGAAGAGACTTCTTCATGCGTTCATATTCATCCCGCTCTTCCTGGGTTTCCTGCAAATCCTTCACTAATGACCTCATTTGTGATTTCAATACTTCCCCTTCCATCGGGGATTGATTGATCGGGCTATTCAATCCTTCTACTGGAGCAGCTGTTTCAACATTCTGTTGTTCACATAGACGTGATTCAGCGTACTTTTGGCATCCCAGTAAAATCTGTGTTGCAACCTCAGCTATTTCCATAACTTTTGAGAGCTCCGAACTCCTTCCCTTTGAAGATTGAAGCTCGTGTTCAGATTGTTCCCATTGCAGAGTCTTGTCCCTCAGCATATGAAGGAGTTGGCTGACCGTTAACTCTTCCACGGGAACACTGTGGATCAGAGTCTTCTCCATTTCATCCACCTTTTCCTCCAATGCTTTCACCTTCTTTTCCTCTTGTACTTTGGCTTTCAGCGCTCGGAGAAGTTGCGCCTTGATGCTCTCTAGCTCATGTTCAGGGGCCATTCTTACAGTTTCTGTGTTTCTTACAGTTTCCTTTTCTTCCACTGAAAGGATTCCCAGTTGAATCTGTTCTTCAAGTTGTTGAACCTCGGTCATTGCCGCCTCATATTTGTCTTGGGTTTCCTTCAATATTTTTATGAGTTCTTGGACATCTTGTCTTTCATGTTCTGCCATGTCTTTCACCTCTAATTTCTCATTTATGGATGGAACTTCTACCGATGAGTCTGTCTTGGCCTTGAGCTCATCAAGAATTTCCTGCAGCCTTTGGACTTCTTGCTCATGTTCAACCTTTAGTTGCTCATATGCTTCTACTGAAACTAGCTTTTCGGAGGTTGCCGAGTTAATCCCCTCCAGGATTGTAGCCTGGGCCTGTTCATACTGTTCCTTCAACTTCTCAAACTCTGCTTGTAAGGAGTCGTAGAGAAGAACGGGAATAAAATCCTGGCTTCCTGAAGATTCCTCTTCATTTGCTCCTTCCTGCAAATATTCTAACTCCTGAACAGCATAAGGGAGATATGATCGGTAATTGGTCACAATGGCTCTATGGTCGCTCTCTGCTTGAGCTAGCTGCTTCTGTTGTCTTTCCAGATTCTCCCATTCGGTGTCATAGAACTTTTTCATTGTTTTCATCTCTTGTTCGAGACGGTAACTCACTTGTTCTACTTGCTGTCGTAATTTGAAATAAAGTTGAGTCCGAGCTCGGTGTTCGTCAGTCATGGATATGTCCGTAAACTGAACAGACTCAGAATTCTCTGTCAAACTATGTTGTCGTTGTTCGGTGGAGTTCTGTTCTGAAACTTTGTTCTTCTCTGGAGCATAAGCCTTTATGCATGCCTTCGTTCTTCCAACCTTAGTCGGCAAGTCCATTTTAGCCTTGTCTTTCATATTTGGGTTGGTCTTATCGTCATCCGTTTCAGAATCTGAGCTGATTGTCTGCACCGAGTCCTCACTCGTTATGGCTTTTAGATAGTGCCATTCCATGTCTATTTTCTTGATCCACTCCCGTCCCAGAAGTGGTGGTCCTCCCTCAGGTAGTACGTATAAGTTCATTCTTGGGTGTTCTTTACCCCCATCTCTCACCTTGACTCTTATCTTCCCCATGGGGTATACTTTATGCCCCGTGTATGTCTGCAATACGAACTTGGTATCTCTTAAGGGTATATGTGAGAATAGCCGGTGGTAATCCCTTCGATTTATGACTGATAGAGCTGATCCAGTGTCCAACTCCATTTTCACTTGGACTCCAGCTATTTTTAGTATGACCCAGATAGTTTGTAGGTCAGCTTCCTTACTCACATTGTGAATTCTCAGACTGCCCAGCTCCTGGCCGTTTGGGTCTGAGTCCGAATTCTGTTCGTCTGAACTCTTCTCAGCCACCTTGTGTACCTTGTTGTACTTTTCCTGTGATGGCTTCCTTTGGTTGTTGGTCTTCTTCCCTGACCGGCATACCTTAGCTATGTGATCCAGTTTGCCACATTTCCTACATTCCTGGTTCTTAAACCAGCATTGGTTCTGGTCGTGTGTTGTCTTCCCACAATGATAGCATTTTGTTGTACTCGAGGTAATTTGATCCACACTGAGTGCCGCTGCCTTTAGCTGCATTTCCGCAGTTCCCTTCGCTGCGACTTCGTGCGATGCTGCAATAAGGACAGCCCTGTCAAGTGTAAGGTCGTTCTCTTCGAGTAGTCGCTTTTGCGTTCCTTCCTTTGACAACCCGCACGCGAACTTGTCTCGCAATGCCTCTGTCAGATTCCCTCCAAACTGGCAGTGTTTCGCTAGTCTACGCAGTTCGACCAAGTATTCTGCGTTGCTTTCGTCTTTCCTTTGCGTTCTCGCATAGAATTTGAATCGTTCCGCCAACATCAATGGTGTGGGGTTCAAGTGATCCTTCAGAACAGTCACAATATCATCGAAAGTCTGATCCGCCGGTTTAGCTGGTGCTAGTAGATGCTTCAAGAGCCCGTATGTCTTTGCGCCCATCGAGTTTAGCAAGGTTATAGCTTTGTCATCTTCTTCTATTTTATTGGCCTCACAATAGATCTCAATGCGTTCCACATACATGGCCCAGTCTTCTACCTCGGAATTAAAATCGTTGATGTTACCACGCTTAGGCATCTTCCTCTCTTCCTGATAACACCACGAATTATTTCTTTAAATTTTCTTTTTTTTTCTTCAAGATGGCGGTTCCCGCGAAAATGGCGGTTTCCCGCGCTTATCTTCTCTCCCCGCCCACTTCAATGGCGGTTCCCCGCTTCTGTCTTCTTCTCCGCCTAATGGCGGTTTCCCGCGTTTCTTCCCCTGGCGGGAGGGGTACACTTTCCCCACGGGCGACGGCCGCTGGCTTTCAGGTTCACAGCCTGCGCGTCGGCTTCAGTGCTTTCCCTTTTCTCGGCAGGGCAACCGGCGCTGGGTACACCCCGTTGACGGCGAACAGTTTCAGCCGCTGGGCTGGCTCTCGCTCAGTTCCCCTTGCTCGGGCTCTGTTTCTCTCCCGCTCTCTCGGCTCTACCGGCGCTGGGTACACCCCGTTGATGGCGAACAGTTTCAGCCGCTGGACTGGCTCTCGCTCAGTCTCCCTTAGTCGGCTCTGCCTCTCTCGCTCGCTCGGCTCCCAATCGCGCCTCCCAGCCCTCTCGCAGTCCGGTGCTTCCCTCCCCGGCTGCGGCTGAGTTTTTATATCTTCCCGCGCCTACGCTCCCGGTCGCAGCACTTCGTGGCTTCGGTCGCTGCCCGGCCTTTTTCGCCGGTCGCGGTCTAGCTGTCTCACGACGCCGTTGCGTCCCCAGCCTGTCTGTACCGCGGCTTCCTTGCTCCACGCTGCCCCAGTCTCAGCGCCTCTGGGCCCGACTTCTGTCCGGCTCCTTTCCCCCTCGACTGTGGTCGAGTGCACCGCCCTTATCCTCCGGTTATTCTTTTTACTTTTCCCTTACTCACAGTCACCGTGGCCGGCTTGCTTCTCATGCTGATCGGCTCACTCCTCACCGTGGCAGAAGGGACAGTCAGTGCCTGTTGCTGATGGAAGTCTTTGTCTCTGAATTCTTCCTCCTTTCCAGCTCTGCAGACTCGAGTTTTCTCCCAGCAGAATGACGAGGGCGGTTGCCTCTTCTCGATGCTCGTTAACTGCTTCGGAAGTATTGTTGCCGTAGGGTACGATCGGACTCGTCGCCACTGTAAAGTCTGTGGGTTGTTTAGTTAATTAATACACAGACTACCAGAGTAACTTAAAACAGGACTTTACTATTCGAAGGTCAGGGCGAATCTGCCAAATAAATCCTGACACAGCACTTATATACCGGTGTGGTCACCGTCGGTATTACAGTATACAGAAGCCAACAAAGTAGTGCCACACCTAAAATAGTTCTCTTAAAGGTGAACGGTTACATACAATGGTTTTCTTAAAGGTAGACGGATACATACACTACAGGAGGGAAATTTCTCCCCCTTAGTTTCTCAATAGTGTCTAGGGGGCCGATTTTGACTGACGTTAATAGGGTGGGTAACAACCTCAAAATGGGTTGGTTTCCTTACCACCCTGTCAACACTGGCGATGTGGCTGGCTCCATTTTGAATGGAGCCTACTTTTATTATGGAAATAGGGGTCCTATGAGGTAACTAGGACCCCAATTGCCATTTTAGGTGAGAACTGGTCGAAGCGTACGCAGTACAATCGGCGGACAGTTCCACATTTGATGAAATGGAAGAGGCTCACCAGAGGCAAGCATTGAATTATTTTTATGTGCTCCTCTGGGGTCTCTCTGGACTCCCACCCTAGGAAATCAAAATTGGGAGCGATGTATAACAGGCGGCTGAATCAATACTGCCCATTTTACATTATCACCCAAAATCAAAATGACCCCAATGTCATTTATTTTCTCATCTCAATCAACTACTCTGCACAATGCACACACATTTAGACAAACACAAACATAGCAATTTACTTTATTCATTGTGTTGTTGTGAGAAATATTGCTTTCAGGATTAAGTAGGAAACCAAATTTTGTTGTGTATTATTTTGTCCCATTAGAATTGATATTAAGATGCTTTATTTATATTTTTAAGGAGGTAACATTGCCCTCCAAGTTGTGGAATCTGTCAATCATATTTATTATGCAAATCTTAATTTAAAATACTCAAGTTAGGTAAGGCAAAACTTAGATGGCGAAGGAGATCTGTAAATGAACATAGCCTAAGCCAAATGGACGTCCTGTTAGCTAAATATGGCTCAGATGCTGGAGATGAGGGCTGCTTGATTCAAAATGAAGGAAGAAATGAATTGTACACTTTCAGTATTAGTGATTTTTCCAGTTTTGATTCCCTAGTTCTCATATTACACTGTGTAGTTAGTTTCTGCTTTAAGAAAAAAACATGATCCCAAGTATTAAAATGAATTAAGTCTTAGTGGGACTTAACCTATAATTTGTAAACAGTCCATACTAACTCACATGTGGCATTTCACAGGCTAATGATCTGTTGTGAAACAAAAGTTTGGACTATTCTAATTATAAAACTAATCTCTGAATATTTTCAGGCTAAACAAGAAGAACATATCTTACTTGGTGGTTAAATTGATCGCTTTTACTTCGACATAAATCTTGGTTTTCAAGGCGAGTCCAGTTTCTGGGATGATCAAGGCATTTGTGTATGTTGCGTCCTGAAAAGAATGCAGTTTTATCACACTTTTGACATGATAGTTGTAACATTTTTGTACAGTAATCTGATTGTTCAGCCACTTTCGTCGTCCTAAATCCAAAAACCTAATCGCATTCATGATTTCGCAAGCCATGCCCGGCTTGCTTTCACTTTTGTCTGACCCCATTTCCTTTTCTAACTCCACTCCTGTCTAGATGCCTGCTTGCTGGGTTTTCACCATTTCATTTGTCTTTTGCCTTTTTGACTTTGAATGATCTGTCCCAGCTTCATCTCTTCCCTCACCTCACTAACATTATGCAGGATTCTTTCTTTGCTTTCATCTCCTGTCTTCTTTGTGCAGAAAGCTCCCTTTCTGGAATGTCTTTCTTCTGTTTCCAGCCTTCTTGTTCCTCCTGAATCCACCACATCTGACCTGCTGCTGTCCCTCAAGCCCTGATTTTAACTCGGGGTGCGAGTTCGGCGTCGGGCCACCAGGACGAATGTCAAGTTCACCTGCTCCTGCTAGAGTGAGGTCCAGGCCATTTTAACTCCGCGGCCTCATTTCTGTCTTTCAGGTGAATCTCCTGCCCGATCCCAGCAGGATTGATATCTGACAGGCGGGTGGGCGGGAGTATCAATTTTGGTGGCAGGACACCTCTGTTGGGGACCCGCATGAACAGTCCCTGGCAGTCAGGTAAGTGAGTCGGGGGGGGGCGGTTTGGGGGCGTTTACTGTCAGAGGAATCCCGGGGCAGAGGAGACCCAGCCTTCCTGGTCCTATTGCCCACAAGGAAACATTCAAAAAATTTGAAAAAACCTACCTTCGCCGCCCTCTTCTGGGGCTGCTCCTGCCTGCCGCCAGCTTTCTCTAACAAGCCCTGAACCGATTGTGGATCACGCGACTGCTCATGAAAATCATACCAAGGTCCTATTTACATCATAGGACCCCAACTTTTGCATATTATGAGGCCCTTCTTTGCCTTCAGGGCGGGCCTCCCACAGCAAGGGAGGACCTCACACAGTGCCTGCAACATGCCAGTTCAACTAGAGGCAAGCATGAGTGCACTGCCAACCCAAAGGGGAGGATACTGTCTTTATTTTAATCACCCACACACCTTGTTCCCTTCGGGTACTGGGGGTTAAAATCAGTCATTTAATCTTTTCATTGAAAACCACCACCGCAGGGCTGAATTTTAATGGGGAAGGTAGCGGGAGGGCTCTGAAGTGCTCGGGAAACCTGAGAGAGGCTGGCTGGCTCCGGGCGGGTAGGCCTGCAGCCCTAGGCCGCAGAGAGAAGGGAGGGAGGGATCGTGTGGGGACTGGGGGGGGCACATTGAGTGGGGGTGTATTAGAGGTCGCGTGCTGACTGGGGGGCACAGGGAGGGCGGGTGTATTAGAGATCACAGGCAGGAAGGCGCATGGGGGCAGGGAATGTGAAGAGATCGCGGGCCGGGAGGAGCACGGTGGGGTGTGGGGGTCAGGGGTGGCGGGAGGTGTTATATTAGAGATTGCGGGCTGGGAGGAGCATAGGGAGGGTCGGAGGAGCCGGGGGTGGTGGGGTGCGGGGAGGCCTCATGCTGGGAATCTGAGGCCTGGGTTGGGGGATCAGAGGCCTCGTTGTGGGGGGGTGGGTTAGGTAGGGAGGTTGGATTCAGGAGGCAACTGTAGAGGTGTGCAAACCCGGCCAGCTATAGTTAAATTCGAAATGGAGGTTAAAGCAGAGGCTTCCAGCCTCATTATAATATTTAAACAGATGACCTGCTTCCTGGCAGCTGATTGGCTGCCTGCCCCCCGTCCCGCCTCCATTAAAACCGGAAGTGGGCGGGTTGCGATTCAGATTTTTAACACTTTAACTTCCGATATACCCCCAAGCTACCTGTTTTTTTAGGTTAAATTTCCGCCACAATATCAGCTACATGAATTCTGCTACTTCCTCACTCTTAGTACCAGCCTAGATATTACCATCAAACTTGCCAACTATAGTGCAAAGGCCTGTGCCTTACTGAGACCAAATGGCAACTGTTCGGCTCCTCTTCATAACTCCCTTTGACCATGACCCAACTACTGAACACCAAACTATCTACCAGACTTTAAATAATCTTCTCTCTTCTGGAAATGGTCACCCACACTGCCTCCCATCTCATTCCCCTACCCTGCACAACCCTTCCCTATCTTTCCCCCAAGCTTCGAAAGCAGCATTGTACATGCAGACCCATTAGGACAGCTTTTTCCTGGTTCACTGTACCCATCTCCTTTTATTCTCTAATCCTTATTCAGTACCTACCTACATCTGTGACTGCTAAGATGTTCTTTACCAATGTGTTAACATCAGTTTCTCTGGCCTCAGTTATCTCTTTCGTGTGGATGTTCCATCTCTTTACAGTTCCATCCGTTACCAAGGTTACTCTTCTTCTTTGAGCAGCATGTCAACTGAAACCTTACCCTACTTTCTGAAATTGTTCTCTTCTATAATGGAGCCCATTCAATTTTCCATGAATTTAAATTAATGGACAGAAAATCGGGCAGGCTCAAATAACCCCAGGCACAGGAACAAGAAAATCTTTCTCCATATCTTCAAATTCTGCCGCACACATCTTTATTATAATACATTTGAGATATAAATGAATCAAAACTAAGGTCTAAGCATTTGGAGGTCAGAGTTCATTTATCAATTGTGAATTAAGTTTTGGTGAGATTGTGCAGCTTTGATATCTTACTGACTACACAGACGATCGGATGACTTACACTGTAAAGCTGAAGAGTGAGGGTGCTCCTGAAGGTACCGTTATTGTCCCTGATGGCTATACTTACTCCCGCCCTGTAATTGCAATTACATAAATCAATCAGTATGAAACCATAACAGCAAATGACACCAAAATCCTCTTATTATCATCCCCAATCTATTAGCTATACTTATCACATTGGACCCTGTAGTGGTGGCAAAAATCTACACATTTGATTGAATGGTTCAGATTTGCATAGATTACTCAATAGTCAAAACCAAAAATTCAATTTTCTGGACCTTTTGAATCAAACAGGATGTTCTCCATTCATAGGGTTGAGATGCTAAAAAGAAAACAGGAAAAGAGCTATATGCAATGGGCCCATACCACAGACCGTGGTGAGTTAGCTAGTCTCAGTGGGGTTGCTGATTACTGCAATTTGGCACAGTGCTCCGGGGAGGAGGGAAGTCAACCAGTGTTACCACTGCTGATCATAAACTAGCGAGTAAAAAATGACATAATTGCGACGAACCTTTTCAATGCAAAGTAGGACCCTGCCTGATGGGGCAGGCGTCCTTCCTGTCCCTGTTCACAAGTAAGTTATGATGGCAGCAGGTGGCAAAATGGCGCAATCCCCACCATCTTAACCGCCCGCAGGCACCGTTCTCGTCAGGGTGGGGGTGGGGGGGTGCTGGGTGGTTAAAATCTACCTCTGTCTCAATATGTCAGGTGAAAATATCACAAGTAGTAACATTAAAAATAATAGGCAAAAGAAGCAACAAAAAATAATTGAAACCAAATGTTTTCTAAAGGACCACATTAATTCTGAAATGTTTAGTCCTGTCCAGATTTTTTAAATCCTATTTTTAAATGGATTCAGCTGAACAAATAAGAAGCACATTCTTCACTTACACATCCACCCTGGTATCATTGATAAAGTACTCCAAAGGGTAGAAGCAGGAATACAGATACACCAGTTCCTGGTTGTACGTTATGACATTTGTTGCTGGGTCATTTGTTTCTATCATACCACTGACATTGACAAACTGGATGTTTGAAAAGTCTTTAAAAGCACCCGTTCCTTCAGCATTGGTGATCTGTATGTAGAAGAAAATATATTTAAATGCTGAAGTAAAATAATTGATGTTTGAAAGATATGTAAGGCTGAAACATGGTCTTAGGCAGTGGTATTCATAACATGGCCTCCGGGCCACTTGTAGACCAGTTCCCGTTTATTCTCTGCAAACTTGCTGCTCCGTATATTTCTGAGCCTCCCAGATAGTTACCCAAATGAGGATGGCAATTGAACTGGGATTCAGTGTTCAAAAGACCATAAAATACTTAAGTGTGAGGAAGGTTCATCCTAATCCTGCTGTGTCAGCTGTGGCTCAGTGGGTAGCATACTCGCCTCTGAGTCAGAAGGTTGTGGGTTCATAGTCCCAGTCCAGGAACTTGAATGCATAAAGCTAGGCTGACACTCCAGTGCAGTGCTGAGGGAGTGCTGCACTGTTGGAGGTGCCATCTTTCAGATGAGACGTTAAACCGAGGCCCCGTCTGTCCTCTCAGGCGGACGTAAAAGATCCCATGGCACTGTTTCGAAGAAGAGCAGGGGAGTTATCCCCGGTGTCCTGGCCAATACTTATCCCTCAACCAACATCACTAAAACAGATTATCTGGTCATTATCACACTGCTGTTTGTGGGACCTTGCTGTGCACAAATTGGCTGCCGCGTTTCCCACATTACAACAGTGACTCCACTTCAAAAGTACTCCATTGCCTGTAAAGCGCTTTGAGATGTCCGGTGGTTGTGAAAGGCACTATAGAAATGCAAGTCTTTCTTTCTTTAATTCATCAATTCAGACAAGCCTACACTCCTCTCACTGCTACATATAAATTGTTTCTTAAATGTTTCCACGACTCTGTCTAGATGTCCATTCCAAGTATTGATCACTCTCTGTGTGAAGAAGAATTTCCTGTTTTACTAGTTTGAATATGTGTCTCCTTGTCTGACTGTACAGATTAATTTAAAGTTAATATTCTGGATTAACCTTTTCCTTACCATTTACTGCCTTATATACCTCTAAAAGATCACCTCTGAGATACCTTCTTCCCAGGCTGAAAGCCCAAGTTTCTCCAGTCTTTCTTCATAACTGATATCCCTGACATTAGGGTTAAGCCTTGTGACTCCTCTCTGTGCTGCCTCCAGTGTGGGAATGTCTCCCTTGTTTCTCAGCAACCAGAAATGGGCACAGTACTCAATGTGTAGTCGGACCAGATCACGCTACAGTTTGAACATAACTTCCTCTGACTTGTTTTCGGTTTGTTGATTGCTACTCTGCATTGGTTGTACATGTTTACCAGTAAGTCTACTTCACCCGTAGCTATTTCAAAACCATTCGTGGAGAATGTATGTTGCTCATTTCCTATCTGTAGTATTTTACACTTGTCTGCAATAAATTTAATCTGCCATTGTTAGGCCCACTCGCATATCTTGTTTAGTTTATTCCATAATTTCGGGCCTATCTCCTTCGATTCCACTGCCCTTACTAACTTCTAGTGGAGCCTATCAAACAACTTTAGATTTATTTATCTTTTGTCTGTGTCCAGCGTTTCATGCATCTGGATACCTTTAGATTTTTTAAATTAGTTGCAGGAAGCTTTTGGCAGAGGAGTCACACCAGCTCTCTGTTTTTTTTGCTCTCCAGCAAAAAAAGTAAGGCAATGCTATCAAAGGGCAGGGCTATCATAGTTTCCATAGAGCAAGTGAAAGAACCCGATTTGAATTGTTGGTCCCAAGGCTTCATTTACTTTACTGTCCATGTGTGGAACTGCTCGGGCTCTACTTGACACTTACTCACAGTGATATGATTGAAATAAGAACCTCAGTATTTGGGAAATCACAGATGCCGACTTGTGCCCCATCACTCCATGGTTTAGAGTATCGCAGTATTCCTGCAAATGAACCTTGAGCAAGTCCTTGGTTGGGATTGTGGTCCTCAACAGAAAGACTGGGAGTGACATTACTCTTGGGAGGGAGGAATGAGGGTCAGCCAACTGTGTAAACCATTCAAGCCACAGTCTCACTTCTTACAGTATTATCACTTCTTACACATTTCACAAACAACATTAATTTTTTGTGGAAATTCATGATATACTGTAAGCAAATATATACCAAGTTATAATTTATTTTCATTTTCTACAAAAGTAGAGAAGTTATGCTGAACCTTTATAAAGTGCTGGTTAGGCCACAATTAGAGTATTGCGTCCAGTTCTGGTCACCACACTTTAGGAAGGATGTGAAGGCACTTGAGGGTACAGAGGAGATTTACCAGAATGGTTCCAGGTATGGGGGATCTCAGCTATAAGGACAGGTTGGAGAAGCTGGTTTTCATTAGAGCAAAGGAGTTTGAGGGATGATTTGATAGATGTGTACAAGATTATGACGGGTTTGGATAAGCTAGATGGGGAAAGGCTGTTCTCACTAGTTGATGGTACAAGGACTAGGGGACACAGATTTAAGGTTTTGGGCAAGAGATACAGGGGGATGTGAGAAAAAACTGTTTTATGCAGCAAGTGGTGAGGACCTGGAACTCGCTGCCGACAGAAGTGGTGGAAGCGGAGACACTCAATGTTTTCAAGGGGAGACTGGATAGGCACTTGAGGGAAATAAACTTGCAGGGCTACGGGGATAGAGCGGGGGAATGGGACTGACTGGATTGCTCTACAGAGAGCCAGCACAGACTCGATGGGCCAAATGGCCTCCTTCTGTGCCGTTATGACTCTATGGGCTGGATTTTACCTTTTGATGTGGCTTGGGGGCAGGACAGCTGCCTTCTGGGTTCCGATCCCGCCCCGAATGACGTCCGATGCATAGACGCTATTTTGCGTCAATTAGCCTTGTTAAGCCTGCCCTGCGGGCTTGCCGGCCAATTAAGAGAGTTGATGACACGTCATCTGCCGGTTTTCTTAAAGGGGCCACACACAATTTTTTTTGACAGGTGATTTTTCAGTGTTTGACAGCATTGAGGTGCTGAAAACACTGCCAATCACTGTACAAAGGTGAGCCCTTGCACCCAGGCTCTCTAGTAACTCCCTCCTTAGGCTAGAACAGATGGCAGCTGCAGGTGAGGTTATAGAAGTGATCTGTCACTGGTGAGAGAGGTTCTCCCAATGAGGTGGGACTACACAAACACTTCAAAACTTGTTACCGACAGAAAAGTCTAAATACATTAAAAATTATTTTCCTAACATTTTCTTACCTCTGAAACTCACCAGTGCACCATTAGATCCTTCACACCCTTCTGCAGCTGTCATCAATGAAGAAACATTACAGCAGACCCACAGCACGCCACACTTACCCTGGCGTGGTGTCTGGACATCGGGAAACCCGCAGTAAACCTGTCAAAATTGGAAAAAGCCTCTTAACTGCCTGTTAACTACCTGTTAACAAGCAGTTAAGTGCCTATAATCCTCTTCCCGCCGCTAGGTGTCGGGTCCATGCGCAAATTGGGGACCCAACACCCGGGAAGATTGATTGGAGGCAGGTTGATAGCGGGTTCGGGACCCGCTGTCAATCTTTACAATTTTACCGGATGTCCCGCCTCCAAACCCATCCCCTGAGCGCCGGCAAAATTCCGGCCTATGACTCTATGTTCAATTCTACCTGTACTGTCTGTATTGAATTAATGCACATATCGGGAATTGACTGAAAATATTAATAGTGGGAGGACTTTGCAATTCTATTTACTTTATTATTATTTATTTACTATCATATGCTATAATTTAATATTTAATATCTATATATTTGTGTCAAATAGCAGCATGCACTATCAAATTGATCTAAATATGAAATTCCTTCAAGTAGCTATGATTGACATACCAACAGTTTGTTTCCACATGAAGTGGCGTTAACGTCACTGATGGGAAATGAAAACCTGAGAACAGGAGGAGAAATTGATGCATCAACTGTTCCCTGGCATTTTGGGTCAGTAAATTGATTGTTTAAAGCCACATTGCTCTCGTTGTAGCCAGCAAAGTAAATTGGGCACAAAAAGATCGACAGTTGCACAGCTTCAGTTCCACAGGTCACTTTGATGTCATCGTTATCTGTCAAGAAAAGTGACATAGATTATTCTATCGTGAATGAAAATGTTGCAGCATTTGACAGTAGCCTAAAGATTACTATTAGTGGTATTATGGGTGGCACCCATTTGTTAAAATGGATTTTAACTTAGAGCAGGTTTCAGATGGAGTGTCAAACCCAGCAGATATCATCAGTTTGAGGCCTGGACTATATGAACTCCCGAGCATCATTTGAATCGCATCAGCTAGCTGCCCACCCGAAATGAGCAGCAGCTGAGACTGAGAGCTGGCCAGCAGGTTAAAATCATGGAATCTGGAAGCCACCCGTCAGCACCAAGGGAAGTTGTGGGGGATCGGAGCCATTTGACGGGTGGGAAAGCAGGAGCTCAGATAGCAGAGGCCCAGTGGGTCCCGGAGGAGATTTCCTGCTTGCATCGGGTGGGCGACTCGGATGCCTAAAAAAATGGGTCCAGTTAAGATGGCAGCAGGCGGGAATCAAGCAGGAATGGGCGATAACTCTTAGCACAATTATTTCAATGAGCGCCAAACCGTTTCTGTGGGGAGGATGGGCTAAAATTTTTCCCTCTTTCTCTGCTGTTTTAGAAGAAGCGTTAGGTTAACACCTGCGTTAGATTAGTGGACAAGGGAATGACATATGAACTTGTTAAACTGTTTGACCTCTAATATTGCCAAGAGTAATTTCCAGGCTAGTATTTCTTATAGTAACATAGATTTATATTTGAATAACACAACTTGGGGTAAAATTTCGCTGTCGCTTCTCCCAACCTCCTGCTGTAACTTTGGTGGAAGATCAGTGGAAATCCTGGAGAAATCGCCACTTTACTGGGTTTCTGCAAATCATTCACCAAAGTTGCAGTGTGAGATCAGGAAGAGCCCCCGTGAAAATGTTACCCCCTTATATATTATATCATGGCCTAGAAATTCAGTGGCGCCCCGTTTGAGGTGCCAGCCTCGCCAGGGCGCTAAAAGTAGCGCCCCGGAAGTAGTCGCGGCCGCCCGCCGGAAATTGACTTTGCGCACCCCAGAGGGAAGCGCGGCGCTACTGGAGGCGCCCAGCATCCCTCTTGGGGCGCTGCAACTCAATATCGCAGCGCAATGTGCCGCGGTACTGCAGGCCTTCCTCCCCTTCTTAAAGGGGAGGGGCCTGTTGCAGCGCGATCAAAGATCGCGAGTGCCGGCAAAAGAGCCCGGCACCGAGGAGAAGTGCCGGGCTCTTGGAACACAGCCGGCACTCCGCGGGGGGGGGGGGGGGGGGGGCTCAGGAGGCCGGGGACGGCGGCGTGGAGAGGTGCTGGCAGGTGGCCAGCAAAAAAAATGGCCACCCCGCACCTCAGCACCTCTACTGCCACAGGTAGGCCCCCCTGAACCGGTCGCAAATAGCGACTGGCGTTAAAGCAGGGGGCGCTACTAAATTTCGTGATCGGGGCGGTAGCAGGGCGCTGCGCACACCGATGACGTCATCGGTAGCGACGCAGCGCTAACGGCTAGCGCCGCCATTAGCGCACCGCTAAATTTAGCGGGAGGCGTGGCCAGTGGCGTCCAACCCCCTAAGTGCCCTCTTAGGGCGCTAACGGGTGGCGCAGCCCACTGAATTTCTAGGCCCATATGCCTAACAAAATCTCAACAATCTTCCAAAAGGTTGGATTTTAAAACTTCACTAAACTCTTAATCATTGTAATTGAACTTCTGAACATCAAATTGGTTTATATCTGTTACACCTAATGATTAAGCTGTATTGGTGTATAAGTGAGGGTTGAGAGTTGCACTGGTTGACGGCTTGCACTAGCCTGGATACCTGACACTGTTCAAAGGTCGTTTGAGTGCTCAGGTTGCCCGTACAAGCCAGCAATTCAGTTACTTTTGTGTGCATTTGTGTGTATTAATTTAGCCACATTTTGCATAGTACTCAAAGTAAATCACTAAATTAATTTCTAAATTCAGATACCATTGGCTACATGAACCAACAGTATATATAAATGTTTTCTTTACAATTTTCTTCTCTTTTCTGTCCTCCTCTCCTGAAGATGTTGATTTCTTTTGGTGTACAATTCTACAGATGTCAACAGGCTTCTAATATCTAACCCAAATGGCCATTCATCATAATTGAACCTGGACGGGGCATGTCAGCAGTCCCTTCAATGGCCCAATTTTGAGCAGACGTGAAAACTTTCCAGCATGGACTATCAATAGCGTTTTAGAGCCCAGGGTTGCTGAGGCCAACTGCAACACCCAACTGCTTTCATGATGTAACTAAATACAATTAACTATGTGATTAGATATCATTGAGGGCAAAAATCTAAACCACAAGAACGGAGTTGCCATGGAACATGGTAAAAGTGGGTAGAAATCTCTGGTCAGTTAAAATGCTTGCATTGTCACAAATGACTGTTACTCTATTTGGCATTTTGATTTTATAATTGTAGGATTATAAATCTCTCATTGATATGAGATTACCTGGAAGCCGATAGGTTGCGCCACAATCTTGACCATGAATTTGTATAGTTTGACAATTGATCCCTTTGAGAATTGTAATAGCAATTAGTAAGTAGACGGGGGACAGCATATTCTCTCTTTATCGGTCAGACACCTGTAAACAACAAAACACAGACACACTGAAACACACCATTACTCCATCACCCAAATAAATGCTGTATATTTTCCTTCTCCCATCTTATAAAGTATTATTGTTGCTTTTTTTGGTCTTCCTATTCATTGTGTGGTAGACACCATTCCCCCATCAAAAAGTCTGTTCCTAGTCTTCTGACAATGCCCTTGAAGCTGTCATTAGATGTGCGAGGATGCCATGTTGATTCACCCTCTGATTTTCAATTCCCTTCACCAGAAAAAAATGCTTTGACTCGATGTAATGCCTCCTCCAATGGACTAGCTGAAATCAGGAACTCACCATATGAAAAACTGAAAAAGTGAGCTTGCTGTCAGCCCATCATCCATTGTATCTTATGCCAAGTTATTGCCCTATTTAGCCCATCTCCTAAATAATATATGTTATTATTGTTTTACAACTACATAATAGCACTATTGTTTTTTTAATTAAGAAACCTACTTGAAGGACTAAGGCACATGTTACAGGATACCACCAAGTTTGAAAAGAGAAGGACAGAAGATGGAGCAAATCAAGAACTATTGATTGAATGACAGTAAGCTAGAGTTTTAAAAGCTTGCTTTTTTAACACAGAGTGATAGGTATAACATTCCTGTTGGCCTGAGCAGCTATGACACATAACCAAATATAAATGGGGAATACAGCTCTCAAGACCAGCCTATGCTTTTCAGGGGAACTTACTTATATTTATCATCAAAATCTTTTAGATAGATTAAAGTTTAAAAATCTGGATTAGAATGGGTTCTTATCCAAGGGCAGCTAACAGATACGGTGAAATAGGGTGGCATTGGGGCAGGAAATGAGGGAAAATCAAGCAGTGAGGCCTACTGCTGCCTCACAATCCCATTCTCAATTTCCCTCCTCCTGTTTTGCCGGGATTGCTGTTGTCTTCCCTTCTCTGGAAGCTGCATATAAATGCTGGTGGATGGGTTGAGCCCGAGTCCCCATCTCATTTCATTCCCATCTGTCCCAGTTACCACTGCTTTCTGGGATCGCCATGTGGAAGGTGATGGTAGGCCTGGGCTAGGGGCAGTAGTGGCCCCAAGGTCAGAGAATATAGGTGCCTCCTAGTAGAGACCTCTTCTGCTTCCAAATAGGCTTCACTTCACTAGTGTAGGCTTCGATCTCAGTGAGGTCTACAACATTACAACTCTCTTGATCTTTGGGGCTCTTCCACCCATTTAAGTGCCCGGCCACCTCTTGTGGTGCTGCAGTGGTAGTCCTGCTGCAGCACCATCAGCCCGGCACTGGCATGCTCCCTCCTTGGTTGGCAGAAATTCCACCAGGATCCCTTTGTGCATATTCAGTGACCGCCGACCCACAGAAATGGGCTGGGGTCACAGCGGAGTTGGAGGGGCGGGTGGAATTCCCACCTAGAACATAAGAACATAAGACGTAGTCGAGCAGGAGTAGGTCATTTGGCCCCTCGAGCCTGCTCCGCCATTCAATACGATCATGGCTGATCTGACCTTGGCCCCAACTCCACTTCCCTGCCCGCTCCCCATAACCCTTGACTCTCTTATCGTTCAAAAATCTGTCTATCTCCACCTTAAATATATTCAATGACCCAGCCTCCACAGCTCTCTGGGGAAGAGAATTCCAAAGATTCACAACCCTCTGAGAGAAGAAATTCCTCCTCATTTCCAATTTAAAACGATGCTCCTTTATTCTGAAATTATGCCCCCTAGTTCTAGATTCCCCCACGAGGGGAAACCACCTCTGCATCTACCCTGTCAAGCCCCTTCAGAATCTTATATGTTTCAATAAGATCCCCTCTCATTCTTCTAAACTCCAATGAGTATAGGCCCAACCTGCTCGACCTTTCTTCATAAGACAACCCCTTCATCTCCAGAATCAACCTCGTGAACCTTCTCTGAACTGCCTCCAATGCAAGTATATCCTTCCTTAAATAAGGAGACCAAAACTGTACGCAGTACTCCAGGTGTGGTCTCACCAACGCCCTGTACAGTTGTAACAGGACTTCCCTACTTTTATACTCCATTCCCTTTGCAATAAAGGCCAACATTCCATTTGCCTTCCTAATTACTTGCTGTACCTGCATGCTAACTTTTTGTGATTCATGTACAACGACCCCCAGATCCGTCTGTACCTCAGCTCCGCTGCTGCTGTGTGCCGGAGAAGAGAATTCAGTCAACAATTTCAGATATTTCTGTTTGCATGGTGTTTTCCTCCATTATGGGTAAAATGTATAATCCTATATCAGAAACTACTCACTGTCATGTCAATAGTAAAACAAATATTGAAATACCACCAAGTAGTGTAATTTTATATGCTAAATAATTTGATGACATTTGTGAAGAACTTCATACCAACAGCGGTAATCATTAGTAATAATCATTGTGCAACTGGCATCCTTATATTTAATTCAATTTAACAAAAATATCCCTAGAATAGTATAACTTCACATGAATAAGTCATTGCAAAAATAGATGTCAGTAAAATTGTGGTAACTATGTATTTTTAGCTGAACATTGGCCAATTCATACATCAATATTGGGAGAAGTAACAGAAATATCATGAATGTCCATGTTCTATAAAAACAAATTAGACTGAACTTCAATTTTTATAAACTTTTTTGTTGTCAATTTCCTTGCCCCTTTCCCCCTCTTTTCTGAAAATGTTGGCTCACAGTTCCATGGGCCCTAGCAGTCCTCTGGTACCTCATCCAAGTGGCTATTCTTCTTGCCTGAGCCCAGACAGTGAGCGTTGGCAGGTCTTTGAACAGTGGAGGTTCTCACAGCTGAGCCCGATCCTGTTCTCACTTGACGTTAACACTTTCCAGTAGGGGTCACTGCATAGCAGTTAAAGATGGCAACCCTGGCTCACTTTTCCTCTCCCAAGATCAAGGCTCTGAGGCCTATTGTAACAGCCCAACTGCTGCCTTAGCTGAAACCAGCTGACTTGACATGGAACACAAGCTGTACTGTGGATTTTTTGCAGCACGTTTACTGCTTTGGAGTATTTTCCTAATTTTTTTGCTGTTGTCCCTCTTCTCCTCTTCTGAAGGCGTTACCTGCCTCTTCGGATGCAGTTCCATAACACCCTCTGGTACTTTGTCCAGGGACCATTCTTCGTCGGTGAATCCAGGCAGTAAATGTCACCGCACTATTCGACTGCAGGGGCATCATGCATATTCTAATCCTGTCCTTACTCGATGCCCACGTGTGCATTTCTCAGCTAAAGTTGCAGATGGAGGAACTTTTGGCTGAGGTTCGCCTTCCTAACCCAGGGTGGGGAGGCCAATTGTTGCACCCTAATGATGCCCTAATTGAGATCAGCTAACCTCGTGCACACCAGGAGTCCAATGCAGGACCGTCCTGATCTGTATGGTTCTGCTACCCACTGCATAAATTTACTGACGCTCTGGGTTGCCTTCCTAACACTTTGCTGAAGATTTAAATATTGGACAATTTTACCAGGGCTCCTTGATTTTATTTGTTGAACTGCAGCATTTCCATTGGAAATTACTTCCCTAATGTTCTCCTCAAGACAAGCTTCTATTTAACCCAGAAAACTACAATGAACACAATGAGAATGAAACTAAACAAAAGGAATCTTCAGAGCTAACCCAGTGTTGCAAAATGTTATGCAATAATTCTACCGTTTAAAAGGTTGAACATTGTTCCCAGGTATACTGTACTATGAAGCATACTGTTACTGTCCATTTTGTACGATACTGTTACTATCCTTTTTGGTTCTGTATATTATACATGTTCCCTTTTTACAAAATACTAAGTAAAAATATTTCAAAAAGTTGAAGATTCTTAATAAACCAATAGATATTTATAATGCGTATAGATTCTAAATGAGTACATAGATCATGATTGTGTGTCATACACCTAAATAAGTCAATCGATAGTCTGTCATACACCTGGACAAGTCAATAGGTAGTTACAGTATATAATATACTTAATAAATAAATCAATAGGTAATATTAATGTAAAACATACCAGTATGAGACAATCCAGAATACAGTGATGCTTCGCCTCTCGTATAATGATGTCTAACTTGTAGATGTGTTTAGCGACTGTAGCTCCTGTACTTTTATAGTGCTTTTCTCAGAGCTGATTGGATAGTATTGGTGTCACAATGTGGCACAGTTTTCAGATTTAAATTTTAAAATAAAAACTAACTTTCCTTTATTATAGGGCACAAACACGCCTTAGGCAAAATTTCAAAACTAAATAAGGGGCTTGTCTCCTCACACAAGTATAATGTTCTCAGCTATTGTGATACCAGTTGAAAGCCAAAATATTTGTTCCATTTACAAATCAATTGATCTAAACAATATGGATTACATTTGCCTCTTTTTCATTTTTTTGGTCTGTGTTTAATAGCCACTAACCAAAATGGCAGGTGGTCCCAATCTTACTTTGGTGGGTTTTGTCCTATAGAAATTTGAAAATTAAATCGCATAAAACTGGTCAATTGAGATGACCATTTTAAATGATCATTTCATACTTCTCAAACAGTCAAGTATGCACGTGCCTGGCATGAATGGTGAATATTTTGTTCTTCCACGTGTGATGTGATGTGTGTAAAATCTAGTCAAAAAAGCCCAACAGAAATTTTGCAAAGCCTGTTTTACAGATGTGAACATGGTGCTCTGATCTTGCTTACAACACCAAACCAGCCTAAATCCCAATGGCAGTACCCACTGGTCCACCTCCTGCTGATAGCTCGAACATGATTCTTGGTCAGTAAATCCATGGGTGAATGAGTAATGGAGAATAATAAGCAGAGGATGGTAATGGCCTGAGCTTGTGGGAGGCCTCTGATCTCACCTCCCCAACTTCTATTATGATCTCCGGCTCCAAAATGTAGAAGGCAGTCATCCCATAAGAAATCAGATTGTTGTGAAGGCCGCTTTTAGAACATCTCTTCATATGAGGACCAAGTAAAGGAGCTCAAAGAAGGGAACAGGGCATTGCAAGGAGGCAGAAAAGAAGAGCGCACAATTTCATTAGTTGAGATGCAGCAAAGGAAAGATAGACTGCTAGTTCCCATGGGAGAAAACCTTAGAAAAATGTCTTGCATGCCATGTGGAGGGGAATGGCAGTGGCACTGGGTGCCACCTCTCTCACCCCCAAAGCTGAAGAGCAGTGCCAGAAAAAGTTCAATGACCTGAGAAGAGCATACAGCAAAACCCGGACAACATCCAGGCTTGGGCTGATAAGTGGTAAGTAACATCACCAAGCCCCTCACCATCAACATCCTGGGTGTCACTATTCACCAGAAACTCAACTGGACCAGCTTCTTCGGCAGCACCTCCCAAACCTGCGACTACCACCCAGAATGACATGGGCAGCAGGTGCATGGGAACACCATCAACTCCATGCTCACCTCCAAGTCACAAACCATCCTGACTTGTACATATTACCATTCCTTCATTATTGCTGTGTCAAAACCTTGGAACTCCCAACCTAACATTGTGGGGCCTCCTTCATCACTCAGACAGCAGCAAGTTAAGAAGATGGCTAACCACCATCTCCTCAAGGGCAACTAGAGATGGGCAATAAATGCTACCCTGATGAGCAACACCTGCATCCCAAGAATGAATTCAAAAAAAAATCCAAAGGGGATTATGCTCTTAGCTTAAACCCTCCTTTCCTTCAGGTCTAACATCATAACAGGAGGGTGGGGTCAGAGAATGATGAAAAGGAGGAAGATGATAATGATGATGATAATGGGGAGGATGAGGAGTAGGAGGGAAGGAAACTCTTCCTTGTGGACTAAAATGATGATGATAAAGATCAGGATGATAATGTGGAGGAAGAGGATATTGAGGGCAAGGCTATGCAGGAACCTTGGAGCAAGATTCTGCTGCATGTTTCTCTGCCAAAATGCGCTCTATGTCTCCTGTGTGACTTGCTTTCTCATTCCCAAGAACCAGCTCAGATACTTTCACACCAAGAGGAATTGGATAGTGTCAGTGAGAATGTGACACTGGGTGATTCACAGGACACAAGGGTGCTGGAGGAGTGGGGAGTGGGTGAGGATGTGTCATCTTCCCAACGGAGACCGAGGAGAAAGCTGCCCATAGCTATAGAGTCATGGGTCGTTGCCTGAAAAGGATTTTCAAGAAAAGTGCAGGCTCTGAGGTCAGCCCGTAAAGATATGTGGCAACTGACAGTTGTGAGTTTCGAACCCAGAGCCCTCATTTGTGGAACATCAAGGAACCTTCTGATTTATTGCAGGAATTTTTTTATTTTTTATTGTTTATTACTTGAATTTGTAGCAGCTGCACTGGAATCTGCAACAAATCCCCCCGCCCCCCCCCCCCCCCCCATCTCACCTCAGAAGTGGCTCAGGACCAGTCGGTGCTTCCTCCTCCAAGGAAAAACAGACCACTGCCTTGTTGTCAATGGGGAAGAGATTAGACAGTACCTTGCGCACCAGCTTTCAGATCCAAGGGGTTGGGATACAGATTGCTATCTATGAGGACGTTCAGCTTTGTTAGCTGCCATTTGACCAGACAGCCCACATATCAATGGGGACAGAGGTCCAAGCCACAGTGGAATTGCAATAGTTGGAGGTCAACTGCCTGAGGCTGGTGTTTCTCAAGACAACAGCACATGCCGGGCATCTAGCCTTCCTCTCAGAGCACCACACAAGAATCAAGCTGCCTGGGTGGAAACTCCAGAGATACAGCTCCCTCTCAGGAGCTAGCTGTCACAAGAAAAAGGCCACTCTTCCTCTAATGTTGGTCACAGATCAATTGGTTATAGGACCCATATAAAGTGGGCAAACTTAACGTTTAGACTGTGTTTGAAACCCACAGTATTTTAAAGGAGAAGCTGCAACTTGGATGTCAAGTTTTGGGTAGAAGGCAAAAAAGGTTAACAGTTACATTGTGTCTCAGAGGTTTTAAAGAGAACTGGAGAGCTACCCACCGTTTTCAGTTTCCACCATTCCCCTTAGTACAATGTGTGTCTCATTGGCATATGTGCTACTTGGAGTAAGGGGACAACCAGGAATAACTTTTGGATAAAAAAGCAAAATACTGCAGATGCTGGAAATCTGAAATAAAAACAGAAAATGCTGTAAATAATCAGCAGATCAGGCCGCATCTGTGGGGAGAGAAACAAAGTTAATGCTTCAGGTCGATGATCTTTCATCAGAACTGAAAAAAGTTAGAGATGTAACAGGTTTTAAGCAAGCTATCCATGGGGGTAGCTACAGTCTTCCTGAGAGGGATACCTGGCACCTCCCCTGACCCTCCAGTCTTTGGCCAGATTTTCTGGCCTCCCTAACAATGGGTGCTCTTGATGTGCGTGGGTTATTGCCATTCCAGAATCCCATTCGTCTTAGAACATCTGGCAGGGGGGTGGGAGAGGGAAATTCTTAGTCGGTGCAATCTTAGCATAATTGCCAGGATCCCTACTCTGTGGATTCTTGTCTCCTTTGTTTTCAATTTTAAGAACTCACCTATTTTTTCAAGGCTTTGCACCAGCTGCTTTTGTATTACAGTTGATGGCCATCCTTGCTAAAGTGTGACCACACCTTCCAGGTGACGACACATTGCTCATTCTATACTGCAGTTTTGCAGTTGTGGTTCGAGTCAAACACAAGTGTCCCCGATTTTGGTTACTTGACCTTGATTTTTGTGGGCCATGTGCCTGAGTTGATGAGCCTATGTGTCACATAACATTTGTATGAAGGTTGCCTGTTATCTAACATTCACTTCCTGCAGAAGAACCGAATTAATTTCAGTATCAATCAGATAACATTATGATAGGGACAATCGCACGCACATGATAGAAAATAATGGGGTTTGTTGCATCACCATGGTGAAGCACGGTAAATAATAGCTTGGTATATTTGTGGAATAGGCCATTGGCCAAGGAAGATTACTGAAGTAGACAGTAGAAGTGTATCAGGGATTAACTAAATGTGCTACTGGAAGCGCTCCCCCTCCTTCTTGGGGCGCTACCATTGAATATCGCGGCGCTAAGTGCAACAGCGCCACGTGCGTCGGCACATAGCACCATGGTATTACAGGCCTCCTCCCCTGATTAAAGGGGAGGGGCCTCAAACAGCGCGCACTGGGGCCCTGCTGGACCACCGGGGAGCGGGGTGGCAGCAAAAGAGCTCGGCACTCAAGAGGAGTGTCGAGCTGACTGATCACGGCCGGCACCCTGCATAAAAAAGCAGAAGGGGACAGGTGCTGGCAGGTGGCCAAAAAAACTGTCCGCTCGGCACCTGCCCTTTAATTTGTGCCGCCGCGGCTGCAAAATCACAACCCTGACCCTGCCGGACATATCATCTGGCGGTAGGTCAGGGGGCGTGACCGAAGTTTGTGGTTGGGGTGCGAGCGGGGCGCTGCGCACACCGATGATGTCATCGCTGGAGGCGCTGCACCACAGGGCGCTACCAGCCGCCGCTAACCTCCCACTGAATTTCGCGGGAGGCGTTAGCGGCATGCACCCAGGCTAGGGGCTTTGCGCTCCGGGGGCGCTAACGGGAGGCGCAAAGCAACCCAATTTTTCCCCCTTTGCATTGATGTAAGGCCAATGTATGACTGTTAACTTGTGGAAGATATGAACCTATAGGTATTTTTATGCTTCGCCATAGGTTTCGGGAGAGCAGTGCAATGCCATCAGTTGCTGGCAGAAGCAGAGCTATGAATTTGGTGGCAGCTTCTAAGACCAATCAGAAAACTGGTTCTCTCCTGCCACCAGAACAAGAGAACCACATGTCTGCCAATATGAAATATTGAAAATGAGTGGTGTGGCTTGCTTTTGCTCCATATTTGGATTTATGTCATGCATAAGAACTGAATGCATTCTTGTGTCAATTAGATAACATGACAATTGGAATGTATGCGTGCACAGGATTGGAAAGAATGGGCCTTGTTAGTGTGGTGTAACAGTATAGTGAAGTACAGTAAATAATAGTATGTGAGTTCACAGAAAGGAGGTGTCTGATTGTCTAAGACTGTTAAACAGGCTGATTAATAATGGCAGAAGTTCAGCATAGCCAAAACCGTGATTACCGTAAAGCAAAGCAGCTGGCTGCATGTCCCCTGTGATATTTTACATAGTTCTCCAATTAAACTGAGTTTACATTACAGAACCACATCATGTAGAAAGCTGTTCTGTAATTGCTTCCAGTCCTCAAGCTGCAGAGTACCCTCCGTTTAGATTGCAAAGTGATTCCACATTGGCAACAAACCAAAAAGCACATGTGGAAGGTTCCACATAAACACTTGTTCGAAGGTTGTGCTTCACGACTTTGGTGAGGGGAAGTTCTGTGCAGTCGAGAAACACATGATCAGAGTTCTGAGCATCTGTTCCAACAAATGACATGCGGTTCAGTCTTCAGTAGTTTAAAAAAATATTCTCCTCCGATAATTCAGAATTCCCATGATATATCTTTAGAGATGAATTTAATATGAAGTTGATTTTATGAGCTCTCAGCACAGAGCTTCGAGTGGCAGGATCCCACAGTGGGAATTTGGGTGCCGAGCGCAGCGGAAATCTGCATGATTTTCTGTCCATTAAAAATAATCTGAGGAGGAAGAGTCTGATCTAATTCAAAATTCAGAAGCAAAGTGGATGAACTTCAACAGCTTTGAAAATTGAACATCTGAGACCGTATCCCAGCTTGGAAGAAACACAAGGGTGACATTCCTGTGCATAAACAGCACAGGAAATTTTCTGAACCAGGAGAATCAGGTGGAAGTCATTTTCTCCCATTGTGCACTTTTACAATGTTTCCCCCCAAGTTCGCTCATGCTTTTTGAGCCTCCCCACAACCCGTCCACCAAGGTAACATTCAGATTGACAGCCAGCTGTGAGATTCCTGGGATTGTACTGCTAATGCATTCAGGGTAAGTGAGCTGCACCAGCTACCAGGATCACCTGATGAAGGCGGAAATGAGGAGTTTGTGAGCCTGAAGAGCCTGGAGAGTTTAAACACTGATTTCTACAGCCTTGAAATGCTTTTTAAAGCCATTTTTTGTTGTTGGGTTTATTACAACAAAGACCTGCACTTGCTTCTCACAATTCTGTCCATCAACGGAATTCAAAGCAAGACATGCAACATTTTTTTAAGTGGTGCATTCCCACTTTATACAGGCCTCGGGAGGCCCACCAGAGTTTGCGTGCATCAAGTGGGTAGGCTGCCCAATTCCCGACGCACCGGGTGGGCAGCTGGTCAATCGTCTTGAAATGAGGCTTGGGAGTTAAAATCGCCCGAGTCGCACGCTGGCGATGACATGGGGTCTTCCCATTTGCCCCCCCACGCACGATTAATTAAAAAGCAGAACCACAAGGGTTACCTGAGCCACGAGCGAATTTGGCTAGGACAAATAAAATTAGAGAGTTAAATGCGTGGCTCAAAGGCTGGTGTGGGAGAAATGGGTTTTGCTTCCTGGGACACTGGCACCAGTACTGGGGCAGGAGGGAGCTGTTCCGTTGGGACGGGCTTCACTTGGCCAGTGCTGAGACTAGAGTCCTGGCGGATCATATAACTAGGGCTGTAGAGAGGGCTTTAAACTAACTAGTGTGGGGGGGAGGTTCCTAGAGAGCAAATAATAAAAATGACAACAGAGAAGGTCATAGACTTAGGTAGCAGTGGGGAAATTAAAAACCAGAGCATGTCAGGAAGGGGCAGAAGGTATGGAATAAAAGGTAAAGTAATAAAAAGGGCAAAAGCAGGAACTAAGTGTCACAAAACATATTTGAAAGTTCTCTATCTGAATGCACGTAGCATTCGTAACAAAATAGACGAGTTAATGGCACAAATAACTACATATGGGTATGATCTTGTGGCCATTACAGAAACATGGCAGGGTGACAATGCCTGGGAATTAAACATACCAGGTTATTTAATGATCAGGAAGGACAGGCAGGAAGGAAGGGGAGGTGGGGTGGCTATGTTAATCAAGGAAGGAATCACTGTAATACAGAGAAATGATATTGGGTCAAAAGATCAGGATAATGAAACAGTTTGGGTGGAGGTAAGGAATAATAAGGGGAAAAAAACACTAGTGGGCGTAGTCTATAGGCCTCCGAACAGTGGCAACTCTGTTGGACGGAGTATCAATCAGGAAATAGTTGAGGCTTGTAATGAGGGAACATCTATAATTATGGGGGATTTTAACTATCATATTAATTGGACAAATCAAATTGGGCAGGGCTGCCTTGAGGATGAGTTCATTGAGTGTATTAGGGATGGGTTTCTTGAGCAGTATGTAACTGAACCGACCAGGGGGCAAGCAATCTTAGATCTGGTCCTGTGTAACGAGACAGGATTAATTAAAAATGTCCTAGTAAAGGATCCCCTTGGAATGAGTGACCATAACATGGTTGAATTCCATATTCAATTAGAGGGTGAAAAGGTTGGATCTCAAACAAGTGTGCTAAGCTTGAATAAAGGAGACTATGAAGGTATGAGAGCGGAATTGAGTAGAGTGGATTGGGAAAATAGATTAAAGGGTAAGACGATACATGATCAGTGGTGTATATTTAAGGAGTTATTTTACAACTTCCAAAAAATATATATTCCACTGAGAAGAAAAGGGTGTAAAAGAAAAGACAGCCATCTGTGGCTAAGTAAAGAAATTAAGGATAGTATTCGACTAAAAACAAGGGCATATAGGTAGCCAAATCTAGTGGGAGGATAGAGGATTGGGAAAACTTTAAAAGACAGCAAAAAATAACAAAAAGATTGATTAAGAAAGGGAAGATAGATTATGAAAGTAAATTAGCAAAAAATATAAAAACAGATAGTAAGAGCTTTTATAGTTATATAAAAAGAAAAAGGGTGGCTAAAGTAAATGTTGGTCCCTTAGAGGATGAGACCGGGAAATTAATAGTGGGAAATTTGGAGATGGCAAAAACACTAAATGAATATTTTATATCAGTCTTTACAGTAGAAGCCACTAAGAATATCCCAACACTGGACAAACAGGGGGCTAAAGGGGGGGAGGAGCTAAACACGATCAAAATCACTAAGGAAGAGGTACTCGGTAAAATAATGGGACTCAAGGCGGATAAATCCCCTGGACCTGATGGCTTACATCCTAGGGTCTTGAGGGAAGTGGCGGTAGGGATTGTGGATGCATTGGTAATAATTTTCCAAAACTCCCTGGACTCGGCAAAGGTCCCGGCAGACTGGAAAACTGCTAATGTAACACCCTTATTTAAAAAGGGCAGTAGACAGAAGGCTGGAAACTATAGACCGGTTAGCCTAACATCTGTGGTAGGTAAAATTTTGGAGTCCATTATTAAGGAGACAGTAACAGGACATTTGGATAATCATAATTTAATAGGACAAAGTCAGCATGGTTTTATGAAGGGGAAGTCATGTTTGACAAATTTGCTGGAGTTCTTTGAGGAAGTAACATATAGGGTGGATGAAGGGGAACCAGTGGACGTAGTGTATTTAGACTTCCAAAAGGCATTTGACAAGGTGCCACACAAAAGATTATTGCTTAAGATAAAAAATCACGGGATTGGGGGTAATATTCTGGCATGGATAGAGGATTGGCTATCTAACAGAAGGCAGAGAGTTGGGATAAATGGTTCATTCTCAGACTGGCAATCAGTAACTAGTGGTGTTCCGCAGGGGTCAGTGCTGGGTCCCCAACTCTTTACAATCTACATTAACGATTTGGAGGAGGGGACCGAGTGTAACATATCAAAGTTTGCAGATGATACTAAGATGGGAGGGAAAGTAGTGAGTGAGGAGGACATAAAAAACCTGCCAGGGGACATAGACAGGCTAAGTAAGCGGGCAGAGATTTGGCAGATGGAATACAATACTGGAAAGTGTGAGGTTATGCACTTTGGCAGGAAAAATCGTAGAGCAAGTTATTACCTTAATGGCAAGAAACTGGAAAGTACTGAAGTACAAAGGGATCTGGGGGTCCTGGTGCACGAAACTCAAAAGGTTAGTATGCAGGTGCAGCAAGTGATTAAGAAGGCCAATGGAATGTTGGCTTTCATTGCTAGGGGGATAGAATATAAAAACAGGGAGGTATTGCTTCAGTTGTACAAGGTATTGGTGAGAACGCACCTGGAATACTGCATACAGTTTTGGTGTCCATACTTAAGAAAAGACATACTTGCTCTCGAGTCAGTACAAAGAAGGTTCACTTGGTTAATCCCGGGGATGAGGGGATGGACATATGAGGAGAGGTTGAGTAGATTGGGACTCTACTCATTGGAGTTCAGAAGAATGAGAGGCGATCTTATTGAAACATATAAGATTGTGAAGGGGTTGGATCGGGTGGATGCGGGGAGGATGTTCCCGATGATGGGTGAAACTAGAACTAGGGAGCATAGTCTTAGAATAAGGGGCTGCTCTTTCAAAACTGAGATGAGGAGGAACTACTTCACTCAGAGGGTGGTAGGTCCATGGAATATGCTGCCCCAAAAAGCTGTAGAAACAGAAATAGACAGTTTCCTAGAAGTAAAGGGAATTAAGGGTTACGGGGAGCAGGCAGGAATTTGGACATGAGACTAGGTTCGGATCGGTCATGGCCCTGTGTGTAGCGGAGCGGGCGCAGGGGCCGTGTAGCCTGATCCTGCTCCTATTTCATGTGTCTAATTCTGTTAGATTCAGGAGATGGTTCTGTGATAGTGGATTGGCGGTTAGGATCAGGTCAGCCATGATCTTATTGAATGGCGGAGCAGGCTCGAGGGGCCGATTGGCCTACTCCTGCTCCTATTTCTTATGTTCTTATGTTCTTATGATTCACATCTGAGTTAAAATCCAGGCTCATGTTAACATTCAAGATGAGATTGGATAGGTAAATGAAGGAAAGCGGGTTGAAGGGATATGGAAACAGGGTGGGTAAATATGATTAGCACCAACACAGACTGTTTGGGCCTAATGGCTTGTTTCCGTGTTATAACTTCTATGCATTTCTGTGTATTTTTGGTGGGAGATGAATAAGATTCAATTGATTTCCTCCATTTTCATGTTGGAGAAAGTTATGACTTAGCCATACCTTGATATGTGATCGGCAATCTGACAAAATAAATGTGATCATGGTGTGGTGGTGGTGGGGAGGTAAAGAGCATGTTGTCAGTGCACAAGTGGAAATTGATTCTATATTAATGGATAATGGCCCAGAAATTCGGCTCTCCACGGGTGAGTACGCACAGGGTACTCGCCCGTAGGCCGAATGGAAGTGCGGGTTTTCTGCATGCACTGTGCATGCGCGGGAAACCGGCACTTCCAACCCTCTGAACGAAGGGGTTCAGGGGTCGAACGCGCGCGCAGGAGAGGCTGCGCGTGCGCTTTGAACTTAGGTTTTTTTTGCAGGTTTTCACGTGAGGTCTGCTTTTTACAAGGTAAGTGGTCAATTAATTAAAATTAAAACATTTTTTCCACAGATTTATTATTTTTAAATACTTTAAAGCAAGGTACGTTTATTTTTAGCCCCGTTTTTTTATAAAATTATTTTTTTCAAAAATTAAAATTATTGTTTAAAATAGTTATTTAATGTAATTTATAGTTTATTTAAAAAGTGTGATGTTTTAAAAAAATTTATTTGAAGGTTTACTGCTATTTTGGGGCCCGTAGTATTCATAAGTTTTGACAGGTCTGCCTGTCAATCTTATGAATGGGCTTTTCCTTCCTCCGATTGGCTGCCCATGGCTCACGTGATTCCAGGGGACGCATCGCACTAACTACGCCCCTGGGACACGCAAGCACAGCGCGCCGGCAGCTGGGCCAGGCCCCGGAGCGGAATTCCACGGGGCCCTACAGCTCAACTGCCGGCGTGCAAGGTAAGTGCAGGTCGGGGCTTGCACCCGCGGGAAGCCCCAGACCCGAATTTCTGGGCCATTAATGTCTCTGAAGGACAGCATATGCTCAAGGAAATTTGCTACACTTATGCTTATTTGTTAGACGTTGGGAAGGCATCGGCTGCAACTGGAAAGCCTCTGACTACACCATTTGCTCCCAGTCAGGGGGGCTCTCCTTGCAGTCCCTCTCGCGCTGCAGCATGGCGAGGAGATGGAGCAGAGGCAGCAAAGACAAACTGCTCAAAGAGGGAGGAGGAGTGCTCTCAGCAGGAGGCCTTACAGACCTAGGGTCTGTAAGGTTCTCAAAATTCCAACATTCCCCGAAGTTATTAATTAAAAGGGACACTGAATGGACTTGATTTTAAAACCAGGGTACCCAAAATGGCTGCGGTAAACCTCGTGACTAGGCCAAATGGGATTTTAAAACAAAGGTTCTGAAAAACAAGCAGGTCAAGGAGTTCAAGTTTTAAACTAATCAAAGACTTTGTAAGGACTGATAAAATGAACAAAAGACTGTACATTCCAGTCATTAAGTTGGAATGGGCTCCATCAAGCCATTAGGCTTTCTGCATTTTAAATCGGGAACCGCTCACCAGAGACATTGGCCCAGAAATTCGGGTCCCATCGCATGAGTAAGCACGGAGTACTCACGCGTGGACCCGATGGAAGTGCTGGTTTCTTGCATGCACTATGCATGCGCGGGAAACTGGCATTGCCGATCCTCTGAGCAAAGGGGTTCAGAGGTCGAACGCGTGCGCGCGGGAGTCTGCGCGTGCGCGTTGAACTTCCTTTTTTTTTTACAGGTTTTTCCGTGCGTGAAGGCCTCTACATTTTACACATTTAAAAACCAGGCGTAAGGACTTCATTTAAAAAGGTAAGTGGTCAATTAATTAAAATTAGAATTTTTTTTCCACAGGTTTATTATTTTTAAATACTTTAAAGTAAGGTAAGTGTATTTTTAGCCCCGTTTTTTTATAAAATTATGTTTTTCAAAAATTTAAATTATTGTTTAAAATAGTTATTTAATGTTATTTATAGTTTATTTAAAAAGTGTGATTTTTAAAAAATATTTATTTGAAGGGTAAGTACTGTTTTGGGGGCCGGAGTTTTCATTAGTTTGACAGTTCTTTCTGTCAATCTCATGAATGGGCTTTTCCCTCCTCCGATTGGTTGCCCATGACTCACGTGATCCCAGCGGACGCTGGATCACGCAAGCACAGTGCGCCGGGAGCTGGACCGGGCCACAGAGAGGAAATCCACGCAGGCCCAGGCCTCAACTGCCGGCGCGCTAGATAAGTGTAGATCGGGGGCTTGCACCCGTTGGAAGCCCCCGACATGAATTTCTGGGCCAATAAGCCTGAATGGGAGCAATTCACAGCTTGTCTTTAACAACGGCTAGGGTTTCGAGGCTACTTTAGACATAACGACTATCACTCTACAGGTAATTTTTATAAACGTTTTTAAACATTTAAACGAGCTCACCCAAATCAGACAAAGGACTGAACTGATTTGGCGCGCAGATAAGGGCTCCCGATAGGGGTATAACTATGGGCCCATCAGGAAGCCACTCTCTCTCTTGCCTCTTCTCTCCTGCCTCCTGCCTCCTGCCTCCCAACTCGCTGCCAGATTACAACCAGGACGGGTTGTATGAAGAAGACTGCGTGGGGCTTCGAATAAACGGGCCCTCAGTCCAGCTCATTCAACCCAACAGGATCAACCAAGGAAGAACATCAACTGAAGAAGAGCCCATCCTGCGAGGTAAAATACCCAGGCAGAGACTTTAATATTGGGGTATTTTACCTGGACGGCCCCCTTGCAGCGCGCTGGAACCACGTGACCTCGGCAGGCCACAGAGTGCACAAGGAGTGAACCCAAAACCTTCAACTGTTTTTTTAAATGTAACAAGTTCTTGGATTGGTGAGCATGAAGTTCTGGCCCCTCATAGTCTAATCTAGTTAGGTATAGGGGTGGGAATTAAGGGGATTGCTAATATAGTTGTTTTCCCTCGATTGTGCCGTGTGTTCCCCATTCCTTTTAAGTATAAGCATTTTGGGCTAAAAATTCGGTATCGCCGCGCCAGGTCTTTAGTGCCTGAAATTTTGCGCTCGCCCGGATTCCCGTAGCGCCCGCCTGAAATTCAGTTGCGCCGCCCCAAGACGGAGGCGGGCGCTATTGCAGGGTTTGGCCGCCTCGTTTGGGGCGATGAAAGTCAGTTTCAGGCGTCCAGCTGCCGCTGCGGCACCCGATGCGGTGCGGCAAGCTGGGGTACTGCAGGCCTCCTCCTTCTCTTAAGGAGGAGCTGCCTGCAGCCGTGAGATCGCCGCTGGATTCCCCCGGCAAATGAGCCCGGCACCACGGAGAAGTGCCGGGCTCGCGGGAGTCAGACACCAATGCCGCGGGGGGGTGGTGCAGGAGTCCGGGGAGGGAGGTGCGGCCAGGCGGCCGCCGGAAAAGCGGCCGGCCGCCCCTCCACCTTTATGCGCCGGCCTCTCGGAGCTGCAAGGCACCGTTTTTCAAACGCTGTTTGCGGCCGCTACGGGCGAGGCGGCCGCAACTGAATTTGACCATCGGCACGGAATAGCATTGGAACCGGGGCACTGCGCACACCGATGACGTCATCGGTGCCGGCGCAGCGCTACCGGCTAACGCCGATGTTAGGGACCAACTGAATTTCGGGCGCTAAAAAACTTCCGGCGCAAACCACTCTATAGCCAATAAGTGGGCGCAAACGCGACTGAATTTCTAGGCCTTTATTTCTGTAGTGTGCTGTACCAGTAATTTTCTCGTGTAAGATCGTTATAATTTTTCAGTTCAATAAAATCTTGGTTCTTTTACACCAAACCACTTGTCTACTCGATTTTCTGTATCGCTGCCTGTATCTAAGTCCGGTGTCCAGAACCCAGGGGGCGAGCAATTCGAACCGCTCAAAGAAGGTAGTCAGAGGCAAAGCTGACTGACCAAACACGCCTGTGCAAACCCCCTACAGGTCTTCAGGGAGCATTTCTCCTACCTGCACTTAAGTACACTTAAGTAGTGTATTTGGAGGCTTCGCTTCATCAAGGAGGTGGTCAAAGAACTCTGTCAACTCTTGGAACCAGACCTGCAGCCTCAGAGCAGAGCGACAACGGCACTGCCAGTGGCCCTCAAGGTGACCGTGGCCCTTAATATTTTCGCCACTGGATCCTTCCAGGCTGGAGCAGGCGACGTAGCTAACATCTCCCAATTCACTGTCCATCGCTGTATCCAGGGGGTCACAGAGGCTCTGTACTCTAGGAGAAGAGACTTTATTGTCTTCTCTCTGAACAGAGAGAAGCAGGAGGAGCTCGCATGTGGCTTTGCCAGGATAGCGGACTTCCCCATGGCGCAGGGCGCCATCGACTGCACACATGTGGCTTTGCGGGCGCCGCATTTCACTCCTGAGATGGACCGCAATCGCAAAGGCTACCACTCTCTTAATGTGCAGTTAGTGAGTGACCATGCCCAGCACATCATGGTGGTGAATACCCGGTATCCTGGCAACAGTCATGATGCCTTCATCCTGCGCCAGTCCGCTGTTCCAGCAATCTTCCAGCCACCACGTCGAACCGAAGGGTGGCTGCTCGGAGACAAAGACTATCTGCTCTCCAGTTGGCTGATGACTCCCCTCCGCAACTCCACCATTCATGGCTGGCAATCATATAATGACAACAATGCTGCCTGCCATGAGGAACCTCATCGAGCAAACCATCAGAGTGCTCAAGCAATGGTTCCGCTGCCTTGACCGCTCGGGAGGAGCCCTCCAGTACTCGCCAAAGCAGGTGTCCCATTTTGTGTTGGTGTACTGCATCCTCCACAACTTGGCCATTGTGAGGGCGGAGCCCTTGCCACCACGGGTTCTGCGACCACCTCAGGAGGAGGAGGAGGAAGGGAGGAGGCAGGCAGCAAATCTCTGTTCTGGACGGTCTGTCCGTGAGCGCATCATCAGACTCTGGCTCCAATGAATGAAACCCCAGATCCCCATTGCTCAACAGTTCCCACCTTACCAGCCCTGTCATGGAACATCACAATGTCCTGTTGGGCACAAAGCTGAAATGAAAGCCACCACAAAACAAACATTCCAAACATAATTTATAAATGATTATTTCTATTCTTACATAACAAAGTCAACTAATCACCCTTGTGCATTCCCTTAGTGTCTGTTTTTCATGTTCGTTTGCCTATTCTAGAGCTCCTACGCAGTGCTACCCCAGTGGCTGGTGGAAGGATGGTGACTTTCCATGGGGGACACTGCAGATGGCCTTGCAGGATGACCTTGAGCAGCTCTGAGCCTAGAAAGCCCGACTGTAGGCTGCACCACCTCGCCATGGGCAGCAGCAGTCTGGGCGGGCTGGCTGACAGGCAACTGCAATGGCACTGGCGGAGTGGCAGGGGTGGGAGGATGAATGCTGCTATCCTGAGAGAGGACAGCAGGTTCTTGCTCCACGGAGACACTGACACTTCCCCAGGGTGAGTCTCAGCATTCCTAGACACCTTTTGGAGGTAAGATTGCTGGACTGCTATGAGACCCTGCAAACTCCACACTCATAAGCCCAGCCACAATGACAGCAGTCTGAGCTTGCGTGGCAGAAAGCTGAGCTTGCATGAGAGCAGTCTGAGCTTCCACTGCAACACTCAGACGTTAGCTTACTTCGACTTGTGCTACAATGGAAACTGCGACATCGTCCATCACACATGGTTGGATCCACAAGTGCTCTAATGGAGTTGCCCATGAACTCCATCCTGGAAATCACAGGCTCCAAGCTCCGCGCAAAGCCTCGTGCAATGTTGGAGCCGGACTCCTCCATGATCCTTGACAGTGACAAGAGGCTCTCTGGCAGGCCTGCTACTGTACCAAGCAGTTCTGTGTACATGCCCATCACCCTTCTTCTGAAAACTGCCCCATCGAACTCCTCATCTTAGTCCTGTGCAGCAGAACTAGTTTGTGAACCCGCCCTCTAGGGAGCTGGCACCTGCGCCACCCTTTCCCCCTGGCCTGGCTGCAGCCCACTGATGCCCGGTGACTCACCACGTGCAGATTTCGCCTCTGTACTACCCTCTAAAGTTCGCGCAGTGCCATTTTCTGAACTGGTGCCTGGGAGTGTCAGATCGAGTGATGGTGCCTCTTCTTCACCATCATTCTCCTCCTATAGTTTTTATTGCACAGGCTGGGCTGCTGACAGTTCTTGGAAATCTGAAAGGAGAAAGGCACAAGGTTGTGGTGAGGGGAGGGGGTGAAAGCACGGTGTGCATGCTTACGCCATCAGCAGCTTGTAAGTGAGAAGAGATTGTGCGATGAGGGGGAAGTGGGATGTGAGAAGAAGAATTAGGTATGAGCATCATCAATGCTTTCAATCTTACCGCTCACCACGGCCTCAGTGACGGCCCCTCCAATTATCTGCTGTCCAGTCTCTTCCAGCGCAGTAAGGTTGTGCAGCCGTGCTTGTCCACTCACCCCCCCCCCCCAAACCCCCACTGCCTGTCTGTTGCTGCTCACACCGGTTGTGAGCTCTGGGGGAATCAAGGGATATGGGAATTGGGTGGGAAAGTGGAGTTGAGGTCGAAGATCAGCCATGACCTTACTGAATGGCGGAAGTGGCTCGAAGGGCCGTATGGCCTATTCCTGTTCCTAATTCTTAAGTTCCTATGTTCTTATGAGCAACCTTGGCCTGCAAGAGAATGGGAAGTGTATTAGTGAGTGTGGTGTAATGTGTTTGGGTGATGTGTCTTCATGGTTGAATAACTGACAGTGTGTGCAAGCTGTGAGATGTGGGTGTAAGGCTTGCAGCAGTGGTAAGTGTGTGAGGGTGAGGTGAAACTATGATTCTGAGGTATGAGTTGTCATTGCTAGAGAATGTTGATTGATGGGGGTGTGGTGCATTCAGCAGTGTGTGAGGCTAGTGGTGCAGCTTTTGGGATATGGCATTTGAAGATGCACTCACTGACCTTGACCACTTGTGTGAGGTCATTGAACTGCTTCCAGCACTGGTTCCAGGTCCTGGCAGGCAACACTGGTGGCACTGACAGCTTGTGCAATCTCATCCTACTGCCTTCTGACGGTGTGTCTTGGAGGCCTCTTGCCCCACTACGGGTAGAGGACCTGGACCTAGGCCTCTAGTGCTGCATCAGTGAAGTGAGGTGCCCTTTCTGTCCCCTGTTTTGCCATTGCTGCAGCTACAGTAACAATGAGGTATTTCTGCAACAAAGCACCTCCCCTTTAAGAAGTGCAGACAGCCTTTCACTCTGCAGGCAAACTTTAATTGGACAGCAGACTGCACCCGATATTGGTCCCTCTGTTGAGCCCTGAGCCAACCAGCATTTAGTTCTGGGCTCAGTGCTGCAATCATGCTAATGAGCAGGCAGCACGAATGTTGCGTGCAACCTGCACTATTTTCAACGGGTGTGGGCAGATTGCGTATTACGATCCCTGTGCCCGTTTTCAGGCCTAATCGAATTTCATCCCCAAGGTCTTGGATTTTCCTAAATATTATCATCCAAAATATGGTGGTATTGGGCAGGATGGATTTTGAGGGCAAAAGTTGACCAGCGAGCAGTCGTACCACATCCCTTCCATGATTTTCCGATGGAAGTGATTGTGGACTTTGAACATGCCCAGCCAAATATAGGTAGACACATTTAAAATAGCCAGTAATGACGGAGTTAAACCATGCATCACATTTTCTGTACTTGCTGCCATACTGGTCTTGGACACCAGTAATGCCAGCATGTTTCTGGTGTCCAACATTGTTAAATCCCATCAGGGTATGGAATCAAATGCAGGTTGTTAGTTTTTTCCTTTCGCCGATGAAATTTAAATTTCTACTTCAAAAGGCCCCTATCCTTGTGCAGCCCCACAGACAGCTGGCTGGTCTTATTCTGCTGCTTGCAACAGCCATGCTCCCTCTTTCCCTCCTGGTGGGCCTCCCAGTATAGGTGGGAATACTGCTGAGCCCACCCAAAAAATGTTGATGAGACTTGTCCTGGGAAATTTGCTAGGGTGACTGCTAGGTCAATTGGGTGGGCAGAAAGCCCGACCGCCGCACCCCCCCCCACCCGCAACCCCGCCATCCCCCATTGCTACAGTTCTGGTTGCAAAGTCACTACCAGAGGAAATTTAGGCCATGGAGTGCTCCAAGAACTTGGGGAATATAATATATTAGCAATATTGTACATTATATCTTACAAAACCTGCATGTTGAGAACATCCTCATGTAAGATTTTGGAAGCTGGCTGCAATAAATCTGTTAACTATACTATCCTTCCACCATCCACTCTCCTCCATGCAGCTCAGGGATGTAGGCATACAGACCTTCATTCGCCAGTCTGGTATGATTGTTGAACTATCATACCAGACTGGCGAATGAGAAGGTATAGCAGCGATACCCAATTACACAATTTCTTGAGGTCCAAAAGGCTAAGAAGTAATGGGGGTGAATTTCCAAGTGGGTTTTCTCGGATGTCCATTTTAACTTCAGTGGAAGAGCCACAGCATAAATGCCATTTACACCATTTTTCCAGGATTTCTGCAGCTATTCCACTGAAGTTACGGCAGATGAGCGGGAGAACCCATTTGGAAATTCACCCCAAATCTGCTTAAACTCCAAAACCCACAGTAATGTCACGGCAACATTGAGTATGACTATTCTTTACTATCAGGCTCCTGAAAACAATACAATACTAACAATCTTCAGCAATGGAAATAAATATTAAGAAACAGCATGTAACATTTTTTGATGCTGAAGTTTGTAAAAATGGAAAGTGCAAGTAAAAGAAAAGTGTAACATTAAGGGGGAAAAATTCAGTTGTTTTCGCCTCTCGTTAGTGCCTTAAGAGGGTGCTAATGGGGCGCAAAGCAACTAGCGCCCGGGCGCGGCGATGTTTGCGCCGCTCGTGAAATTAACTAGACATTTTGCGGCGGTGCTAAACACTACCGCCACGATCTCCTGCGCCGGCAGATCGCGACGTCAGTCGAGTGCGCAACGCCCCGGTAGTGCCCCGGACCGGATATTGAGTGGCGCCCCCTGCCTTACAGCCTGACGCTAGCAACGGCAGGTTGAGGGGAGAGTTTTGCAGTCAGAAAGGGACTGGGGGAGCGCTATTTAAAGGCGACCGCTTCCTGCCTTTTTTTGTTGGTGACATTTTTGCACCATGCATTCTGAGAGAGAGAGAGAGAGAGAGACTTCTGGAGAGATTCAACGCTGTGTGAAGGAGTTTTGGGTACTGAGCAGCACTTTGCAGGTTCATTTTTATTTGCCCTTCCTTGCTTCGCCAGCGCTCTGAGGTAGCGCCTCGCTCCTCGGCCTTTGCGCCTTAAGACAAGTGTGAATCGCCTGATTTAGCACTCCAATCACCTCCAGGGGCGATAAAAGCCAAGATTGCCGTCGGAGGCAATAATTAGCGCCAGGCGCTAAACTTTGCGCACGGCCGATAATCGCGCCCCAAACAGGGCGATACTGAATTTTTCCCCCTAAGAATCTTTGGGCTAGAAATTCATCTACTTATTGCCACGCCATAGCGCCATGAAATGGTGATAAAATGGCGGCCGCCGCTCTTTTGCCAGCAGGTGGCAGTTCCCGCAATGGTTGCCAATTTCCCCTCCCCCTTTGCGCTGCCAGTAACTGGCAGCGCCCTGGGAAAAAAATGGCAGCGTGGTGATGTCAATCGGCGTGCAACACTGACTTAACGTCACCAATGCAAACTTTGACCCTAGCACTGAATTCAATGCTGGGTCTTAAGCACGCCAGGTTAACCTGCCGTACAAGCAGGCTGACTGGGGCGATGTCTGCAGCTCTTAAAGGGACACAAACATCATCCAGGTAAGTTTGTATTTAAGGGTTTGGATTGGGTTTTTTGATTTTATTGAAGTGGTGGCTTGTTGCAATAGATGTGAAAAGTCTTTTAAGTATGTAAGGAGTGCTACTGGATGCTTGCAAGAGCTCAGATGGTAAATGAAGGCCTTTCAGAAGACAGGCCATGCTGCGAATACTCAGCAGGTCATGCAACATCCGTGGAGAGAAAAACAGAGTTCACATCTCAAGTCGACATGCTGCCTGACCAACTGAGTATTTCCAGCATTTTATGCTGTCATTTCACATTTACAGCACCTGCTTGCAGAGGGAAGTGGAAGACACAGAAGAGGAAGATGCAGAAGAGGAAGAAGCCAATGAATCAGATTGAAGGATGCATCCTAGACATCCTCTTTGTGGCCGGGATATCCGGGAAGGAATCATCTGCCTGCAGTCCTGCTAGTTGGGCAGGATGCATTTCTTGGGTGTGTGAAATGAAGAAGACACAAGGGTGGAGTTGTGCTGACGGGAGGGCGGGAAAGCAAGAGGTGCATGACAGAAGGGGGATAATGTATGAGGATATCCACATCTTGTATCCTTTCAGTCCCACTGCTGGCCAAGGGCTCAGCCATGCCCCTGCCAAGAATGGCTTGCACCATCTCCTCTAAGGAGCTGAGATAAGGCTAGGAATGGGAAATGTGCCTCATCATTGGTGCAGATTGTTGGTAGTTGAGTGATTGGGGATCATGCATTGAGCAGTGTATGAGGCTAGTGGTTCAGTTGGTAGGAGACGCCTTTTGAAGATGCATTCGCTGACCTTGACCAGTGGTCTGAGGTCATGAAGCTTCTTTGGGCACTGGAGCCAGGTGGTGGGGGCGACACTGCTGGCAATGACCGCCTCGGTGATGTGGCCCCACATCGTTCTTTCTGGAGGGCCTCCTGGCCCCTGTGGGTAGAGGGCTGCCCTTGCAGTGTTGACCCCCTGCACAAAGCTGGATTGCTGTGTGTAAGACCCTCAGTGTCCCTTCCCTGGCTTGCTGAGACATTTGTGTTAGTGCTGAGGCAGTTTTCCCATTTGTTGAGGTTAGGAAGGTAATTCAGCTTGAACAGCTAAATATTCACATTTGGAACTTCTTTTAAATATTGAATATTTCTTAAAAGGCAGAAAGGGCTGAAAAATGTATTGATTCACTGCAATTTATTTTGTAATGCTTCAGTGTGCATGGCTGCTTTAATTCTCAGACCTCTTCATTGCCCACAATTCCTTGCGAGCTCCACAGCTTCGCTCCCAGAGACCGTGGGAAGCTGCAACGCTGGACCGGGACAGAAACTCTGTTCCGGAACCCTTCAGCAACGCCACCAGGACGGCGTTGCACAGAAGCTGAGTGCTGCATCACCTATCTCCATGCCCCCCAGACCAATTTCACTCAGTTAGTGTTGCGGCCATTTCCAGCAGCCATTAACTGAGGCAACTTTGCTGGTGAACACAAATTTTTCTCCCATAGTATTTACAGCACTGAAACAGGCCATTCAGCCCAACATGTTCATGCCAGTGTTTATGCTCCATACCAGCCTCCTCCCACCCTTCTTCATCTAATCCCATTAACATATAGTTCTATTCCTTTATCCCTCACTAGCTGAGGGGATTTTTGAGGGAATGTTGTTGTTGGAAGAGAGAGAGAGAGCGACTGGGGGAAGAGAGAGAGAGAGAGCGAGCGACTGCGGGGAAGAGAGAGAGAGCGATTGACTGGGGGGGAGAGAGAGAGAGCGAGCGACTGGGGGGGAGAGAGAGAGAGCGACTGGGGTGGAAGAGAGAGAGAGAGAGCGACTGGGGGGGAAGAGAGCGAGAGAGCGAGCGACTGGGGGGAGAGAGAGAGAGCGAGCGACTGGGGGGAAGAGAGAGAGCGACTGGGGGGGAGGGGGTGGGGGGAGGGGGGGAGGGGATGGGGAGGGGGAGGGGGTGGGGGAGGGGGTGGGGGAGGGGGAGGGGAGGGGAGGGGGTGGGGGAGGGGGTGGGGGGAGGTGGGGGGAGGGGGAGGGGAGGGGGAAGGAGGGGGGGTGGAGGCGAGGTGAGGGGGATAGGTGGGGAGGGGAGGGGGTGAGGGGGGAATGGGGGGAGGGGAGGGGATGGGGGGTGTGGGAGGTGAGGGGAGGGGGGTGTGTGGGGAGGGAGGGGGGGTGGGGGGTGTGGGGGGAGAGGGGGGAGAGGGGGGAGGGGGAGGGGAGGGGAGGGGGAGGGGAGGGGGGAGGAAGGGGAGAGGGGAGGGGGGGTGTGGGGGGAGAAAGGGAGGGGGGGAGCTAGCAGACCCGATGGCTCAGCCCGAGCCCCGCCCTCCGAGCACCGGCCTCCGGAGCCCCGCCTTCCCGCTCTCTGGAGCCCCGCCCTCCCGCTGCGCTCTCCCGACCCCCGAGCCCCGCGCGCGCACCCTTTCCGAGCTCCGCCTTCCCGAGCCGCGCCCCCCGCCCGAGCCGCTTTAAGACCAGGGAGACTCCGCCGCGCAACCTACTGGGTGAGGCCCGGCCGGACTCAAGTCGCGCTCCGGGCCGAAGATGACGCGGACGCTGACTCCCGCCCCGCCCGCCTTTACTAAGATGACAGCGGTGGCGATGCTCGGCTCAGGCCCGCCCCCTCCAGCCTTCACAAAGATGGCGGCGATCGCTGGCCTTCTGTCGATTGCGACGGGAGGAACCTAGCTCGGGCGTGGCTGGTCAACAGACGCCCAGGCTTTGAGGTCTGGAAAAACGGTGAAAGGTAGGAAAATTATAGAGGTTAGACAAAAGATTTACAAATGAATTAACTTTTTTTAAAAACAATTTGTCTTTTAAAAGCAACTTTTTTTTTGCTGGAAATGTAGATTTGAAAAGAAACACGCAGAAAGCGGGAAAAAGAAATGAAAAGTTTGGAATCAAGATGGCGGCGACTCACCTTGGTTCAGGGGGGAGGGGGGAGGGGGGATGGGGGAGGGGGGAAGGGGGAGAGGGGGAGGGGGGAGGGGGGGAGAGGGGGAGGGGGGAGGGGGGGAGAGGAGGGGGGAGGGGGAGGGGGGAAGGGGGAGAGGGGGAGGGGGGAGGGGGTGGAGAGGAGGGGGGAGGGGGAGGGGGGTAGAGGAGGGGGGAGGGGGAGGGGGGAGAGGAGGGGGGAGGAGAGGGGGAGGAGAGGAGGGGGGAGAGGAGGGGGAGAGGAGGGGGAGGGGGAGGGGGGAGAGGAGGGGGGAGAGGAGGGGGAGAGGAGGGGGAGGGGGAGGGGGGAGAGGAGGGGGGAGGGGGAGGGGGGGAGAGGAGGGGGAGAGGAGTGGGGAGGGGGGTGGAGGGAGGGGGGAGAGGAGGGGGGAGGGGGGGAGCGGAGGGGGGAGGGAGGGTGATGGAGGGAGAGGGGGGGAGGGGGAGGGAGGGAGAGAGGGGGGAGGGAGAGAGAGAGAGGGGGGAGGGAGAGGGGGGAAGGGAGAGAGTGGGGGCAGGGAAGAGGGGGGCAGGGAAGAGGGGGGGAAGGGAGGGGGGCAGGGAAGAGGGGGGGAAGGGAGGGGGGTGCAGGGAAGGGGGGGCAGGGAGAGAGGGGGAGGGAGAGGGAGGGGAGAGAGAGGGAGGGGAGAGAGGGGGTGGACAGAGAGGGAGGGAGGGGGAAGGAGAGAGGGAAGGAGGAAGAAACCGGGCAGCCCAGTCTAAAGATGGCGCTGTTCGGGCCCACGTTGAAGTTCCGCCATGATCAAAGATGGCGTCACAAGGAAATTGCCGTGCCGCCAGGATCAAATATGGCGCTGTGGTGTCGCTGCATTGAACTGCTGCCAGGATGAAAGATGGCCGGGCCCAGTTGCCGGGGTAACCCTCCTCCCCTCCCGATCTCCAGAGCCGGTTGCCGGGTTAACCCTTGAGAGGGGGGGGGACCGAGGAGAGGGGATAGGGGGCGGGGGCAGAAAGAAAAAAAAGCTGTCTGCCAGCCTTCAGGGCGGGTGCGGCCAGCCTTGAAGGTGCGTGAAGAAGCCGGCGGCCATTTTCTCATGTCGGTTGGAAGCATGGAAATTTTTTTTTTCTTAATTAAAAACTGCAACATTTCTTTACTTTTAAAAAAAGTAGCTGCAAGGTACAAAATCGGAAATCTTCTAACTTTATATGTTCTTTCCTTAAAAACTTTCGCCTTTTGTATATCTTCTAACTTTATATCTTCTTTCCTTAAAAAACTTTCGCCTTTTGAAAACCGAAAGTTTTTTAAGGAAAGAAGATATAAAGTTAGAAGATATAAAAACTGAATTATTTATTCTCTATCTCTTCACTTACGTTGCAATAGTTGCTGCAGTCACTCCAGTGCTCGCGAAGACTAAAGTAACTTTTATTTATTCTGTCTTATTAAGCATCAGGCCCCGCCCACACACGCCATAGGATTGGTCAACCATCACGTGATGGGGGAGACCGAAGGGGCGGGGTGAGGGGTGGGAGGAGCTTGCCACAAACAATTGCCTAGGGTCCAGCATGGCTGGCAACAGACACCCAGGCTTAGAGGCCTATCTGCAAAAATGGGGAAAGGTAGGAAAATTAATGAGATTGATAAAAGATTTAGAAAGTAATTAACTTTTAAAAAAACAATTTCTGAAGTAATTAACTTTTTTAAAAAAGAATTTCTGTTTAAAAGGAACTTTTTTTTTTAAAGACGCAGAAAGCGGGAAAAAGAAATGAAAAGTTTGGAATCAAGATGGCGGCGACTCACCTTGGTTCAGAACGATAAGGCCCGCCCACACAGGCACCGATTGGTGGACCGTCAGGTCACCGAAGCGTAGGATTGGTCAATCGTCCCGTCACTCGACCGTAGGAGGGCCCGGCCGCACGCACCAGGAACCGCCGTACGATTGGTCGACCTCGACGTCACTTGATGCTAATGAGCGGATAATGAGCGGAATGTTGAACGTTTTTTGGATACCGCGGGCGCAATTTTTGTCTGGCTGAAATGTAAACACGCTTAGGACGGTTCTGGAATCGTCAGCTTTCTTTCGACGTAACGCACGTGTAGGTACGCTCTATAACTTTCGAGTTAATTCAAGACAGACAGACAGACAGACAGACAGAATGACAGACAGAAGTATCCTTTTATATATATAATATACTAGCTGAAGTGCCCGGCGGTGCCGAGGCTTTTTCGAGGGCATGTTGTTGTTGGAAGAGAGAGAGAGAGAGCGACTGGGGGGGGCGGAGGGAGGGCAGGGGGGGAGGGAGGGCGGGGGGAAGGGAGGGCGGGGGGGAGGGGGGTGCGGGGAGGGGGGGAGGCGGGGGGGAGGGAGGGGAGGGAGGGCGGGGGGACCCCCGAGGGTCGCGGCTCCCCCCGAGGGCCGCGGCCCCCCCGAGGGTCGCGGCCCCCCGAGGGTCGCGGCCCCCCCCGAGGGTCGTGCCCCCCCCGAGGGTCGCGGCCTCCCCGAGGGTCGCGCCCACCCCCGAGGTGAAGACCGCCGATTGCGGCTGTGCGAGACGGCCGACGGGCCCGGTTGCCAGGGTAACCGTTGACGCTCAGCAAGCTCCGCCCCCCGGCCGAGCCAGAGATAGACGCCGCGTCTCAGCTCCTGCTGCGCGCGCACCCGAGGGTCGCGCCCCCCCCGAGGTGAAGACCGCCGATTGCGGCTGTGCGAGACGGCCGGCGGGCCCGGTTGCCAGGGTAACCGTTGACGCTCAGCAAGCTCCGCCCCCCGGCCGAGCCAGAGAGAGATGCCGCGTCTCAGCTCCTGCTGCGTGCGCACCCTTTAGTAAGGTAGCGGCGCTGGGCTGAGGCCCGCCCCTGTAGCCTTCGAGTGGGGCCGGGAGGTGCCTAGCTCGGGCGTGGGTGCGGAGGAGAAGCCGAGGCTTCGAGGCCTACCTGGAAAAACGGGGAAAGGTAGGAAAATTAATGAGATTAGATAAGTTAATTAGTTTCTAAATCATTTTTTTTTTAAACAATATGGCCTAGAAATTCAGTTGGGCGCGGCAGCCGTTTGCACCTTAGGAGGAGTAGATTTCGAGCGCTAGGCGCTTAGCGGCCGGGCGCAGCGCGATCTGCGCCTCGCCCCAACTTCAGTACACATTTAGCGCCGGCGCAAAGTCTTAGCGCGCGCCCTGCTGCGCGCGCACATCATGACGTCATTTGCTAGTGCAACGCCTTTTGTGCGCCCCGAACCGGAACTTCACTCGCGCCGGCCCATTGTGCGCCGGGCGGCCCGAGCGACTGTGAAGTTGAACGGTACACAGCCCAGCCGGGCCGCGGGGAGCGCAAATTAAAGGGCACTTACCCAGCAGTATAAAGGCCAGCCATTTTGCAGCATTCACTCTTGTGCAACGGTTTTTTGGACAGAGACCAAGGAGGAGAGTTTACTGGTTTGGACCAACACTTGGACAGGTATTTTTGGCTCAGGCCAGAGCTTACCAATTATCTTTGCCTTCATTCAGAGCTCAGTGTTTGCCAGCATATAATGGGGGCTGCATTGGGTGGCAACGCTGAATTTCAGCCTTATGCCAGAAGGGCTTACAGACGCCGTGAGAGAGTGGCAGCCCTGGCTAGACGCAGAGGGGGCAACAGGCGTCGCCAACTGAGGCCTTACCCACACAGGGTATACCGCCAGCAGACCTCCTATCTGACCATGTCTGCCGCGATGTGTGTTAGGAGGCTGCGATTCCGAAGGGAGGTGGTTGCAGACATCTGCCGACTGCTTCAGAGAGATCTGCAGCCACAGCTGATGCGCAGGACGTCTCTGTCGGTGGCAGTGAAGGTGACGGTGGCTCTCAACTTCTATGCCACCGGCTCCTTCCAATCCGCTACTGGGGACATCGCTAACATCTCCCAGTTTGCCGTGCATTGCTGCATCCGCCAGGTGACCGAGCCCTTTTCAGAAGGAGACATCAATTCATCTCCTTCCCCATGACCCTGGACAAGCGGCAGCAGCGTGCAGTGGGGTTTGCAAGAATAGCGGGCTTCCCCATGGTGCAGGGCGCCATTGACTGCACGCATGTGGCTTTGCGGGCACCTCTTGAGCATGCCGAGGATTACCGCAACCGGAAGGGCTACCATTCCCTCAATGTACAGCTGGTGTGTGACCACAGGCAGCGCATCCTAGCTGTCAATGCCCGCTTTCCAGGCAGCAGCCACGATGCCTTTATCCTGCGACAGACAACTGTGGCTGACATGTTCCAGGCACAGCCTCCCCCAAGAGGATGGCTTATCGGGGACAAAGGCTATCCTTTGTGTACCTGGCTCACGACCCCGCTCCGCGCGCCCACGACCCCTGCTGAAGAGGCATACAACGAGAGCCATCAAGCGACGAGGAACCTCATAGAACAAACAATCGGCGTGCTCAAGCAACGGTTCCGCTGTCTCGATCGCTCCGGGGGAGCCCTCCAGTATTCGCAGGATCGAGTCTCCCAATTCGTCGTCGTTTGCTGCATGCTGCACAACCTGGCTATCCGCAGGACTCAGGCACTGCCACCTCACGTTGGACCACCACCTCAGGAGGAGGAGCAGGAGGAGCATGAGGATGACGAGGACGAGGAGTACCAGCCCAGGAGGGAGGCACAAGGTCCAAGGGCCGCCCGTCGGCAGCTTATTGAACGTCACTTCTAGGCCCCCTGTCAGGGAATGGCTTGTGCCAATGATAGAACATGATTGCAGCCGCTCCGCAAGCCCTCAGCCGGTTAAGGCAACAAACACTTCAAAGATCAAACATGGACAATGTGAATAAATAAAATGGTTTATTGTACAAACTCTGGGCCCTTCCCACATGAAAACCAAAAACAGACGAAACCCCCAAAAAACACTCAAACACATTACTCGCTCCCACAACCTGGAGAGGATTAACAAAATAGGGCAACTAAAATGGCCGCCATTCTCGGCCTTCGTCAAAAACAAACATCACATCATCGGCCTTCAAAAAACAAACATCCAATTCTCGGCCTCAAGAAACAAACACAAATGGCCACACATTCGACTATTTGGCCCGCTAGGGCGATGCCTTGGCCATCTTTGGGTGGCCCCTGCCCGCCCTGCTGCTCCGCCTCAAAGTAAGGCCATTGGCTGCTGCAAGGCTGGGGGCAGGCTCCTGAGGGGCACATGTCGTGACGGCAGATGCCCTTGGGGGTCGGCCTAGTCGAGGTCTGGCCGTCGAGCGGGCGGCTGTTGATTGCTGCAGCTGTGGCTGGCCAGCATCAGTCGCTGCAGCAGCTCCTGGCAGCTCCACTGGGGGACTGGCAGTGGCGGCTGGAGGAATGGCGGCAAGCTGGCGGATGGCAGGCGCTCGCTGGTCGCCTGAGACACTGGCACTCGCCCGGGCCAACACTGCAGCATGCGCACCAATCTGCCGAGGGACAGACCGCTGTGCTGCTGCAGCGCGCCGGGTGCCCTGGCGATGCCTGGCTGACACAGCGAGTGTGGCAGCAGTGAGTGCCCGTGTTGACCTGTTCACTGACCGCATCAGAGCAGCCAGTGACTGGACGGCACCACTGATCACCTGGCCAGTCACTGACAGAGCTGCCCCGAATTCCGCCCGACTCGCTGCCTGATCTGCCCGGTATTCCGCCCGACTGGTGGCCTCTGAGGGCCCGAACTCGGCCACACTCCGAGAGAGGGAATCGATGGACTCAGGCAACCGTGCCACTGCCGCCATGAGCTCTGTGTGCCGGCGCTCTGAGTCCGCGGACAAGTCTTCGAGGCGTTCCATCTCCTCGGCGAAGAGCATCTCCTGACTGGAGGCCGGACTCTCCCTCTGGGGAGAAGGCCGCCGAGCTGGCCGACCCTTCCTGCGTTGCTGGAGGCCGCTGGGCCCAGCAATTGGACTCCCCTCCGACGCTTCCCTCCTCTGGGGAGAAGGCCGCCGAGCTTCCACCCCCCTCCCGCCTTTCTGCAGCCCGCAGGTCCCAGGAGCTCCCCTCCCCTTCGACACTTCCGCCACGCTGCCCTCCAGGGAAGACGCGTCCCCTACATTGGCCTGGGTGGCCGCGGCTGAGGGTTCCCCTGATGGGCCGCCTTCCTCTTGCTCCTCCTCCTGCTCCTCTTCGGAGAGTCTGTCACTGGCAAGTTCAGGGACCTCCTCTTCACCATCTGAAAGCAGGAAGGCACAAGAGTAGCTTTAGAGTGAGGAGAGGGCGTCAGTGCGGGATGCATGAGTGGTGGCATTCAGCGCATTGGTCGGACAGTGGCAAAGGATGTAGATCTGATGCGCAAGTGGGACGAGAGAGGTGCAAAAGGTGATGTCCTTACCATTGCTGCCCAGAACAGGGTCGGCATCTCCACATGCAACGGGCCCAATCACCCGGCCACCCATGAGGCGCTCCACGCGATGTTGCAGGTCGGTGAGTGGCTGGATATGGGGTCGGCCTCCCCTGGTCGCAGTCCGGCTCTTGCGATTATTCGCCAGCTTGGCCTGCAAGAGAAAGGATGGCCTCTAAGTACAGTGTGTCGCCGTGATCTTGTGTGCACTGCCTCCCATGGTGGAATAGCTTGGCCAGTGTGTCGCCATGATCTGGTGTGCACTGCCTCCCATGGTGGAATAGCCTGGCCAGTGTGTCGCCATGATCTGGTGTGCACTGCCTCCCATGGTGGAATAGCCTGGCCAGTGTGTCGCCATGATCTGATGTGCAATGCCTCCCATGGTGGAATAGCTTGGCCAGTGTGTTAAGTGCAGAATGTGCAATTGATGCTCATGCCTGTCCCATAGCTGCTGGATGAAGGCTGGCCATTAGAGCTTTCAGGTCCCTTTGCCCATAATGTGAGGTGCACATGCAAGGATGAGGAGGTCACTGGAAAGGGTACTCACCCTGACAATGCGTGTGAGGTCATTTAACTTTTTGCGGCATTGGGCACCGCTCCTGGGGACGTCGCTGTTGGCTGACAGCTTGGTGGCGACATGCCTCCAGGCTCTCCTGTAGACGCGGACCGTCGCCTTCTTGCCATTGTCCGGGTACAAAGCATGGCGCCTCTTCTCCACAGCAGCAATCAGCACACTCAGACCACGCTCTGAGAAGCGCTGTGCACGTTCATGGGCCTTCTCCATGTCTTCAGGCGCTATTTGGGTCCAGCAGCAGTGTTCAGGCCTAGCTGGAGGGCTCCACTATCCAGGGCATGGCAGCAGACACAGTCGACCCTTCCCCCTTAAGAGCTGGCCGGCGCCATGGTGTCTGCTGTCAATCACGAGATGGCCGCACCTGCGCTGCGCCCGGCCTCGGCGCTATCGATCACCACCTCCGGCTTAGTGCCCAAAGAGAGGCGTCCAGCAGCAGCTTTAGCGCTCGCCCGAACTCCTAGGGTGAATATTGGAGAAGTGGCATCGATTTGGCGGCGGCCGCAAACTTTAGCGGACGCTCCACTTTAGCGCCCCAAAAGTGGCGTCAATGAATTTCTAGGCCAATGTGTTTTAAAGGCAACGTTTTTTTTAAAGACGCAGAAAGCGGGAAAAAGAAAGGAAAAGTTTGGAATCAAGATGGCGGCGACTCACCTCGGTTCAGAACGATAAGGCCCGGCCACACATGCACCGATTGGCCCAGCGGCACACGCCAGCAACCTGGCGTACGATTGGTCGAGCTCGAGGTCACTCTGTCGCTAATGAGTGGATAATGAGATGCTAATGAGCGGAATGTTAATGTTTTTCGGATACCGCGGGCGCGATTTTAGCCCGGCCGAAACGTAAATACGCTTAAAACCGTCTCGGAAGCGTAAGCTTTCTTTGGAGGTAACACGCGCGTAGGTACGCCCTGTAACTTTCGAGCGCATAGCCCGCCAGACGCACACGCGATGACAGACAGAATGACAGAATGACAGAATGACAGATAGACAGAATGACAGAATGACAGACAGACAGATCGACCGATTTATATATATAGATGTGTTTATCTAGCTTCCCCTTAAATGCATTTATGCTATTCACCTCATGCTATTACCTGCTCCTTGTGGTAGCGAGTTCCACATTCTAACCACTCTCTGCGAAAAGAAGTTACTACTGAATGCCCCATTGAAGTGACTCTCTTATATTTATGGCCCCTAGTTCTGGTCTCCCCTGCAAGTGGAAACATCTTTTCTATGTCTGCCCTATCAAATCCTTTCATAATCTTAAAGGCTACCCCTCAGTCTTCTCTTTTCTAGAGAAAAGAGGCCCAGCCTTTTCAGTCTTTCCTGATAGGTATAACTTCTCAGTTCTGGTATTATTCTAGTAATTTTTTTTTGCTCCTTCTCCATTGACTCCATATCCTTTTATAATATGGAGACTGTATTTACAGTACTCCATGTGTGGTCTAACCAAGGTTCCATACAGGTTTAACGTAACTTCTCTATTTTTCAATTCTATTCCTCTAGGAATAAACCCTAGTGCTTTGTTTACTTTTTTATGGCCTTACTAACCTGTGTCGCTACTTTAAGAGATATGTGTAACGTTACCCTCAGATCCCTCTGTTCCTCTACCCCATTTAGACATTTATTTTCCAAGGTGTATGTGGCCTGCTTATTGTTCCTACCAAAATGTAGCACCTCACACTTATCTATATGAAAGTTCATTTGCCAATTACACACCCATTCTGCAAGTTTATTAGTGTCTTCCTATATTTTGTCACAGTCCTCCACTGTATTAACTATACCCCCTAATTTGGTGTCATCTGCAAATTTTGAAATTGTACTTCCGATTCCTGAGTCCAAATCGTTTATGTAAATGGTGAACAAGTGTTCCCAGCACTGATCCTTGTGGAATACTAGATGTGAGCATGGTTCAGAGATAGGACTACAACATTGCAATCTTGATTCTGCATCTTGCACTTGCATCAAGCGAGGCTCCGGACCAGGAGTGGAGCCTTTCAATTTCTGCTTCCCAACTGACTCTATAAAACTGACTTTTATGATGCATATCTGTTGGATCTTAGTCAACCTCCATCCTTCTATGGTTCACAACTACACGCTTCAAGTAAGCATGAGACACTTGATGGTGGAGTATATGGAACAGACTTTATTCATATACAGCATAGGTAATCAATCTACACTGTAGAAAGGGGTAGCTTCTGGTTTCTCTATCTTCGAGCTCTGCAACTAATTCTGGAAAATCATGCTCTGTTATACTGGGGATGATCCGATAGAGGTCTTTAAGATTATGAAAGGGTTTGATTAGGTAGATGTAGAGAAGATGCTTCCACTTGCAGGGGAGACCAGAACTGGAGGGTGATAAATATAAGATAGTCACAAATAAATCCAATAGGGAATTCAGGAGAAGCTTCTTTACCCAGAGAGTGGTTAGAGTGTGGAACTCACTACCACAAGGAGTAGTTGAGGCGAATAGCATAGAGGCATTTAAGGGTAAGCTAGATGAACACATGATGGAGAAAGGAATCGAAGGATACATTGATGGGGATAGATGGAGGAGGCTCGTGTGGAGCCTAAACACTGGCTTGGACCTGTTGGGCCAAATTGCCTGTTTCTATGCTTTAATACTATGTATATATCTCAGTTTGTCGACTTCAAAGGTAAATTTCACAGATAAGTCCTCATGATTGATCTGGTCTCAAATCCTTTTAAGAACAGTCTATTTACATAAACAGCCTTAGTTGTTTACTTCAAAGATACTTTCCACCAACAGAACTTCATGATCAATTTGTACTTGAATCCTTTGAAGACCAGTTTTATTGATCAGCTTATTTACCTCAACAGCCCCTCTACATCATGGTTAATTGATCCCTCTGCCTATGTTTATACACTAGTCACTAAAGTTATACATTAATCACTTCTGGTCAATGTTGTCCCAGTCACTATTTCCTTGCACAAGCATTTCTTGTAGAGAATAATCAGACATTTCGAGCAGAACATTATCCATCCTTCCTGCTTATGGCATCCCACTGTTATCCTGTTTATCTTAGAAAGCCTGTTGCTCTATGATAAAGGTCAGTTTGATTATTAACCCTTAACTCGCCAACATGTCCAGTAATATCAAGGATGCAATGCACATGATTTTCCATCCATATATTTTTGTGCACATTCAGAAAATCTTTAATAGTTGTTGGGCACTATTATTTCAGATAGCATTTAGGCTGTTAGAATTGCCAATCATAACACTAAATGCGAAAGCTTAATGACAGGTTAAAATCATTGTACTGAGTGAATCATAGACCAGTAGGGTTCTTTTATATGAGGGGAGTGCTAATCAGCTTCATTACAATTTTTTTTACAGAGGATTGTGTAGTTCTTGTTCTATTTAGATTACATTACATATGTTATTTTGAGAAACTATGTACGTAACTTAATATTCCTTTTGTCATCTTTATTCACTTGCTTTTCAATTTGGCCTGTTTTGTTGTATAAATAAAAAGGGTCAGACAATGTGAGTCGCTTCACAATAGGAGATATGATCATCATATTGCGAACTATCCCTAAACAACTGTAGCGACCATGATGCCTAAACCTATTTTCTCTGTTTCCTTGCTATTGGTTTCCAATCTTCTTTTCTTGGTTCTCAGTGGAGCTCCTGTATTACAGCCAACACTAAGTCAAAAGAAGTGGTGGCAGATTGTAAGCTTAGTAGTCAGAAAAAAAAATCACACAATACCTTACTAAGTCCCACAATTAAAAGTGCTGCACAGTTTCTTATTTAAAAAAAAATAGATAAGAGATTTTTTATGAACATGTTAATGCTGATATTGTGTAGAGTGATTTCACACCATAGGTTCTTTATCCAATTTAACTTGGCAACACCCCTTCCAAAGCTGACTGGGAATGCCCAGAGTTAGCAGGAACCTGGCATATTTGGAGAGTTATGGTGAGTGTCTGGTAGAACTCACAAGGGAATTTGAATCCATCAAAACTCCAGCAGAATTGTTACCTGTAGTTCCCTTTGAAAATTCCAATGAGGAGGAAGAGCAGAAAAAGGGCGGAACATTTTTTGTGGGGATCAGCATTGTAGAGATGAACTTATTTCTCTGGTCTTTCAAATAATTAGGATCGAGTGCAAACCAATATGGTGGGTATATTGGCCTAGAAATTCAGTTAGGGGCGCCCAGCTCGCCTGGGCGCCGGAATTACCGCTGCGCGCGGAGCCACTTGCGCCAGCGGGACATTCAGTTTCAGCACCCCAAGTGGAAGCCGGCCGCTAAACAAGGGTTTCGGCGCCTCGCTTGGGGTGCTGAAACTGAATATCGGCGTGCAAAGTGCCGCAGCGCCACCCGCTGCGGCACGGCAGCCTGCGGTACTGCAGGCCTTCCTCTCACTCTTAAGGGGGAGGTGCCTGCAACAGCGCGATCCCCGCTCGCGAGTGCCGGCAAATGAGCCCGGCACCAAGGAGAAGTGCCGGGCTCTCTGGAAACAGCCGGCAATGCCGCGGGGGGGGGTGGTGTAGGAGGCCGGGGACGGAGGTGCGGGCAGGCGGCCGCCGAAAAAGCGGCCGGCCGCACCTCCACCTTAACTCGCCCCACTACCGGCACAGGTAGGCCCCGTGTACCGGTTGCTGTTTGCGGCCAGCGCGGAGGAGGCGGCAGCAACCAAATATGGCCAGCGGGGCAGTAGCGGGGCGCTGCGCACACCGATGACGTCATCGGTGGCGGCGCAGCGCTACTGGCTAATGCCGCCATTAGCGCCCCGCTAAATATCGCGGTAGGTTTGCACAGTGGCGCAAAAGCCCTCTTTGGGCGCAAACTGGTGGCGCAGGCCACTGAATTTCTAGGCCATTGTGTTTAATCGGAATTTAGGATGGAATATAACACACTAGTTATACATTAAAAACACACAACCGTGACAAGTTTCTGTTACAGTAAAACACAACTTCTACATTAATCCCTTACTTGTCTTGGGCACTAATACAATCATTTAAACACAGTATTATTCACGTCACAGTTTCATTTGCATAACCATATACATTTTTAGGCACCCCTAATTTCTAACAGCATCTTAGAATGACTGGATGTCTGCACATATTGCGCTTCATCAGATTTTCCACTCCATTCTGCCACCAGTGCAGCCATGCAAATAAAAGGATTAGACAGGATGGCGTCACCCACCCTAAATCCCATCATTTGCAGCCTTTAAATTTCTCACTCAACCTGCTGACCTTAATGCCGAAAGCAGCAGTTGTTTCTTAAAGGGGAACTGCATAAAAACAGTCAATAAATTCAGGTAGCTGCAACATTTGTTTCCCTTGGGATATCTTGAAAATATTTCTTGGGATAACACTTTGGGAGATACAGGTTTCATTTTGCAGAATGAAGACACTCACTCGTCTTTAAGTGCACCCTGCCTTCCTCCATCCACACCACAAAGTTTCTGGGCCTCCATTGGTGTTTCTGCCCTATTGCTGACGTGATTCATGACCATGTCCCACCCAGCATTATTCAATTGAGCTGACCCCAGAACTTTTGACAGAGTCCGGACTGGATTTTCTGATTGGAGGCAGGTTGGCAGCGGGAATGTTAGTCGGCGGGTTCCAGTCCCGCTCCCGGCTCCAGCCGGCCTGCTGACACAATTTTCTGTTAATTGGACTCGTTAAGCTCACCGTGCGCGTTACCCGCCCTGATCACAAGGAGCGGGTCTGCTGAGCTGCTCTGCTGACGGGTTTGCTGCTGGTCTATTTAAGGGGGCCATTTCCCCATTAGATCTCACATCATTTCTGCTGCTCCTGAGTGCTGGTGCTCTCCACGATGCCTGCAGAGAGACAAAAGGCAGCTTCCCGCTTCAACGATGACTCCCTCCATGTTCTTGTGGAGGGAGTCAGAGGACGTCGGGAGGTCCTATTCCCAGGTGATGGAAGAAGGAAACCTCCTCAGCAGACAAAGGCAGCCTGGCTGCGAATAGCTGAGGAGGTCAATGCCAGGTCCATATTCAGATGCACCTGGGTCCAATGCAGGAAAAGGTTCAATGATCTCCTGCGATCTGGAAAAGTGAGTATAAAGGCACACTTACCTTAATTCTGCTGTGCCTGTCATCACATCCCCATCACTTTGCATTGCCAACCCTACTCCTGCACATCCTAACTCAGCCCAACATCCCTTGCACCATAACCTATCCCTCTCTCCCTATGTGTAGAATCAGTTCTCCATCTTACTATGCACACCTCACACCCACCCTCAAGATTATGCAATGACAACAACTAACAACTCAAAAGGAAGGAACTTGGTAATGGGAACCTACTCCATCATAGTCTCCCTCTAAACATCTATCCTATCCATTCTTTACACTCATTCCATCACTCTCACTGAAACTCCACTTCTTTCCCTCATTGCAGGAAAAGAGAGCCCACAATAAGAGGGAGAGGGAGAGAACAGGAGGAGGACCACGATCGCATTTACAGCTCACCCACGCTAAGGAGGCTGCTCTCGACATTGCGGGATCAGTGGAAGAGTTCGAAGTGGGGGACGGAGAGAGGGGCTCAGTAGAACAACCTGGTGACAGAATGCTTCTCCATCCATCTTATTTGACTTTCATGAAACATAGAAACATAGAAGATAGGAGCAGGAGTAGGCCATTCGGCCCCTCGAGCCTGCTCCGCCATTTAAAGAGATCATGGCTGATCATCCAAATTCAGTACCCTGTCCCTGCTTTCTCCCCATATCCCTTGATCCTTTTAGCCTTAAGAAATATATCTAACTCCCTCTTGAATATATTTAATGAATTGGCCTCAACTGCCTTTTGTGGTAGAGAATTCCACAGGTTCACCACTCTCTGGGTGAAGAAATTCCTCCTCATCTCTGTCCTAAATGGCTTACCCCTTATCTTTAGACTGTGACCTCTGGTTCTGGACTCCCCGACCATCGGGAACATCCTTCCTGCATCTAGTCTGTCTAGTCCTGTTAGAATTTTATAAGTTTCAATGAGATCCCCTCTCATTCTTCTAAACTCCAGCAAATATAAGGGGTTTTCCTTGAGAGATGTCTCTGAGGTTTCTCTCTCTAGAGGCCTCTCTCTCTTGCACAGTAAAACCTTGAGTGGTTCGACCCACTCGCCCCTTAGATTCTATACTCTGGACTTTGGGGCAGGAACTACAATGTAGAGAAAACTCTTGTAGACCAAGTTTGATGAAACAAATGAAATTTTATTGCATAAGGAAAAATATCAAATCAAATGCAAGCAGATAAGAGAGTACATGGGAGGGAAAAACACAGAACAATTCATAACGACACAGTATTAACTACGGCAAATACAGGCATCTTATACTCTACAAAGATCATCATGAAATAAGGAAACACACGGAAAATCGAGGGACAACAACTCATGTTAATTGTACCCTTAAATCCACCCCCTTATTAAACCTATCTAGATCTGATTGTGAAGGGCCAGAAACATGCTCACCAATCCCACTAGGAAGTGCAAGGTTTTGAAATCAAGTCTGTGTTTTGATCCCTTCAGGCGCTCCGTCTCCTCGTAGATCATGGAACCCCTGCGAGCTGTGCCACACCTCTCTCCTGAGGTGGGGGTCGGGACGGCTGGACACCGGCGGGCCTGGATGTCGGCGGGGTCGAGGATCGTCGGCTCGACCCTGGTCAGAGGAGCCTTGGGCCGGCTCCCATAGATTTCCTTGGTTCGTTAATGTCTCTCTTTGAGCCGGAGTGGCTGGAAGGTTTCTTCTCTTGGGGCTTTATTTTTTTTTTTGTTTCTTCTCCCAAGTTGGGTCGATGGCCTCTTGTTCCGGCAACGGCCCGGGGATGGTCGATGATCTCCCGATGTGTTTCCCCGGGGCGGGACGCCGGCTTCGAGACAGCCTTCTTGATGTTGGCTTGGTTCTTCCTCCTCCTCCGATGGCGGAGAGGAATTTGCTGATCTTCCCCCGAAGTGACTCCTCTTCACCCACCGCTGTCTCCAACTACAACTCCGGTGTCTCCTTCAGAGTTTCCCGAGTGTCTGTGTGAGCTCTGCGTCCTCCGAGCGAGTCCTTCTTCCTGAGTGTGTCTTCCGTCTGAGTGTCCTCTTCCAAGTGTGTCGTACAACTCCAACTCCTTCAGTTATACTTTTCCCCCAGAAGCTTCCACTTCCCGCCCAAAATCAGGTTAGTCTTTGTTTAACTTTTGGCGGGCTGGGAGCACAGCGGGGTAGTTATTATATTTTAAAATGTTTTCGATGGCCGGTAAAGGCCCATCTCTGGTCTGGAATGACCTTCATTGTTTTTAATGTCCTGCTGATCTTGTTATCTAGTCCTGGGTGCTGTTCTCATGAATATGAAATTGTCCCCTTTTGTCTGGGTCAACATTTAGATGGCCTCTGTCTCCAGGCCGATCTTGACTGGATCTGCATCTAATCCATATGTATATGTGTGGGTCTGGTTTCGTTCTCTCAGAAACGGCTTCCAGAACTTGCTGTGGGTTGAATCCACAAAGCTGTCTGAGGTTGCGCAAGAACCCTTTTAAAGTGTCCCAATAAGCCGGTCACATGGTATGGCGGCCATTTTGTAGGCCCCTTTTTCTGGGCTTCTTTTAAAACAGTCTTTAAAATCACGGCCTCTTCTGCCATTTGACCCTTATTAATACAAAGTCCAATTTTGCGAATCCTACACTCCCCCCTGATGATACTGTAACTTGCTTGAAGTATCATAATTCTGGGTGAGCAAAATTTTCTGACTTTCCACAATCTAACCATCCCCAGTATTTACCTATCTATGACCCCATGACACATGCATTTCCCATTTCAGAAAAATCTAGTGTACATTAAGCATCTATAGATGGCAATACCTTGGAGTTAAAAATCTAACAACTTACTTCCAGGCATGGAGGGTGTCCTTATACCCCTACATCACCTAGTGCATACACATTACCCTTTTAATAATAACATCACATCTAATAAAACTTCAACAATAAAATAAAGTACACACACGAAAAATTCAAAATGCACATGAATACATATCAAAATAATACAGAGGAGGGAGGGAAAATTTTAACTTTATACAAAGCAGCAAAATCTAAACGGGTGTCTCTTCTTCGACCCGCACATAATGCTCCCTCCATTCCCCTCTATTCTCATACTTTTGCGAATGTTTGACCTTTTTACAGTGTACAAACAGTAAATAAACTACAATGACAACCTGGCACACTGCAAGAATGTGGGAGGCTATCCTAATCCAGGAAGGGACTTCTATATTAGTGAACAGGTCCCACCACGCTGGGGTCACTATGTCCAATATGCCTGCCCCTATCTCTAAAGTCTTCTGCTCCAGTGTGTGGAAGTGTTTCTGTGAAACAACAATGGCTTTTAATATCTTGGTGAGGTGTTCAGGGAGAGGAGGAATGATATATCCAAAATGCGCAACGAATCGCTACAGATCGGTGAAATTCTCTTTCACAGTGATGTGAACAGTGGAAGGTTCAGGAATGGGGACAATTCGCTCTTGGGCCACTTGAACTTCTGCCCTGGGCTTGAAACAGAAGCTGCTGTCACTAACCGGACACCAACCATGCTGTCCATGCTGGTAGTGGGGCGCTGCAGTGGTGACACAGTATGTCCCACCTCCTATATATGCCACCTGCGGGGGCATATGGCCTTGTGCCATTGCCTCCATGGTGCAATTTATAGGCTTCGCGCCAGCAGTTCTGAACCCGCACTGTGGTTTTGAATGGGCATTCAAGTGCTGGGGACACAGGATGATGTGTGCTCCCCGGCTCCGGCACCCTGAGAGGTCGGTACCCATCATTGCATGCTCCCATCGAATGACGTAAGGTGGGACCCCTGTGTAGCGAATGTGCGCACCCCCCTGAATGACTCCAATGTTCTCCACCCTGTATACCGGGGCGGGATTTGCTGTCCTTCCCATCACCGGCATTCTTACCACTATACCCATAATGGTGTGATTAGACCGTCCACAGTCCACTGGGACTGGGTAGGCCTCTGAAGCTAGTCTGAGCTGGCATGGACTCAATGTATTCTCAAAAGGGTGGAGGGCTGCGAGGTGCTTGTTGCTGATCCAGGAGGGGACTAAACCTTGCTTTAAATCCTCCAGATTACTGCGGCCCTCGCCCAGTAACCATGCCCTGTATAGCACACAAGCTTCGTTCTGCGCAGCCTGATTGGACGCATTCCGATCCTCCCTGATGAGAGCATTTGCCGTCTTGGCGTGTTTCTCCAGCTCAGCTATTATCTCTTTTAAGTGTAGTGTCATGGCCTGGTCCTCATGTAACTCAGAACCCACTACCTTATTCTCATCAGTCAGTATCTTTCTTAACTGTGTTTTCAAACCATTGATCTGGGTTTGCAGCTCAACGTCATCCAATGTGTTGATGACGGAAGTTCCTGTATTAAAAGCTGTGAAAATATCATTTACTGCACCCCTTCTTTGTCTCCCTACTCTGTCCAAGACCTCATGTGATGTGGTGTACAATTCGGCTCTGTCGACATCGGCAAAGTCGAATTCGTAAAACTGTTTAAACATGCTTGTTAACAGGACCTGGTATAATTGCTCTGTTTCCCTGGGGCACCACTCTGGCAATCGTACCTCGGTGAGGTTTAAAATCACCGAAGCCACTGCGTAGTGGACCCCTTGGTACAGTACCTGACCTGTGGGTACCAATACCAATCCGTTCCCGGGTCCCTTTGTCGTGGTGGGGCACCCTTCCTTGAGGGCTTTAGCTACCAGAATTGTGGGCAGGGGCTTGCGGGGTCGGGTGATGAGCTCAGTGGCGTTTACTGGGATCTGAGAGTGTGGGACTCCGCACGCCCGTGTGCTGACGTCCCACCTCATTCCTTGTCCAGCATCCTGCCACTGTCTTTGGAAAAAGATGGAGATGCCTGTGGGGCAAGCGCGTTCTGAACCCCACATACAGATGTAGATCCCCTCATCTGGTTCCCACCATTTGTCCCAACAGACACTCAACCCCCCGTGAGTTCCCGTAATTGTCCGATGGGTGTTATTACCCAATCTCTCCCATTCCACAGTGGAATTCTTCATGGTGCTGCTCAACTTGCGCAGCCACCACCAACGATCCAAAGGTACATGTCCGTGGCAAACAAGGCACATCTTCTTGCCCACGGTGACGCTGATCCTGGGTGCAATGATCCGCACCCTGGGGCACATCAGAGACGTTTCTCTGTATGCAAACCCCGTCTGGTTGGAGTATACAGTAGAGTTCGACCCCAGCCAGCCTGGCCATCTTCCTTCATGGAAGTAGGCAGCAGTCTCTTCAGCGTCCCGTGAGCCGGCTCCATCAGTCGCGATGGGGCCTCTGTTGCCAGAGCACCCATAAATCGTGGAGTCCTTGGTGCGGCCTTGTTGTGTCCGTGTGTTAATAGAGACACTGAAGGCAGGAGTTGGTTTCACAGGTGTTTACTGAACAAAGTCTGGAGGTGAACTAACTGATACAACACAATATACAGGCTTATATAGACCGAGTGGCCATTACCGGCATTACAGTACACAGGGGGCTCTTAAAGGCACATACACTACAATTCCTCCCCTTTTAGCCAACCAGTACATAATATTTTAAGTAATCATTACTTGGAGGGTGAGGAGGTTGGATCTGAAACAAGCGTGCTAAGCTTGAATAAAGGAGACTATGAAGGTATGAGAGCGGAATTGAGTAAAGTGGATTGGGAAAATAGATTAAAGGGTAAGACGATACATGATCAGTGGTGTACATTTAAGGAGTTATTTTAGAACTTCCAAAAAAAGTATATTCCACTGAGAAGAAAAGGGTGTAAAAGAAAAGACAGCCATCCGTGGCTAAGTAAAGAAATTAAGGATAGTATTCGACTAAAAACAAGGGCATATAAGGTAGCCAAATCTAGTGGGAGGATAGAGGATTGGGAAAACTTTAAAAGACAGCAAAAAATAACAAAAAGATTGATTAAGAAATGGAAGATAGATTATGAAAGTAAATTAGCAAAAAATATAAAAACAGACAGTAAGAGTTTTTATAGTTATATAAAAAGAAAAAGGGTGGCTAAAGTAAATGTTGGTCCCTTAGAGGATGAGACCGGGAAATTAATGGTGGGAAATATGGAGATGGCAAAAACACTGAATGAATACTTTGTATCAGTCTTTACAGTAGAGGACACCAAGAATATCCCAACACTGGACAAGCAGGGGGCTATAGGGGGGGAGGAGATAAACACGATCAAAATCACTAATGAAGTGGTACTCGGTAAAATAATGGGACTCAAGGCAGATAAATCGCCTGGACCTGATGGCTCACATCCTAGGGTCTTGAGGGAAGTGGCGGTAGGGATTGTGGATGCATTGGAAATAATCTTCCAAAACTCCCTGGACTCAGCAAAGGTCCCGGCAGACTGGAAAACTGCTAATGTAACACCCTTATTTAAAAAGGGCAGTAGACAGAAGGCTGGAAACTATAGCCTAACATCTGTGGTAGGTAAAATTTTGGAGTCCATTATTAAGGAAACAGTAACAGGACATTTGGATAATCATAATTTAATAAGACAAAGTCAGCATGGTTTTATGAAGGGGAAGTCATGTTTGACAAATTTGCTGGAGTTCTTTGAGGAAGAAACATATAGGGTGGATAAAGGTGAACCAATGGACGTAGTGTATTTAGACTTCCAAAAGGCATTTGACAAGGTGCCACACAAAAGATTATTGCTTAAGATAAAAAATCACGGGATTGGGGGTAATATTCTGGCATGGATAGAGGATTGGCTATCTAACAGAAGGCAGAGAGTTGGGATAAATGGTTCATTCTCAGACTAGCAATCAGTAACCAGTGGTGTTCCGCAGGGGTCAGTGCTGGGTCCCCAACTCTTTACAATCTATATTAACGATTTGGAGGAGGGGACCGAGTGTAACATATCAAAGTTTGCAGATGATACTAAGATGGGAGGGAAAGTAGTGAGTGAGGAGGACATAAAAAACCTGCCAGGGGACATAGACAGGCTAAGTAAGTGGGCAGAGATTTGGCAGATGGAATACAATACTGGAAAGTGTGAGGTTATGCACTTTGGCAGGAAAAATCGTAGAGCAAGTTATTATCTTAATGGCAAGAAACTGAAAAGTACTGAAGTACAAAGGGATCTGGGGGTCCTGGTGCACGAAACTCAAAAGGTTAGTATGCAGGTGCAGCAAGTGATTAAGAAGGCCAATGGAATGTTGGCTTTCATTGCTAGGGGGATAGAATATAAAAATAGGGAGGTATTGCTTCAGTTGTACAAGGTATTGGTGAGACCGCACCTGGAATACTGCGTACAGTTTTGGTGTCCATACTTAAGAAAAGACATACTTGCTCTCGAGTCAGTACAAAGAAGGTTCACTCGGTTAATCCCGAGGATGAGGGGATGGACATATGAGGAGAGGTTGAGTAGATTGGGACTCTACTCATTGGAGTTCAGAAGAATGAGAGGCGATCTTATTGAAACATATAAGATTGTGAAGGGGTTGGATCGGGTGGATGCGGGGAGGATGTTCCCGATGATGGGTGAAACTAGAACTAGGGGGCATAGTCTTAGAATAAGGGGCTGCTCTTTCAAAACTGAGATCAGGAGGAACTACTTCACTCAGAGGGTGGTAGGTCCATGGAATATGCTGCCCCAAAAAGCTGTCGAAGCTACATCATTACATAAATTTAAAACAGAAATAGACCGTTTCCTGGAAGAAAAGGGAATTAAGGGTTATGGGGAGCGGGCAGGAATTTGGACATGAGTCTAGGTTCGGATCGGTCATGGCCCTGTGGGGTAGCGGAGCGGGCCCAGGGGCCGTGTAGCCTGATCCTGCTCCTGTTTCGTGTGTCTAATTCTGTTAGATTCAGGAGATAGTCCTGTCATAGTGGATTGGCGGTTAGGATCAGATCAGCCATGATCTTATTGAATGGCGGAGCAGGCTCGAGGGGCCGATTGGCCTACTCCTGCTCCTATTTCTTATGTTCTTATGTTCTTACATGTTACAAGAACAATAATCTACACATTGCTGCAGTTAATCAATTATAAGTCAGTCTCTCTGGAGGCTTCGTAACTCGGTCCAGATAACGCCTCGGTGGTGTAGTTGTTTCTGGTGGTGTAGTAGGTTCTTTTGGCAAGGCTGATTCGGCTTGAATGCCAGTGTCGGGTTCATCGGGTTCCAGTATCACCGGATCGGAGGTAGATACTATGGGTATCTCTACTTCATCATTAGGCGTATAGAGTTGTGGTGTAGGTTGTCCCTTTTCGGATGACTCTATGATTTGGTCAGCATGGCGCCTTATTATGCTTTCTCCAATGTCCACGGTATACATCAGCGGTCCTAGTCATGTGCAGATAGTTCCAGGCTGCCATTTCTCGGTACGGTAGTCCCGGGCCAAAACTTGTTGACCTATCTGGAAGGTTCTAGTTGGCCTTTCATTCATGCCTTGAAATTGCCGGTTCTCCATGTCCCTTCTGATGTTTGGCTTGATCAAATCCAGCCGGCATCTTAGGCTTCTATTGAAGAACATCATGGCGGGAGTTTGGTTTGTAACCATATGTGTTGCATTCCTGTATGCAAACAAGAAGTTATCCACCTTATGCTGAAGTTTTATGTCTTCATTACCCATGGCCTTTATGGCCTTCTTGAAGGTCTGGACAAACCTTTCAGCCAATCCATTGGTGGCGGGATGGTATGGGGCGGACGTGTAGTGCTTAACCCCATTGTTTTTTAAGAACTTCCTGAATTCTTCGGACACAAATTGCAGTCCATTATCAGAACAGATCTGTTCAGGCAGCCCATTCCTGGCAAATATGGTCCTTAATACTGTGATGGTTTTTTCCGTGGTGGTGGAGGACATCTTTATTACCTCCGGCCACTTGGAGTGTGCATCAACCGCGATTAAGAACATTGAGTCCATAAATGGACCAGCAAAGTCGATGTGTACCCTTTGCCATGGAGATGAGGGCCACTCCCATGGATGTAGAGGGGCTTGTGGTGGAGCGTTTTGGACCTTCTGGCATCCTAGGCAGCTCTTGGTCATTTCTTCGATGTCTCCATCAATACCTGGCCACCATATAAACGCTCTGGCTAGGTTCTTCATTTTCACTCCACCCAGATGCCCCTCGTGAAGCTCCTTTAGAACTTTATCCTGGAGTTTGGGTGGAATCACCACTCTGGATCCACACAGCAAGGTTCCTCGGCACACTGACAGCTGTTCTCTTCTTTGCGAGAATGCTGGCAACAGTGGTTCGCCATGTGCTGGCCATCCCTTCACTGTTAAATTGTAGACTCATGAGAGAGTCGGGTCATTTCTTGTTTCCCTTTCAATGGCAGAATTTGTTACTGGTAGACATTCGACTATGGTAGAGTGGAACATGTGCACTGGGTCTACGGTAGGTGCCTCTTCTACCGTTGGCAACGGTAGGTGCGATAAACCATCAGCATTCCCATGCTGTTTTGATCCTTTGTATTCTATGTTATATTGGTGTGCCCCTAGAAAAAGGGACCACCTCTGTAGCCTTTGCACTGTCATAATGGGAACACCCTTTTTAGGGTTGAATATGGAGATGAAGGGTTGATGGTCAGTCAACAAGGTAAATTTTTGTCCGTGTAGGTAATGGTTGAATTTCTTCACTCCCCATACCAGGCTGAGTGCTTCCCTGTCGATTTGGGCATAGTTACGCTCAGCTGAGTTCAATGAGCATGACGCAAAAGCTATCGGCCGTTCCGAGCCATCAGGGAATCTATGTGATAATACCACTCCTACGCCATAAGGGGATGCATCGCATGCCAGTCTGATTGGCAGTGATGGGTTGTAATGAGCCAAAACTTCCTTGGACGTGATTAAGTCTTTGCATTTATGGAAGGCATGTTTACAGTCTTCGCTCCATTTCCAAATTACTCCTGTTTGTAGCAGTTCATTAAAAGGGCGTAGAAGAGTTGATAAGTTTGGTAAAAATTTATGATAGCAATTTATTAATCCCAGGAACGACCTTAATTGTGAAACATTTTCAGGTGCTGGCGCTTTTATGACCGCTTCAATTTTTTCAGGTGACTTATGCAACCCTTCCTTATTAATTATGTGGCCACAATATGATATTTGATTCTGGAAAAATTCGCACTTGGGGCGATTTGCTCGTAGGCCCCGTTCTCTCAGCCTAGTGAGCACCTGCTCCAAGTTGGCAAGGTGCTCGTTGTTGTTTTCTCCTGTTACAAGGCTGTCGTCTAGGTAGCATTGAGTCCCCGGAATCCCTTGGAGGACTTGCTCCATAGCTCTTTGCCAGATAGCTGGAGCGGATGCTACTCCGAAAACCAGTCGATTGTACTGGTACAGGCCTTTGTGTGTATTTATCGTGAGATACTTTTTAGAGGCCTCTTCAACCTCCATCTGTAGATATGCCTGTGCCAAGTCAATTTTGGTGAAACGTTTCCCTCCGGATAGTGAGGCGAAAATATCTTCTATCCTCGGAAGAGGTTACTGTACCATGTGAAGGACCGGGTTTACAGTCACCTTGAAGTCTCCACAGATGCGAATTTTTCTCTGTTCTTCAGATTTATCATTATTCAATGTTTTCTTCATGATCGGGACAATGGGTGTTGCCCACTCGCTCCAATCTATCTTGGATAATACGCCTGCCTTTTCCAAATTCTCCAGCTCTGCCTCGACTGCTGGACGAATTGCGTATGGCACCGGTCTTGCCTTAAAAAATTTGGGAATTGCCGCATCTTCCACTTTTATTGAGGCGGTGATGCCTTTCAAGGTTCCTAGTTTCTCTTGAAACACTTCCTTGGCGTTGGCCAAGATGTCTTTTAATCGTTCAGGTATGACGTCATCATCATTTTTTTCCTTACTGGTCACCGTCAGTGCCTGAATGGAGTGCCAGTCTAAACGTATTTTCCTTATCCATTCACATCCCAACAGCGGTGGACCACCATCTTGTAGAACGTATAAATACAACTTCTGTATTTCCTTGCCGTTGTATACAACAGGCACCCTTATTTTTCCTTTGGGGTATACTTTCTGCCCCGTATATGTTTTTAAGATAGTGGATGTGTCTTTTAAAGGTATATGCGGAAATAGCCGCTCGTAATCCCGTCGATCTATGATGGTCAGAGCTGATCCTGTATCTAGCTCCATTTTAACTGGGGACCCTGCTATCGTGAGGGTAACCCAAATGGTCTGGTAATCTTCTTTGGCAATTACATTATGTAATTTGAGACAGCTTAGTCTCTTGTTTCCGGAGTCGCTATCGCTCTTCTGGTCTTCGGAGCTACTGTCCGTCATCATTTGTACCTTTCTGTACTTTTCTTTCTTGATTTTTTTTTTCCTGTCCGTGGATTTTTTTTGTCCAGATCAGCATACCCGTGCAATGTGTCCAATCTTTCCGCATTGCCTGCATGCTTTGTCCTTGAACCAGCAGTCCCTCTGGTCATGGGTGGATCTGCCGCAGCGATAACATCTGTCGAAACCCTGTGTCATTTCATGGGTGCCGAAGTCCTGTGTCTTTTGCTGTATCTCTGCAGCTCCTCTTGCGGCTGCTTCATATGATACAGCCATACTGAAAGCCTTGTCCAGTGTCAAATCTTTCTCAGAAAGCAGCCTTTTCTGTGTTCCTTCACTTAGGAGACCGCAGACGAATTTGTCTCGAAGATAATCTGCCAGTCCTGCCCCGAATTGGCAGTGCTTTGATAGCTTTCTTAATTCGGTGAGGTAATCAGCGTTACTTTCATTCTTGTGTTGATTCCTCTTGAAGAATTTGAATCGTTCCGCTATCAGCAGCGGTGTTGGGTTTAAGTGCTCCTGTAGGGTATCAACAATTTCCTTAAAATTCTTGTCCTTTGGTTTGGCTGGAGTGATTAAGTTTCGTAACAGCCCGTATGTCTTTGCGCCCATTAGATTTAGAAGTACTGACGCCTTTTTATCATTTTCTATTCCATTTGCGGTGCAATATACCTCCACTCTTTCCACATATGTGGTCCAATCCTCTATATCATTATCAAAAGCATCAATATTGCCAGCCTTAGGCATCCTGGAAGAAAATGGCGCTTCCCGCGCTTTCCCGCCGCTGCTGCCGGTGACAACGCTGTTTTCCGCGTTTTTTAAAATTTTATTTTTATTTACAGGTGGAGACTCATTCCCGCCGGACTCTCTCTGCTAGGTCCGAACGCCGACCTGCTTGCAGCGCCGGCCGTCTCCCGAGTGCTCCCTCCCCGTCTGTTACTGCTTGCCTCCGCCTTCGCTGCTTGGCCTCGCTGCAGAGCCAGCCGATGGAGCCCCAGCCCACCGCCCAGGAAGGATTATTGCAGTACCTGCCACCAGCTCGGCTAGCTGGTGAAACCACAGCTTTTTCTTTTTCTTGCTTTTCTTCGACTTTGGACGTCTGAGGAATCGATGTCCTTGAGGTGCTGCCGAATTGCAGGTAAGTCCGTTTCCAATTCGTCGCCACTGTTGTGTCCGTGTGTTAATAGAGACACTGAAGGCAGGAGTTGGTTTCACAGGTGTTTACTGAACAAAGTCTGGAGGTGAACTAACTGATACAACACAATATACAGGCTTATATAGCCCGAGTGGCCATTACCGGCATTACAGTACACAGGGGGCTCTTAAAGGCACATACACTACAGGCCCCGATAGGCCCAGCTCCACCCGATCGTCACGAACGCGACGAGGATCCCTCTCATCTTTCTCCTGGTTCCTGCAGCAAATCAAACAATATAGCCAGGCTCCCAAGAGATTCTGGCTTAGGTGACGGCATGATCGGATCTTTCGACCTCGATCCAAAACAACATGCATACTGGGCAGATTTAAAACTACTTAAACTCTAATCCCCTTTTAATATTTACACACCTTAAACTTAAACCTAACTTATGTACAGCGCTGCCCGTCCCCGGCAGCTTGCCTAATCCCTGATTGGACTGCAGCTCGACGCTCCCTGTGGCGGGGCTGCAGTGACCTGTGGCTCGGGTTCCCCGCAGCCTTTTGCTGTTAATCGGGGACTGTGTTTTTTCATGGATTTCTGAAGTCGGCGTTTACTGGGAGCGGGGGACTCGGGCCAAGGTTTTACTGGCTGAGGCATACGAGTTGACCTGCGAAAAGGTACTTTGGGCATGGCTCCCTTAGCGAGTGGACCTTCGGGTGGGATCTTAGCTCTCACAGTCCGTGGCTCTTCCACGACTGTAGGCTTCGGCTCCCTTCCCTCAGGCTCTGCCCCTTTGGGATTCGGGCAGGCTCCCTTGGCGAGTGGACCTTCGGGTGGGACTTTAGCTCTCACAGTCCGTGGCTCTTCCACGACTGTGGGCTTCGGCTCCCTCCCTCAGGCTCCGCCCCTTTGGGATTTGGGTCTGTGGCAGACGGCTCCTCCTCACCTGTCCCTACAGGTGGAGGATCTCCGCCCCCAATTTCTACCTCCCCCACGCTCGAGTCGAGGGCAGGACCTCCGTCCTCCGACTCCACCTCCTCCGGAATCGTGTCGAGGGCGGGACCTTGTTGTTCGGGCCCCTCCTCGTCCGAGTCCCAGGCCATCGGGGAAACCTCCCCCCAGGTGGGCGGGACAGCTTCTCCTTCCAAGCAGGCTACAACGCCAGCTTGTGTGGTCTGTGACTCATCGCGCGCCTCAGGCTGAGGATTTTTACCCTCAGACCTGGCTTCGGTTGCTGATGTTCTCGCACCCGGTTTAAACAGTTTGCACCGCTTCCTGTGAAACCACTTGTTGCGTCGGGACACCTCCACTGCGCGAGTGGCGTAGACCGGTGGATTTTGCACCGATTCCGGCCCATCCTCCTGGTCTATGGTTCTCTCGCCAGCGCATAGGGTTAGACCCAAGAATTTTACTTCTTGCCAGCCAACCTGCGCCTTCGTAGGGTTTTCCTTAACACTCTCTATCTCCTTCACACTCGTACCCGCTCCCCAGAGACAATGATTCCTCAGGTCCACGTGGATCCCGTGGGCCACCAAGAAATCAGACCCCAGGACTCCCGTTCCACCTCCCACCTCCCACTTCATTAGGGTACACTTCCACGTGGTGCGGAGTGGTCCTAAACAAATGGAGAGGGGAAGGGAATGTGCGCCAGCCTGTTCTTCGCCCGTGAAGCCTGACAGAAGGTATGGGACCCCGATGGACAGAGGCGAGGCGGTGGGGTTATCTGCGTGGATTACGGTGCACGATGATCCCGTATCCAACAGATAGGTTCCCTTCACCTCCTCCACCTCCATCTCCACGAGGGGTCGTCTCCATACATCATATCGCAGCGCACACAGGTAGACGGGCTGCGCTGACTCTAGTCACTTGGGTACAACGGTCGGAGTCTCGGGAGCAACAAGACCAGTGGTGACGGCTATTTTCCCTTGCGAAATCATCAGAGACCGCATTGTCTCTATGATTGATTCAATCGCAGCGGGATCCATAACTGCACCAGCTCCTTGTGCTGGGGCAGGAGCTACGGCTTGGGTTTGGGCTGGTGCTGGGGCGGCGGTCTGGGCTTGGGCTGCGGGAATTTTCCCTTTATTATCCTTCCATGGATTTCTACAGTCCTTGCGCCAATGTCCATCCTTCCCGCACCCGTAGCAATTGAGTTTGGCTTGGACAGGGCGATTCCCCTCCTGACGCCACTCCTTCTTGCTTGGGGCTGCGGGTTTTGCCTCATGCACCTTTCCTTTCTGGGGAGGTGTTTCCTGACCTCTACAATTCTTGTACACCACATTGAGATGACGGGGCACCGTCTCCTCCGTGACACCGGGACCTTGGGGATCAAACCAAGATCTGGCTAGGGCCCGTATCTGCGGCAAACTGTTGGTAACCAAGCAACGGAGCCAATGAACCCGCTGTTCGTCGTTCATTGCAACCTGTGCCCGGACAGCTGCGTCGATACACTGGCCACAGCCTTTCTGCGAAAACCCGTGGGGGTTCTCCAGATAGCTGCACGGTCCCTTCCAAGAGGTCGAACGGACTACCGTCGTCCACTCCCATTACTTCTAAAACTTCCTCCCTGAGATCCGCATACCCTTTCCGTCCCCTCTTACTATCCTCTGAGAGGCACTGAAGGATTGTGCAATCCAGGGAGAAAAGCAACAGTTTCACCTGTTCCTGATCATCACAGTCATTAATGGCTGCTGTTTCCTCTATCTCCCTGAAATGAAGCGAGGGATCTCCCTTTACTGTGAGTCATGCGAGGTGGCTCACCATGGACTTTAATTGCGAGCCAGCATAATGCACCTCGAGCTGGTTCTGGTGGGGTCCGATACCGCCATCGGCAGCGTTGGGACCGAACCTCTGGTGCCGAGCGGGACACATTGGTGCCGATCCCGGCTTTGCTACCAGTGGTTCTTCCTCACACGCCACCTCAGCTACCTCCTCTTTCACTACCCCCTCCTTTTCTGGCCAAGTCTCACTACAGCTCGGCGGTGCTGAGGGCTCGGTGGCTGGTACCACAATTACCTCAGCTTGAATCGGCTGTTTTGATTCCTTTAAAACGTCCATGTGACTAGCTTTCGGGCTGACGAGACACACCATGCCTTTTGCCTTTACCAGGGCCGTTCTTAGGTCCTCTATGGTCTTTTGGCAGGGGCCGTGGTCTGTGCTCTCAAACCTGTGCTCAAGGGCTAGCTTGTAAGCTGCCTTAACCTCCACTACTCTCTCCTCCTGCGCTCTTAGCTGTTGTGCGAGGCGGGCGTTTCTCTCCCGTATCCTCGTTTCATTAATCTTTGCCTCAGTAACCTGACACTCCAGGTACTCTATCCTGGCCTGCTGTTGACTAGCTACCACTTGGCGTTCCTGATTCAGCGCGTGAAGCGCTGTGATGAGTTTTTCCCCTCCCATGGCCTTTTCCTCCATCTCTGCTGCCTGGGTTGTGATCTTGGCTGCCTGTGCTGCAACGACCTGGTCCAAGATCTGGACCTGCTTCTTGTAACACATCAGCCACACTGCCTTCTCCACTGACTTCTTATGCTCTTTGCTCTCTGTCCACCTGATGGCTGCGTCCACTGGACGCCCATCCAGCAAGAGATCGGAAATCCACTGTTTAGTGAGATTTACCTTGCCAAAGACATAATCCGCTATCCTCTCATCCATTGCATTTCGACCATTCAAACTTGGATCTATGACATTGCAATCCTGCTGCCAGAGTCCTGCTGCGGTCGCCATTTTCTGTAAGGGGTTTTCCTTGAGAGATGTCTCTGAGGTTTCTCTCTCTAGAGGCCTCTCTCTCTTGCACAGTAAAACCTTGAGTGGTTCGACCCACTCGCCCCTTAGATTCTATACTCTGGACTTTGGGGCAGGAACTACAATGTAGAGAAAACTCTTGTAGACCAAGTTTGATGAAACAAAATGAAATCTTATTGCTTAAGGAAAAATATCAAATCAAATGCAAGCAGATAAGAGAGTACATGGGAGGGAAAAACACAAAACAAATCATAACGACACAGTACTAACTAAGGCAAATACAGGCATCTTATACTCTACAAAGATCATCATGAAATAAGGAAACACACGGAACATCGAGGGACAACTCATGTTAATTGTACCCTTAAATCCACCCCCTTATTAAACCTATCTAGATCTGATTGTGAAGGGCCAGAAACATGCTCACCAATCCCACTAGGAAGTGCAAGGTTTTGAAATCAAGTCTGTGTTTTGATCCCTTCAGGCGCTCCGTCTCCTCGTGGATCATGGAGCCCCTGCGAGCTGTGCCACACCTCTCTCCTGAGGTGGGGGTCGGGGCGGCTGGACACCGGCGGGCCTGGATGTCGGCGGGGTCGAGGATCGTCGGCTTGACCCTGGTCAGAGGAGCCTTGGGCCGGCTCCCATAGATTTCCTTGGTTCGTTAATGTCTCTTTGAGCCGGAGTGGCTGGAAGGTTTCTTCTCTTGGGGCTTTTTTTTGTTTTGTTTCTTCTCCCAAGTTGGGTCGATGGCCTCTCGTTCCGGCAACGGCCCGGGGATGGTCGATGATCTCCCGATGTGTTTCCCCGGGGCGGGACGCCGGCTTCGAGACGGCCTTCTTGATGTTGGCTTGGTTCTTCTTCCTCCTCTGATGGTGGAGAGGAATTTGCTGATCTTCTCCCGAAGAGACTTCTCTTCACCCACCGCTGTCTCCAACTACAACTCCAGTGTCTCCTTCAGAGTTTCCCGAATGTCTGTGTGAGCTCTGCGTCCTCCGAGCGAGTCCTTCTTCCTGAGTGTGTCTTCCGTCTGAGTGTCCTCTTCCAAGTGTGTCATACAACTCCAACTTCTTCAGTTATACTTTTCCCCCAGAAGCTTCCACTTCCCGCCCAAAATCAGGTTAGTCTTTGTTTAACTTTTGGCGGGCTGGGAGCACAGCGGGGTAGTTATTATATTTTAAAATGTTTTCGATGGCCGGTAAAGGCCCATCTCTGGTCTGGAATGCCCTTCATTGTTTTTAATGTCCTGCTGATCTCGTTACCTAGTCCTGGGTGCTGTTCTCATGAATATGAAATTGTCCCCTTTTGTCTGGGTCAACATTTAGATGGCCTCTGTTTCCAGGCCGATCTTGACTGGATCTGCATCTAATCCATATGTATATGTGTGGGTCTGGTTTCGTTCTCTCAGAAACAGCTTCCAGAACTTGCTGTGGGTTGAATCCACAAAGCTGTCTGAGGTTGCGCAGGAACCATTTTAAAGTGTCCCAATAAGCCGGTCACATGGTATGGTGGCCATTTTGTATGCCCCTTTTTCTGGGCTTCTTTTAAAACAGTCTTTAAAATCACGGCCTCTTCTGCCATTTGACCCTTATTAATACAAAGTCCAATTTTGCGAAACCTACATAAATATAAGCCCAATCGACCCAATCTCTCCTCATACGTCATTTCTGCCATCCCAGGTCAGTCTGGTGAATCTTCGCTGCACTCCCTCCATGGCAAGAACATCCTTCCTCAGATAAGGCGACCAAAACTGCACACAATACTCAAGGTGTGGTCTCACCAAGGCCCTGTACAACTGCAGCAAGACATCCTTGCTCCTGTACTCGAATCCTCTCGCTATGTAGGCCAACATTTGCCTTCTTAACCGCCTGCTGCACCTGCATGCTTACCTTCAGTGACTGGTGCACAAGGACACCCAGGTCTCGTTGCACTTCCCCTTCTCCCAATCTATTGCCGTTCAGATAATAATCTGCCTTCCTGTTTTTGCCACCAAAGTGGATAACCTCGCATTTATCCACATTATACTGCATCTGCCATGCATCTGCCCAATCACCCAACCTGTCCAAATCATACTGGAGTTTCTTGGCATCCTCCTCACAGCACACACGCCCACCCAGCTTTGTGTCGTCTGCAAACTTGGAGATATTACATCTAGTTCCCTCGTCTAGATCATTAATATATATTGTGAATAGCTGGGGTCCTAGCACCGATCCCTGTGGTACCCCACTAGTCACTGCCTGCCACTCGGAAAAAGACCTGTTTATTCCAACTCTTTGCTTCCTGTCTGCCAACCAGTTCTCTATCCAAGTCAGTACCTTACCCCCAATCCCATGTGCTTTAACTTTACATGCTAATCTCTTATGCGGGACCTTATCGAAAGCCTTCTGAAAGTCCAAATACACCACATCCACTGGTTCTCCCTTATCTATTCTACCAGTTACATCCTCAAAAAGTTCCAATAGGTTAGTCAAGCACGATTTACATTTTGTAAATCCATGTTCACTTTGTCCGATCCTGTCATTGTTTTCCAAGTGCCCTGCTATTACATCTTTTATAATGGACTCTAGCATTTTCCCCACTACTGATGTCAGGCTTACCGATCTATAATTCCCTGTTTTCTCTCTACCACCTTTTTTGAATAGTGGGGTAACATTAGCTACCCTCCAATCCATGGGAACTGTTCCAGAGTCTATCGAATTTTGGAAGATGACCAGCAATGCATCTACTATTTCTAGGGCCACTTCCTTAAGTACCCTAGGATGTAGATTATCAGGCCCTGGGGATTTATCGGCCTTCAATCCCATCAATTTTCCTAACACCATTTCCGTACAAATATTGATTTCATTCAGTTCCTCCCTCTCATTAGACCCTATGTTCCCCAACATCTCTGGGAGGTTATTTGTGTCCTCCTTTGTGAAGACAGAACCAAAGTATGTATTTAATTGGTTTGCCATTTCTTTGTTCCCCATTATAAATTCCCCTGATTCTGACTGCAAGGGACCTACGCTTGACTTCACCAATCTTTTTCTCTTCACATATCTATATGAGTGACACATATGGGATCTGATGTCAACAGAAATTCAATGCTCATCATTAATTTTTAATTTACCCACCTTCAGGCCATGTCCGCTGGTTCTACTGTTCTGAACAAGGTGAAATAGCTTGTCATGGTCTACATTAGGATTCTAATCCCTTTTGAATCCTAAAAACAGCAATCATATCAACTCTCAAATTTCTCTTTCCCAATGAGAACATGCTCAATTTATATAATCACATCTCATAATCCTATCCCCCCATCCCCTCAATCATTTTGGTTGCTCTCTTCTATATTCTTTCAATAGCTGTAATATTTTGAATGAGCCATGCAGCCCCTTTTATGGAGGCAATTGAAGGGATCCTTGCATTGTATGGATCCTGGCCAATATTTATCCCTCAATCAACATCACTAAAAAACTAATTTTCTGGTCATTATCACATTGCTGTTTGTGGGACCGTGCTGTGTGCAATTTGGCTGCCGCATTTCCTACATTACAACAGTGACTACACTTCAAATAGTAGTCAATTGGCTGTAAAGTGCTTTGGGACGTCCGGTGGTCGTGAAAGGCCCTATATAAAATGCAAGTCTTTCTTTTTATGTGGCCTGGTGCTAATGCACCTGTCTTTGGGAGTACTTGCCATTTTGGAACCAAGCCAATAGATATTTTTCATTTATGATTAATTGCTGAAATCATGTTAAAGCCTGTCAAATTCACATAGAGCATGAGAGAAATAGGATTGGGTTAAAAATTTGCAGAAGGACAGATCAGTTATGCAACTGGACACCAAGAGCAACAACTTACATTTATATAGCGCCTTTAACATAGTAAAATATCCCAATATGCTTCACTGGAGCGATATCAGACAACATTTGCTAGGTAGATAGCAGATAAAATTTAATGCTGAGAAATATGATGTATTACATATTGGGTAAAATAAACAATAAATGAAATAGAATGAGCACAGGGAAACTTAGACAGGAACTTAGGAATTATAGTAGACAATGTATAGACAATGTGGCAAAACAATGACAAAATAATTTGAATGTAGGGATATGTATCCAGAACAGTACAAACTAGAGAGGTTATGCTAATGTTGTACACTACATTGTTAAGACCACTTTTGGAGTAAAATGTTCTGGTCTCCATGCAATAAAAAAGAGCATATGTGACACCATACAGCAAAAAAGAGTGTGTGTGACAACAGGCTGCATAGTGTTCCTCACAAGCAGGAAGTCATATCACAACACTTTACAGTTGGAAGGACAAGATACATTGTATGCGAAATGGGAGGGAGAAGTGATAAATGGAGATGATTAGGGTGGAGGACCTAAGTACAGTGGAAGTGAAAGGTTTTGAGGAAGTTTTTGAAAACAGACATGGAGTTGGCAATGTGGACAGAGCTAGGCAGGAAGTTGAGGACATGAACACAGGGGCCTAGAAATTGGGTTTTGGCGCAGCGACGGCTTTAGCGCCGGAAGTTAGTGCCGGAGCTAAGTCGCGCTGGGCGGGCCAAAAATTCAATAGTTCTGCGCCCAAACGGCTGCCGGCGCTGCTGAGAGCTGTTTGCGCCTGAAAACTGGCGCTACGCGCTGAATATCGGCGCTATTCCGGCGCTGCGGCGCCCGCTGCGGTGCAGCAGGTTCGGGAAGTGCAGGCCTCCTCCTTCCCTTAAGGAGGAGCTGCCTGCACCCAGCCGCGGCCCGCGAAAATCTTTTTAAAAATGAGCCCGGCACCTCGGACAAGTGCCGGGCTTGCTTCTGTTCCGGGGGGGGGGGGGAAGTCCGGGGAGGGAGCTGCGGCCAGGCGGCCGGCGGGAAAGCGGCCGGCCGCCGCGGGGCCTTTAATGCACCGGCGCAAAGTCATGTAAGACTCTGTTGCCAGAGTCTTAGTTGCGGCTGCCACGGGCGAGGCGGCCGCAACTGAATTTCGGCGCTGGGGCCCGTCGGCATGGCAACCGGGACGCTGCGCACACCGATGACGTCATCGGTGCCGGCACAGCGCTACCGGTCTACCGCGGCGGAAGGGCCCCAGGCAATTTCGGCGCCGGCGCCAATTGCAGCGCTAGGCCCTCTAGCGCCGCAAAATCGGCGCGAAGGGCACTGAATTTCTAGGCCTTAATGTTGAATAGGCAGTTAGAGGGTGATTGATGGAGAAGGCTAAGCAATATCGTATAGCATAAATGTGGAATCTGTCCCCTTGCTTCTATCACCAAGGGGAGCATGTAAACAGTTCAGAAGAAGGGACCAAGGATGGACTCCCAGGTGACTGTATAGGAAGAGAAGTGGAAGCTGTTGAAGGTAACGTAATTCCTGTTCTGTGACAGGAACACACAGAGCCTGATGAGAATCATGCAATGGAGGTGAACTGCAGAGAAGAGAGGATGGAGTGGTCAACCATGCTGAAGACAGCAGAAAGTTCAAGGAGGATGAAGAGAAACAGAGGGCCACAGGAACATTCAGACAGGATGTTGTTTGTGACTTTGACCAGGGCAGTGTCAGTGCTGTGGCAGGTTGGAAACCACAATGGCGGATCTCAAATAAGGAAAGGCGGGAGAATTAGGTGTATAGTTGTGGGACAACAAAGGAGCAGATTTTGCACACCTTGACAGATGACCGCACTGCCTTGGAAATCCCAATTGCTGGCGCAGAGTTGGGCTAATTGCCCAGCAATTATGGCAGAAAATTTTACAGTTGATGCAAACAGTCACAGGGCCTGTTTGCATCAGCGTAAGGGGATTAGATAGAGACAGTTACTCATTCTATTAGCTCCAGAATAAATTGTAATGAATTGTAAAAATGTCCAAAACACCTCGATTGATTAATGTACGGATTTTTCAGATCTTTGTTTGGGCTCTGTTATATTTATGTTTGTTTCACCTGTCCATGTTATTTTATATGAAATTTAACAGAGCTTCAATGATTTATCAGAACTCTAATTACTAAATTAGATTTAAGAATTAATTCCCAAATAATTTTTTTAGGTGGGGCTGTGAGAGAGAGAGAGAGCTATTTTGGAACTATTTATTCTACTACCCGTTCTAATTATTCTGAAAATGCATCAGGTGAAATGCAATATAAAGAAAGTTACCAGTATTGGAGGTAGACACTTCCCCTTCAGTGTACTGAGTGGAGCACCAGGCCCACATGATCCCAGGTACACTTCCGCACATGCTGCGCCCCGGGATCCGTGGGCCATTGTGCTCCAGTATGCAGCATCAGAGAGCAAGTTCACGAAGGAGGGCCCCCATCAGGTAAGTTCATATTCTTTTTGCAGGACGGTGGCATACTCCATAGCTACGTCACCAACTGCAATATGTTCTAGGATCTTGGAAAGATTGGAGATAAGGCAGTATTTGGAGGGAATGGAGGGTGAGTTTCTTCAGAAGAGGGTAATAACAATGGTTTTGAAGGAGCTGGAGACAGTGCTTGAGGAAAACAACAGATGACAGATGAAATTTAACGCAGAAAAGTGCGAAGTGATACATTTTGGTAGGAAGAACAAGGAGAGGCAATATAAGCTAAAGGGTACAATTCTAACATGGATGCATGAACAGAGAGACCTGGGGGTATATGTGCACAAATCATTGAAGGTGACAGGGCAGGTTGAGAAAGCAGTTAAAAAAGCATACAGGATCCTGGGCTTCATGAATATAGGCATAGAGTACAAAAGCAAGGAAGTTATGATGAACCTTTATAAAACACTGGTCCGACTTCAGCAGGAGTATTGTGTCCAATTCTGGGCACCCCACTTTAGGAAGGATGTGAAGGTCTTAGAGAGGGTGCAGAAAAGATTTACAAGAATGGTTTCAGGGTGAGGGGCTTCAGTTACGTGGCTAGACTGGAGAAGCTGGGGTTGTTCTCCTTACAGCAGAGAAGATTGAGAGGAGATTTGATAGAGGTGTTCAAAATCATAAGGGGTCTAGACAGAGTAGATAGAGAAAACTGTTCCCATTGGTGGAAGGATTGAGAACCAGAGGACACAGATTTAAGGTGATTGGCAGAAGAACCAAAAGCGACATGAGGAAAATCTTTTTTACACAGCGAATGGTTAGGATCTGGAATGCACTGCCTGAAAGGGTGGTGGAGACAGATTCAATCGTGGCTTTCAAAAGGGAATTGGGTAAGTACCTGAAGAAAACATTTTTGCAGGACTACGGGGAAAGGGCGGGGTAGTGGGACTCGCTGAAGTGCTCTTGTAGAGAGTCGGCATGGGCTCGACAGGCCAAATGGCCTCCTCCTGTGCTGTAACCATTCTATGATTCTATGATGATGTTGGCAAGCATGAAGCTGAACAAGTAAAGTTGTAAAGTCAGGAGCTGGGATGGAAGGGAATCAAGGTGGTAGGCTTCATGAAAGAGTTGAGTGTCTCAGGGTAGGACAGATAGTGGGAGTTGTGTTTAGTATCTGTTGGAAGGAGTGTGGAGAAGGGTCAGCAAGTATGAGACAAGAGCTTCATCTATATAAATTTGTGAATAATACTACAAAATATCCACTGGTAATATATTAAATGGTTTCGATAAGGTAAACCTGGAGTATTACTTCAAAGTAAGTCAAATTATTAGGACCAGAGGACATAAATTTAAATTAGCAGAATTTAGGAATAGATATTGGGAAAACCTTTTTTTACTGAAGAAGTGATAAACATTTTGAATAATCTACCAGGAAAGAGAAACACTAGATACATTCAAAATGCAGTTAGATGGCAGGCTGGGAGAGTTAGAATACCAGAGGGACAAGCTTTGATGGGGTGAATGAGACTTTCTTGCCTTTGACTGATGTTCCTATTTGCCATCTCCATGTTTGCTGTAGAATATTAAATATCACTAAGCACTGATAAGAAAAACATTAATAGGATTTGTCTACAATCTTCCCAGTTCATAAATTTACAACACATATGTTACCTGCAGGTCTTTTCCATAAGGGGTTGCCATCACTTAGTATAAAGTGGAAGTATTCTTCAGCCCTCACCCCCATTACCTGTCACCTTGATTTATAGGCATGTATAAGCAAAGAAAGAGCTTTCATTTATATAGCATCTTATCACACAAGATGGACTGTTGGATTATAACTTTGGGTAAATGTAATAAATTAGAATGAAAAGGGTTAATCAGGGTAACAGCAGAATTTGATGAAGTTTGCTAGTGTAATACTGCAAATGCTTGTTTTGTGTATCATAAGGTCACTGAGTATATTGTAACTGAGTGAAAGTTAAACTATTTGTTTGAGAAACATAATAATGTAGTTTTAAACCACAATATTGTTAAATAGCTAAACAACGCCTGGAGTGTTGATGGCGCCACATAAGAAAGAAGCCTGTGGGAATAAATAAGATAGAGTGCAAATGCCCTTGTGGGAAATGCTGTTGTTGGATGCATGAAAGAGATCTGTGGGCCTGTAAGTTGAAAGACTTCCAAAGTCAAATAGTTATCGGAAAGAGAAAGAATATGCTGGGTGACAGATAGTTGATGGTTAGCAATGCTAATTAGTATCCTAACTCACACCAAGTCCCATTCACCCATCTCCCCTGTGCTCGCTGACCTACTTTGGCTCCCGGTTAAGCAGTGCCTCATTTTCAAAATTCTCATCCTTGTTTTCAAATCCCTCCATGGCCTCACTCCTCCCTAGCCTATAATCTTCTTCAGCCCCACCGAGATATCTGCACTCCTCTAATTCTGCCCTCTGGAGCATCCCTGATTATAATCGCTCAACCTTTGGTGGCCATGCCTTCTGCTGCCTAGGCCCTAAGCTCTGGAATTCCCTGCCTAAACCTGTCTGCCTCGCTACCTCTCTTTCCTCCTTTAAGACATTCCTTAAAACCTACCTCTTTGATCAAGCTTTTGGTCACCTGCCCTCATTTATCCTTATGTGGCTCAGTGTCAAATTTTTTGTCTTAAAATACTCCTGTGCAGCGCCTTGGGACATTTTACTACATTAAAGGCGCTATATAAATACACATTGTTGTTGTTGTAATTGCAAGGACACCAGAGTATTGAGTCAGCAACAGTGGCGCCATCTGTCCAGACAAGTGTATTAAAGTTCATGCAAAGGCTGGAAAACCAAGGGGAGCTGTCATATGGCAGTGATAACCAAGGGTATAAAGGGAATGGGTTTACACCTAGGTGGGGAGCGACAGTGAATCTTCCAAAGATGAAAGAAGTTGGCATATTTCCTTGGACAGAGATAATCATTTTTCCTGTTGTTAAGGTTGCCCCCTATTGATATGTGGTACAATAGCCTCTTACTGTTATATGGTCATGTTGCTACTTTGCTGGTAAATTTGAAGTCTGTCATAAATAAAGATTAACATGATTTTAAATGCAGATATATGTAGTTGTGTCTAATTCGACTGTCCTGAACCCAAATTATATTTAGAGACACGGTAGATAACTTGGCTATCAGGACAACCCAAGAGCTTTAAAATCAATGGATTACTGATTGCCACTGTTGCTATGTAAAGAAAGAAAATGAGCTAAATAATTGCCACATGTTGTAACTTGGTGCAAGAAAAGGCAGACTGAGACATTTTTCTTTAGGTACAATTTATTATATAATGGTCTTATGAATGACAATGTCATCAAGAGTACAGCCCTGCAGTGCACATTGTTACTGAGGTATTGAAAATCAAGAGAATGATGTGTTTCAAACTCATTCACTGGAGTTAAGCTATACACAGATTGTTGTGAGTTAATGTTACAGATCATTATTCCACTAGTGGGCAATCAGAACTAAGTAGCCCATCTCAGGAGATGCTACACTTTACACTATGAATAACTCATACTCACAACATATTATACAACTCCAACAACTTGTGGACTACTAGAACATTCTGAGTGTTTGTTTCTGACGAGAAAATCTGCTCAGTTCATGTGTTTACATTTTCCTCAACGCTAGAAAAAAAGAATAGGACCTTATCTTCAGACTTCTCATTTGGCAGCATTATTTGTGAATGGATTCTTTGCACGGGTTGAGCTTATTTGGGATGCACAGTAGGTTTGATATTTTCAGTGTGTTGAGTTGTACATCCACAGTCTGCCCGGCAGACTATTTTCAAAACTAACAATTGTGAAAAAGCGACCCAGATCAATTTTAATGTATTAAAAAATATTTGTAGAAAATAACAAAAACAAATTGCAGCTCGGCTGGTGTATTAGTGTTGGATAAGGCACCTGAAAGTAACAGGTAATGCATCATTTTCAATATCTAGATAATGCAGCGAATCATTGAAGAAAAGTTAATAGAATGCTGGGAGAGCTTTAATAAATTTATATAACATTTTAATGGATGACAAACTGGGGGCGCTTGCACCCAACTTCCTGATATGAACTTCTGGCGGGCAAGGCTCGCCATCAGGAGCACATTTTTGGGAAATTACCCTTGTATAGGTAGAATATAGAGTAAATTCACTGATCCTGAACTCCCAGCGAGGAGGTTCATTCCAATGGCCAGAAAGTCAGCGCTGCAGTGTTGTATCCCTACTCCCAATGTGCTGACAGGTAATCTGTGACCTTGGCATTGGCTGTTTTTCTTATCTCTCTTCTGGTCCAACAGGCCCACCTTGTTTTGCCAGCATTTTCTGTTTTAATTTCTTACGAATAGAAATACATAGGGATAGAATTTTGTCTTGGATGGTAGCGCAAAACAAGCAGCCAATTTCACACACTGCCCATTTTTCTTTTCCATTATTAAGTATAACTTCCTTACAGTAAAATCTTAGTGCTGTTGAAGTTTGCCATAAACAGGAATTAATTGAACTACATGTTATTTACATGTCCTATGTTCTTACAAATGCCTAACATGGAGCCAGCAACACTGCTTATAAAGAATTGAGACTTGGTGACATGTTCTTGTAGCACTGATAGAATCTCTCAGGCAGCAAAAGGAAACACAACATGTGGATGTTTGCATAATGACGCTATTTCAAAGTGTGAAAATTACACTTTTGTAAATGTTTCCAACAAACTGGGTGATACCATGAGTTCCTTCACTGACTTGTTGTGTCTGGGATCTGGGTTCAAATCCAGCCTAGTCTGATGGGATAAAAATCTCCTTTAACTGTTGGCGTTTAAAGGCCTATATAAAACTAGCTGGAGTGCCCGGTGGTGCCGAGGGTTTTTTGAGGGCATGTTGTTGTTGGAAGAGAGAGAGAGAGAGAGACTGGGGGGAGTAGAGAGAGACGGGGGGGGGGTGGGAGAGAGAGAGAGAGAGAGAGAGAGAGAGAGAGAGAGAGAGAGACTGGGGGGGAGAGAGAGAGACTGGGGGGAGAGAGAGAGAGAGACTGGGGGGAGAAGAGAGAGACGGGGTGTAATGTATGTACCTTTAAGGGGGAGAACTACTTTTTACAGCTCATGTATACTGTAGTTCCGGCAGTGACCACACCTGTATATAACGTTGAGTAGTAATCTGTACAGTTCAGTTGCAGTCTGAGCCACGTTGAGTAAACACCGTTTGTACCATTCTCCGCGGTCTGTGTCTGATTATACACGGACATAACAGTGGCGACGAGGCAGATTCGAACCTACCTGCAACTCTGCATCACCTCCCAGGGATTCGCTCCTGGAGAACAGTGGAAGAAGGTCGAGTCCAGAAGCACGGGCGTTGACCACGGGCAACCGCCCAGTCATCCAGCGGAGATTTGAGCATCGCAGGGGAGGCTGTCGAGAGCCAGGCTTGGCTTCCCAGTCACGGTGGTCCAGCGAAACGGGCTGGCAGCAGGTACTGCGCAGACCCTTCCCGGACAGCGGCGGGCTAGAGCCCGACCAAGCGGCACAGAAAAAGGCCGAGCAGCGTCGACGGGGGAGAGAGAGAGGGCAGAGCGCACAGGGCGCAGCCGGTGTTCAGGACCGAGCGGCGTCAACGGGGGAGAGAGACGAGAGAGAGCAGAGCGCAGCCAGTGTTCAAGGGCTGAGCAGCGTCAACGGGGGAGAGAGGCGTGCAGGAAAACGTGAGGCGCTGCCATTGCCACGAGGACCGCAGAGAGCGGCGTTGGCAGCAGCGCAGGAGCAGCGCGCGAAACCCACAGGGCGTCGCCATTTGCCACGAGTACCGCCGAGAGCAGCGTTGCCAGCAACGCGGGAGACGCCATTTTAAGCCGCAGCGGGGAAGAAAGGAAAGCGCGGGAGACGCCATTTTAAGCCAGTCTAACCACACCCAAAAATGCCGAAGAGTGGCAGTATCACAGCATTCGACAATGAAGTCGAAGATTGGACGACATATGTTGAACGCATAGAAGTATACTGCAAGGCGAATGAAGTGCCAGATGACAAGAAAGCGCTGGTATTGTTGAATTCAATGGGTGCAAAAACGTATGGCTTACTACGAAACCTAGTAACCCCAGAGAAGCCAGTAGAAAAGGATTTTGAAAACATAGTGTCAATCCTACAGGACCACTTAAACCCCACACCGCTGCTGATAGCAGAAAGATTTAAGTTTCACAAAAGGAACCAGCATAAAGATGAAAGTAATACTGAGTATTTAACAGAACTGCGCAAGCTATCGAAACACTGCCAGTTTGGAACGGGACTAGCAGATACTTTAAGGGACAAGTTTGTGTGTGGGCTTCAAAGTGAAGGAACCCAGAAACGGCTTTTATCTGAAAAGGACCTTACGCTGGAAAAGGCTTTCAGCATTGCGGTATCATATGAAGCAGCAGCACGGGGCGCTGCAGAAATGCAACAGAGACCGCAAGAATATGGCACAAACGAAATGTCATATGGAACAGAGAAGTGCTATCGCTGCGGCAGAACTACACACGACCAGAATGATTGCTGGTTCAAAGACAAAGTGTGCAGACAGTGTGGAAAAGTAGGACACATAGCACGAGTCTGCAGGTCGGGAAAGAAAACCAGCAATAAGAAACCGACCAAAGGAAAGTACAAGAAGGTACATAAGATAACAGAGAATAGTTCAGACGAACAAAAGAGTGATAACGACTCCGAAAGCAGGGAACTGAGTTGTCTGAAACTACATAATGTGATCACAACAGAGGATCACCAAACCATTTGGGTCACTCTCAAGATAGCAGGAGTCCAGGTAAAGATGGAATTGGACACAGGATCAGCCCTAACAGTCATAAACCGACGGGATTACAAGCGGCTATTCTCACATATACCCTTGAGAGACACAAAAATTATTTTGAAGACGTACACGGGGCAAAAAGTCTACCCCAAAGGAAAAATAAGGGTGACCGTTATATATAACGGTAAGGAAACACCAAAACTAGACCTATATGTATTGCAAGATGGAGGACCACCATTACTGGGACGTGAATGGATCCAGAAAATACAACTGGATTGGCATTCCATACAGGCACTGACTGTGGCTGACAAAAAAGATGACGACGTCACACCTGGGCGACTGTCAAAGATCCTAACTGACGCGAAAGAAGTTTTCCAGCAAGGACTCTGAACACTAAAAGGCATGACAGCGACGATTAAAATTGAAGAAAACAGAAGTCCAAAATGTTTTAACGCCAGACCGGTACCTTATGCGATCCGCCCAGCCGTCGAAGCAGAGCTGGAGAGTCTGGAACGTTCAGGTGTACTGTCCAAGGTAGACTGGAGCGAGTGGGCTACACCCATCGTCCCTGTGATGAAAAAGTCATTGAGCAGCACGCCTGGGGAACCAAGGAAGGTTCGCATCTGTGGGGACTTTAAGGTAACAATGAACCCGGTCCTTCACACCGTACAATATCCACTTCCGTGGATTGAAGATATTTTCGCCTCGCTATCTGGAGGGAAACGCTTCACTAAGATTGATCTGGCCCAGGCGTATCTGCAAATGGAGGTAGAAGAAGCATCAAAAAAATACCTCACAATCAACACCCATAAAGGTCTCTACCAATACAACCGGCTGGTATTCGGGGTAGCATCAGCTCCGGCTATTTGGCAGAGGGCAATGGAACAAGTCCTGCAAGGGATCCCAGTGTTATTTGGACGACATCCTGGTCACGGGCGAAAATGACAGTGATCACCTTGCCAACCTGGAGCAGGTGCTCACTAGATTGCAGGAATATGGGCTCCGAGCTAACCGCCCCAAATGCGAGTTTTTTAGAAAACAGATCTCGTATTGTGGCCACGTTATCGATAAAGAGTGGTTACATAAGTCCCCAGAGAAGATTGAGGCTGTAGTCAAGGCTCCAGCACCGGAAAATGTGTCACAACTGCGGTCGTTCCTCGGGCTGGTAAACTACTACCATAAGTTCTTGCCAAATTTGTCTACAATACTACACCCACTGAACACCCTACTGCAAACTGGGGTGCCATGGAAGTGGAGTGACGAATGTAGATGAGCTTTCCAGAAGAGCAAAACACTAATCCCACCGAAAGAGGTATTGGCCCATTACAACCCAGCATTACCAATTCGGTTGGCATGTGATGCGTCACCCTACGGCATTGGAGCGGTGCTGTCGCACAAATTCTCGGACGGCTCAGAGAGGCCAATAGCCTTTGCGTCACGATCACTAACCTCAGCCGAGCGTAACTACGCCCAGATTGACAGGGAGGCCCTCAGCCTAGTGTGGGGAGTGAAAAAGTTCAATCACTATCTGCACGGACAGAAATTCACCTTGCTGACTGATCACCAGCCTCTTGTCTCCATTTTTAATCCAAAGAAGGGCGTTCCGGTGATGACTGCGCAACGACTACAAAGATGGTCACTTTTTCTAGGGGCGCACCACTATGAGATTGAATATAAGGGCACGAAACAGCATGGAAATGCTGATGGCCTATCACGCCTGCCACTGCCTACTGCGGAGGAAGCACCAGCAGTGGATCCTGTCGAAATATTCCATTCGACTATAGTTGAATACCTACCGGTAACTAATGCTTGTATCGAAAAGGAAACACGAAATGACCCGACACTGTCTCGGGTATATGATTTGATGATGAAGGGATGGCCAGCACATGGCGACTCACTGTTGCCAGCATTCTCGACAAGGAGAGAACAGCTGTCAGTGTGCCGGGGGACCTTGATGTGTGGATCCTGAGTGGTAATTCCACCCAAGTTAAGGGATAGAGTGCGCAATGAGCTTCATGAGGGTCATCTGGGAGGGGTGAAAATGAAAAGCCTAGCCAGGGCTTATGTGTGGTGGCCGGGAATCGATAAACAAATCGAGGACCTGACCAAGAGCTGCTCAGGATGCAAGAAAGTCCAAAATGCACCACCACAGGCCCCTCTACACCCATGGGAGTGGCCCCCATCTCCATGGCAATGGGTGCATATTGATTTTGCTGGTCCATTCATGGACTCAATGTTTTTAATAGCCGTGGATGCGCAATCGAAATGGCTTGAGGTCATCAAAATGTCCTCCACCACCACGGAGAAAACTATTGCAGTCCTACGGACCATTTTTGCCAGGAATGGCTTGCCAGAACAGATTTGCTCTGACAACGGACCACAGTTTGTGTCCGAAGAATTCCGGAGGTTCTTGAAAAAGAATGGGGTAAGGCATTACACATCCGCCCCGTATCATCCAGCCACAAATGGATTGGCTGAGAGGTTCGTACAAGCCTTTAAGAAGGCAATAAAGGCTATGTAATGAGACGGGATTAATTAAAAATGTCCTAGTAAAGGATCCCCTTGGAATGAGTGACCATAACATGGTTGAATTCCATATTCAATTAGAGGGTGAGAAGGTTGGATCTCAAACAAGCGTGCTGAGCTTGAATAAAGGAGACTATGAAGGTATGAGAGCAGAATTAATTAGAGTGGACTGGGAAAATAGATTAAAGGGTAAGATGGTACATGACCAGTGGTGTACATTTAAGGAGTTATTTTACAACTTCCAAAAAAAATATATTCCACTGAGGAAAAAAGGGTGTAAAAGAAAAGATAGCCATCCGTGGCTAAGTAAAGTAATTAAGGATAGTATCCGACTAAAAACAAGGGCATATAAGGTAGCCAAATCTAGTGGGAGGATGGAAGATTGGGAAGTCTTTAAAAGACAGCAAAAAATAACAAAAAGATTGATTAAGAAAGGGAAGATAGATTATGAAAGTAAATTAGCAAAAAATATAAAAACAGACAGTAAAAGTTTCTATAGTTATATAAAAAGAAAAAGGGTGGCTAAAGTAAATGTTGGTCCCTTAGAGGATGAGACCGGGAAATTAATGGTGGGAAACATGGAGATGGCAAAAACACTGAACAATTATTTTGTATCAGTCTTTACAGTAGAGGACACTAAGAATATCCCAACACTGGACAAACAGGGGGCTATGGGGGGGGAGGAACTAAATACAATTAAAATCACTAAGGAAGTGGTACTTGGTAAAATAATGGGACTCAAGGCGGATAAATCCCCTGGACCTGATGGCTTGCATCCTAGGGTCTTGAGGGAAGTAGCGGTAGGGATTGTGGATGCATTGGTAATAATTTTCCAAAACTCACTGGACTCAGCAAAGGTCCCGGCAGATTGGAAAACTGCCAATGTAACACCCTTATTTAAAAAGGGTAGTAGGCAGAAGGCTGGAAACTATAGACCTGTTAGCCTAACATCTGTGGTTGGTAAAATGTTAGAGTCCATTATTAAGGAGACAGTAACGGGACATTTGGATAAACATAATTTAATAGGGCAAACTCAGCATGGTTTCATGAAGGGGAAGTCATGTTTAACAAATTTGCTTGAGTTTTTTGAGGAAGTAACATACAGGGTGGATAAAGGGGAACCAGTGGACGTAGTGTATTTAGACTTCCAAAAGGCATTTGACAAGGTGCCACACAAAAGATTATTGCTCAAGATAAAAAATCACGGGATTGGGGGTAATATTCTGGCGTGGGTGGAGGATTGGCTCTCTAACAGAAAGCAGAGAGTTGGGATAAATGGTTCGTTCTCAGATTGGCAACCAGTAACTAGTGGTGTTCCGCAGGGGTCAGTGCTGGGTCCCCAACTCTTTACAATCTATATTAATGATTTGGAGGAGGGGACCGAGTGTAACATATCAAAGTTTGCAGATGATACAAAGATGGGACGGAAAGTAGTGAGTGAGGAGGACATAAAAAACCTGCAAAGGGACATAGACAGGCTAAGTAAGTGGGCAGAGATTTGGCAGATGGAATACAATACTGGAAAGTGTGAGGTTATGCACTTTGGCAGGAAAAATCATAGAGCAAGTTATTATCTTAATGGCAAGAAACTGGAAAGTACTGTAGTACAAAGGGATCTGGGGGTCCTGGTGCACGAAACTCAAAAAGTTAGTATGCAGGTGCAGCAAGTGATTAAGAAGGCCAATGGAATGTTGGCTTTTATTGCTAGGGGGTTGGAATATAAAAACAGGGAGGTATTGCTGCAGTTGTACAAGGTATTGGTGAGGCCGCACCTGGAATACTGCATACAGTTTTGGTGTCCATACTTAAGAAAAGACATACTTGCTCTCGAGTCAGTACAAAGAAGGTTCACTCGGTTAATCCCGGGGATGAGGGGGTGGTCATATGAGGAGAGGTTGAGTAGATTGGGACTCTACTCATTGGAGTTCAGAAGAATGAGAGGCGATCTTATTGAAACATATAAGATTGTGAAGGGGCTTGATCGGGTGGATGCGGTGAGGATGTTCCCAATGATGGGTGAAACTAGAACTAGGGGGCATAATCTTAAAATAAGGGGCTGCTCATTCAAAACTGAGATGAGGAGAAACTTCTTCACTCAGAGGGTGGTAGGTTTGTGGAATTTGCTGCCCCAGAAAGCTGTGGAAGCTACATCATTAAATAAATTTAAAACAGAAATAGATAGTTTCCTAGAAGTAAAGGGAATTAAGGGTTACGGGGAGCGGGCAGGAAATTGGACATGAGTCTAGGTTCGGAATGGTCATGGCCCTGTGGGTAGTGGAGTGGGCCCAGGGGCCGTGTAGCCTTGTTCTGCTCCTACTGTGTTCTAATTCTGTTAGATTTCAGGAGATGGTTTTATTCCTGTTCCTGGCTGGGGTGGAGATCGCCTTTACAGAAGGTAAGTACTGTAGAAAATATAGGGACAGAGTGATCTCCTGGAAGAATTTCGATCGCCTAGATGGGTCGGAGAGGAATTTCCCAGATTTTTTTCTCCCAAATTGGCCATTGGGTCTTTATCTGGTTTTTCGCCTCTCCCGGGAGATCACATGGGTTCGGGTGGATGCAGAGTGATAGAAGATTTGAGGTTAGGATCAGATCAGCCATGATCTTATTGAATGGTGGAGTAGGCTCGAGGGGCCGATTGGCCTACTCCTGCTCCTATTTCTTATGTTCTTATGTTCTTATGTTCTATGTACAATGACAACATTCCGCTGCAGCACAAGGTGGACAATTTCCTGTTCGCCTAGCGGAATGCGACACATGCAGTCACCAACCAGGCCCCAGCCATGATGTTCTTTAACCGAAGGCTAAGATCTCGCCTGGATTTGCTCAGGCCAAACGTACGAAGAGATGTTGAGAGTAAGCAATTCCAGCACATCCATGAGAAGCCAACAAGGAGCTTCAATGTAGGGCAACCAGTCTTGGCCCGCGACTACCGAACAGAAAAATGGCAGCCAGGAACGATATGCACACGGCAGGGCCCACTAATGTACACAGTGGACGTTGGGAAGAGCATCGTGAGACGCCATGCTGACCAGATCCTAGAGTCACAGGAACAAGTCAACCCCATGCCTCGCCCATACGTACCTGGTGATGAACCCGACATACAGGTAGCATCTACCCCAGAAACAGTAGCATCGGAAGCTGATGAACCAACCGACGACAGGGGGCCAGAATCGCCTCCGCACCAAGAGCAAGACACTCGGGAAAGGCGCTATCCAGAAAGGATCAGGAATCCTCCCCAAAGACTGAATTTATAAATAGACTATTTTCAGCTAATGTTGCATGTTAAAAGTGTTAATTGTAATTAGTTTGATATTTAATTGTTAAATGAGTGTTATGGTACTGTTAATCTAAAAGGGGAGGAATTGTAATGTATGTACCTTTAAGGGGGAGAACTACCTTTTACAGCTCATGTATACTGTAGTACCGGCAGTGACCACACCTGTATATAACATTGAGTAGTAATCTGTACAGTTCAGTTGCAGTCTGAGCCACGTTGAGTAAACACCGTTTGTACCGTTCTCCGCAGTCTGTGTCTGATTATACACGGACATAACACGGGGGGAGAGAGAGACTGGGGGGGAGAGGGAGAGAGAGACTGGGAGGGAGAGAGAGAGAGACACGGGGGGGGGGAGAGAGAGAGAGAGAGAGACTTGGGGGGGGAGAGAGAGACTGGGGGGAAGAGAGAGAGAGAGATGGGGGAGTGAGAGAGAGAGAGACTGGGGGGAAGAGAGAGAGAGAGAGACTGGGGGGGAGAGAGAGAGAGAGAGACT